>NC_137207.1:21603469-21678469 GCF_960531495.2 Zeus faber
GATGGAGGGAAGGATGGATGGACGGATGGATGGATGGATGGATGGATGGATGGATGGATGGATGGAGGTAGGGATGCAGCGAGAGAGAGGTGACGAGTCAGGCCAGAGCAGATATGACTGGGATCTGTTCAGTTGGTTTCATGTTTGGTAGAAGGTTTTTGACGAGGCCAGCGCCGGTGCTGCACCGCCCTACGATGCAGCTTAGAGGCTAGATCAGTGGTTCTCAACGTGCGGTTCGGGGAACCCCCAGGGGGAGCATCAAGAGGTTCTGGGGGGGCCCCCAGCAAAATGATTAATCGTTAAACTTATTATATCATTTAAGAGATGCTGAAGATGAGAAGGTAGAATCACGACAGTGTGGATCCTCACTGTCATCTCCCTGACGACAGCTCAGACGCTCAATATTCTAACGCTCATAATCTGCTCAGATTGGGCGATTCCAGAGACTAAATCTCATCAATTTTAGCCTTAGGGTCCTCGATAAGAGAAAAAAAATGTCCATTGCCAAAGCATTTGGAAAAAGGTTCGATCAACTGATTTTGGGGAGGGTTTACACAGGGATTACAAACAAGATCAAGTCGCAAAATGGCATTTCCAAAAGCAATGACTGTCTTGAAGGTGGACGTGGGCCCCACCTGCAGCAGGCAGAACATGGTGTGGCCCACGTTGAAGCCGTGCCTCCAGTTGTGGTAGGTGATGTCACGGTAACCCTTCCTCACCGTGTACATCCACCTGGTGAGGGTCTGAGAGGAGGAGGAGGAGGGGGACGAAGACAAAGGGTTTAAACGTGTTAGAGAGGCATTGAGAGGTTTTCTACGTCTTTTTTTAAGCTGCTTGGATCAGGGGTCCCAAACCGCGGGCCCCCACCCTGGGGCCTGCGGTTTGGGACCCCTGATCGGCGGATCTGATTTTAAATATTGTTAAACCTGGTCTGGTAATGGATACGCATGATTTACTTGAGAGAATTTATGAAATAATAAAATAGAATATTCCGTTTGGTTTTTTTTTTGTAATTATTGATATTATTTTTTTATGTTTATTTGATTATATAGAATTAATCGTATTTAATTTGTTCTTTTTAAATTAAATTGAGGCACCCTGGCCAGCGGCCCCCAGGTAGTTTCAGACCCCTGGTGTAGAGCACAATTTGAGGCCATTTTTACACTTGTGCAGGAGTAAAGGTTTACCAAATACATTTTTTTTTTTTTGAAAAATAAAGAAAAATATGAACATTTCTAATCAGATTTCAAGACAATTTTTAAATCCAAAATCTCAAATCCGATTTTTGAAGAGAGAATTTCAAACCACATTTCAAATCAATATTTTTCAATCCAAAATTTCCAATCAGATTTTCTCATGCAAAATTTCAAGTCAGATGTTTTAATACAGTTGAGAGCCTTGACTTCCGTTGAACGGCGCTCCACACTTTGTCAGAACAGATAATGGTTTGATGACGGGCCACTGCCCGCGCCCTCACCTCGGCAGGGACCTTGAACTTCTCCACCACGTTGAGCTCGAAGAAGATGCGGATCCCGGCCTTGATGAGCTCGAACTCGGAGGAGGGGAAGTCGCTGAAGGAGAAGAGCAGCAGAGACTCCCCGTTCACGTTGTCCGCCAAGGGGCACGTCGCCCTCTGCACAAAACACCAGAGATCCGCGTCCAAGAATCACAATCACAACGGGTTCATTTCCGCCAGGTGCATCGACACGTACGAGGAAGCTGTTGTGGCGAGGATCACTGGTGCGTTTCTACACAAGGGATGGCTTGTAAAAAAGGGTCGACACTCTGTATGCGTGTAGAATAAAATAATAATAAAATAGAATAAAAGGTAGAGTGACAATAAAATAAACATAAAACAGCCAAATATACACAAATAGCCGGAAACAAAACAAAACAGAAATAGTCAAATATATAAAAATATGCCGACTTTACAAATGTAAGTGTGGTTATATCGGGAATAAATGATAATTGCTATGTTTTTACCAAGTATATAAAACCGCCACTATATGGTTATTCATGGATTCATATCTCGCAAAATACTTTGGTTTTTTTCCATATTGTGACATAAATGGCAAATTTTTTTAGAGAGAGTTTTTAAAGCGGTTGACGATTCATCCCGATTCATCTTATTTTATCTTTGAAATATTACAACAGGTATGAGCAGGCATTTGGCTTTGCATAGCACAGTATGTTGTATTATACTTCAAATAAAACCCCATATTGTTTATCTCTCTCTCTCTATATCTCTCTCTCTCGTGGTGTAACATGATGTATATGTTCCACCCTAGAAGGTGCACGTACCAGCAGTTTGTACATCTCCTTCTGGTCGCAGTCCTCTGGCTCGGCGTCAAACTTCTCCCTGGTGTTCTGGAGAGGAAACATGAAACCATCAGCTGTGTTGTGGACCTTCATCCACATGCCCTCTGTTAGTTCATCAGCCCCCTGTCCTACAACATCGGTGAGCATCGTGTTTAACCTTCCACCCAAACTCCAACGCGTCTTTAGAGGATGATCTCAGAGAAGGATCTAGACTCTGGCACTGACCAGGGTGGACTTGGAGGAGGTTCTAGACTCTGTATGCACCAGTACTGACCAGGATGGACTGCATCTCGATGTTGGTGCACAGGGTCTGGCACATCAGCATCTCCTGGGCGATGTCCTTCCTGTTCTCCATGCGGTTCAGCTTGTCGTACGTGTCGCAGTTGAGCACCGACCAGCCCAGGAACTGGGTGAGCGCCTGGAGAGCGTGGGATGGATGGATGGATGGATGAACGACTGGTTTACCGGATGGATGGATGGATGAACGAAAATATTGAAGGTTAACTCTATATTTTGTGCTTGTATTAGCCGTTTTTCACTTTATTTTTTAGTCAAAAGAACTACCCCATGGCTGTATCTGTGTTTATCTTTGCTGTGGCAAAGTTGCATTTTTTGCGAATAAAGGGACGTCGTTATTCCTTATCTATGTCTTATCTTTCCCTATCCCATCTCTCTTATTATCTTAATTTATCTAATCTTGTATCTCTTATCGTAACATATCTTTCATTGTATTATCTTATTTCATCACATTTTAACTTATCTTTCCTTATATTAACCAATGTCTTATCTTATTTGATCAAATCTTAACTCACCTTTCCATATCATATCTCTTATCTTATCTTTCATTATGTTATCCAATCTCTTATCTTATCAAATTTAAACTCCTTGTCAACGCCACGAAAGGGGCGGGAACGGGGCGTCGCTGTCAACAAACGTTCCCGATGAAGGAGGAGCTTGGTAAGAGGCGGAGGAGGAGGGAGACGCGGCACCTCGGTGATCTGCTCGTCGTGCTCGTCGAAGGGTTTCCCGTCCTTCCTGTTGAAGAAGGTGGCGATGCCCACGATCTCCTCCTTCTTGTTGACGATGGGCAGCGACAGCACGTTCTTGATGACGAAGCCCGAGTCGTCCACCGCCACTTTCTGGAATGCGTCACGCACACGCGCACACACACACACACACACACCCACACACACCCGCAAACACATACGCACACACACACACACGCACACGCACAGGCAAATCTGGTTTAGTGTGGAATCCGGACGTCGCACAGTCCTTCACATCACAACACGGCCGCATCTAGACATCTTTTATTCTATTTCTATCTAAGGTCTAACCATATTATTATTTAGACCAGGGGTCTCAAACCCAAACCACCTGGGGGCCACTGGCCAGAGTGTCTCCTCGTAGGCGGGCCACAGTGGACATCAAGGGAAAACCAATTGGAAAATGAACTATCTTTTTTTTTTTTTACACTGAGCAACGGTGAATTGCCTAATAATAATAATATAATAATAAAAATAATAATAATAAATAAATACATGAAATTCAATTTAAAAAAATATGTATCAATCTAAATCAAATAAAAATGTAATTAAAATAATATAAAATTGAAATAGATCATAAAAAAATAAAAAAAAGTATTATTCTGTTTCATAATCTGAAAATGTAATAAAGTAAAATTGAACAAATTAATTAAACATTGTCATTTTTTAGATAAATTAAAATACAAATTAATTTACGGGCGCTGTTGTTCATTTAATTGGATGAAGAAAAGACACCAAATAAGTTTTTTACGCCAAAGAAGTTCCGGTTTCAGAACCTTGGAAGTGATAACTCGCGCTACAAGCTCCACAGATTGGATCGTAATATAAATATTAAAAGATGAATAAAACAGTCTTTTACCTGGAAAGTGAAGTAGTCATCTGCGCCCACGTTCATCATGTTGCAGATCTACGGGGAGCAGAAAACACATACCTTATAACAGGGTTCATTCTTGCATTACAAAATGGAAATCAAGGCTTTCAAGTACTTTTTTAAGCACTATTTTTTTTTCAAGGATGCAAAACAAATGTAATAAATTTTCAATGTGATTTTTATTAATTTAATATGTATAGTATAATATTAGTCATATTGTCTTTTACTTATATTAGTATATCTATTGTATATATGTTTATATATCAATTACTAATCCCACTGTCATCTACTATTATAAGTGTCTATTTCCAACCACGCTGGATTAAATTCACATTCCTCTGCATCGTCTATGTCGTAAAAGCAATTCGGGAAATATAATTACGTTATGGTTTGAATAACAACACGTTGTTTTTTTTAATAACTTTTCAAGCACTTCAGCACAAAAATGGGCTTTTTTCAAGGTAATCCAGTGCTTACATTTCTGAGGAGGAAATTTAAGCACCTCGAGGACCCAGTAAGAACCCTGTTATAATGACCGAGTGATCATTTTAGTATCACTTTTTTTGGGAACAATTCTAGTGATTCTTGTAGTTAATCATATTTAAAATTGTTATTCCATATAATTGAATTGGCTTAAATGGTCTTGAATGTTGATGTTGTGTTTAGAGCAATTGTTTTTCCATATCCATAGATCAAATCTTACTAAAATGATAATAACAATAATAAATTAAACCAATACTCTAGTATCTTATCTGAATAACAGCACATAACTAGAACCCCATATAGAACTTTTTTGCACATAAATAAAAATAAGATTACACATTTTACAAAAACATACACTACATGTTTCACCAAGACCTTTCATTTAAAGGCTACTCAGTGATCCAACCCTCCATTTTACCACACACACACGCACGCACACACACACACACACACACACACACACACACACCAACAACTTATACACCAGTCACATCTACTGTATCAAATTATCAATCAATCAATCAATCGACTGACCAATCCGATTGATTAATCGCTCAAATGGAGCCTAAAGAGACTTACAAAGCCGTTCTCCGCCACGTAGGTGGGCAGTCCGCTGACCAGAGCCCAGTGGTCTACGGGAGGACCGCTGGAGGGAGACGGAGACATCAGCAACGTTTAATCACACATATAGAGAATCTACGGAGAGCAGATTTAATGTTTGGGGTGTCAATAATAATAATAATAATAATAATAATAATAATAATAATTTTGTTTTTGAGTAGAATGTAAGACAAGATCAGAATCATCTTCTGCTTTCTTAGGTCACCTCGAGCTTGTAAGTATTCCAAAGAGCAGCTTTATAATAAATAGTCTTATCAAATGTATTTTATATTTATTAGTAAATTGCAAAAATAACATTCTGCATGAATGAAGTTGAACTGAATAGAATTAAACACTGCTTACGGTATGACTTTGATTTCTTCTTTTGCTTCCAATAGATAGTCGATGATTTTGTAAAAGATGATTTCCTGTTTGAAAGAAAAACAAATTTCATTATCTCCATAATAAAAATATCTTATGCTTATTAATGATGTTTTCTTTGTCGGTTACCCTGCCGTCCGGCGTCTTGGGCCCCTTGTACGGCTCCACGTCTCCCAGTTTCACCGGCCACTCATCGTAGAATTCCTGGAGTCGAAGTAGAAGACGTTTCGTTTACACAACTTGAATATCTTACTGAAAATAACATGAAAAGCCCTGATATCTATTTCTTAAAGTTTCTTTCGATTTCCTTCAACTGTCTAAGCTTTACTGAAGCCACAAGTCTTAGTGTGACAGACAAGTAGTCATTTATTGTAATGTAAAGTAATATATTATGTAATGTAATATTATATAATAGGTAATGTGATGTAATTCAACATAAAGTAATAAAATGAAATGTTAAGTAATGTGATGTGACTTGATATAAAGTAATATAATGTAATGTAAAGTAATATAATATGCGATGAAATATAATATGGAATGTAAAGTAATATGCAATGTAATGTAATGTGACTATTGTGTAAACTGGCTGTACTGTGAAGCATTAGACACATAAAACTTTGAAACTTGAAGTACAATGTTGTTTCATTTTCTTTGAGAGGGGGTTCCTCCTCCTGGCTCCGCCCACCTTCTCCTTAGTCATGTCCAGCAGGCCCACGGAGTAGCGTTCGCAGTTCAGGTAGACTCTGACGGTGTACAGCGCTTTGTGGAACTGACGCTCAATGTCCGTCAGCTCCTCAAACACTTTGCTGGCCGACCACAGCAGCACCTACACGCACACAAAGAGTACAAAGATTACATTGATAGTTTAAGGGCCTGTGGGGAGTTACACGCTCAACCTTGTGTCCATTACGTTTTGAACGACATTGCTCTGTGTTTTTCCACCAGTTTGGATGATGTCCAATTATGTAAATGATTGGTGAAAGTGAATACGCAATACAATCTAAAATGGCTATAATGATATAATAATAATCATTATATGAATTATTACGATCATTATAATAATAATAATAATCACATCAGTAATATAATACAATAAATATTTACTTCCATCAAAAAAAACATGGAGAAACTGTTGAAACCTTGAACTCTGAATTGAATTGAGAGGAATATTTATTATATACTATTCGTTTTTTATATTTATAATATTTTATAAGATTATTCATCTCTTTATGTCTGATTGTACAAGGATGCACCATATCACACCATAAGTTAAATCCCTCGTCTGTGAAAATGTACTTGTCCGAATAAACCGATTCTGGTTGTGGTTCAGATTCAAAGATATGACGTTAAATTCCTCCGAATATGAACTCTGAAATATGAAATAGCTGAAGGACGTCAATGTAAATGTGAGTTTTATTTGATTGTTCTAAGTGGAATTCATTCATTCATAGGTGGATATTGTCGTTATATACAGTAAATAGAGATACGGCTGCCATGGTGATGAATTGATGAGTCCTACCATGTTATTATCAACCAGCAAGTGTGTGTGTGTGTGTGTGTGTGTGTGTGTGTGTGTGTGTGTGTGTGTGTGTGTGTGTGTGTGTGTGTGTGTGTGTGTGTGTCCATGCGTGAGTGTCTGTGTGTGTGTGTACCTGACTCCTTCGGGACTCCACGTTGAACATGTAGTTTGTATAGTGCTGGAGGCTGATGACGGAGGCAAAGTTCATGTACTTGTGGAAGAGCTGGAGCAGAAGAGTAGAAATACATTTAACAAAATATCCACCATGTCCAAAAGTGTCCACGTTTTTATATATAAATAAATATATATATATATATATATATATATATATATATATATATATATAAAGACAGAAAAAGGTAAATGCAATATGCAATGTAACCGATAATTTATATTAATAATAAAAAAATAAACATAGATATACAACTAAAATAAACAATAAAAAAAATGTTTATTTTTCTCTTACTATAACCTACAGCGAGACAATGTATATGTGTAAAGTGTAAATGTAAAGTGTAAACGAAGAATTACCAAAAAGAATAGATCAATCCGAGGAAATCAACAATAAGCAAGAAGAAAATGCGACACAGACGATCCCAGAATGAAGTAGAAGACAGGAAACGGGTCTGGCTGCTGTGTTACCTTTACTAGCATCAGTCCAACACAACATCATTGGATATGGCCTTAATGTTTTTGGCAATTTGGAAAATTGGTGTTAGGGTACACAATGATGGATAACCCATTTATATGTGCATCGAAACACTTTTCTATATTCTGTGCATTTTTATAAATTTGGCTATTTCTGCAAGGCATTTTCCGGCTATATGTGTACATTTGGCAATTTCCTTTCTGTTTGTTTACTTTTTACTTTAATTTTCATTCTATTTTATGACGATTTGACTTTTCATTTTTAATAAAAAAAAATTCAGTTTCGTATTTTTCGTCTATTTGTGTGTATTTGCCAATTTTTTGTTTTACTTTTCCCTTTTACTTTTACATTTCAACTATTTTATATGATATTTTTTCATTCTGATTCTGATGTTTAAATGGGTTGCAATCAAATATATATATTGTAATGACACAACACAATAACCAGAAGATGATGAAACTTTCACATTAAGCTCAGAATAAGATTTAATACGATATAAAATGGAGGACATAGCATATCATTGTTTCCCTACTGAGCTGAGCTGCGACAACGCCTGCATTTCCCCTCGGGGGGATCAATAAAGCACCATCATCCCCAACCCCAACCCTAACCCTAACCCTAACCCAGCCTGGACTTCAACACAACTCAAATGAGCTTTGTGAGGGCTTTGGTTAATTATCATTATTTGTGAAAAAGATTATGCATATTTTTCCGTGATTATTGATCGCATGATTCCTTTTGGAGCTCTAATAAATTCATTCATTCATTCATTCATTCATCCATCCATCCATCCATTCATTCATTCGTTCCTTCTTGTATCTGACTTTAAAGACAAAGACAAAGAGAAAGAGCAGTGATTGGCCGTTAAGGCTCACGAGTGTCAAATCTCAGGTGATAGGTGACAGGGCAGCTCTGTTTAAAACCCAAAAGGCTCAGAATAGATGGATTTAAATAAGCTATTGAGACGGGGCCACGGACTCCATCACTGGGGGGGGGGGGGCTATTTCAATTTGTTAAACCTATATATTTTATTTTTGTTCATTTTCCTTTCTCAACTCTCAGGTCGATTTCTCAATTGTAAATTGGGAAACGTAAAAAAATATATATATAGTCTTAACAAATGTAAGCCCTTATTCAGTGTATGAGCTGGATAGGAGAGTTTTCTTTCTCGATTAACAGAAGCGTCATCGTGTTTTTAGAGAATTTTTTTTTTTTTTTTACATATACACAAAGTGAAGACAAAGGCGCATGACATCGTCGTGGAAGCCATTCGGGGAAATAACTGTTAAAAGGATCAGGGAGGCGGCAACCAGTTCATCCGTAAACTGTAAGCAGTTTATTCTAATTAAATTTGATTTAAAGACACCGTCACCTTCTCGTCTTCCGCGGTGAAGGCGTCGGCTCCGATCTTGTTGAGCGCCATGACGACGCCCAGCACCTCCTTGTCGGCCAGCAGGGGGAAGGTGAGCATGCATTTGGTCTTGTAGCCCGTCTGCTTGTCCACAAAGTCACTGAATTTGGAACTCTGGACAACAAGGTTTGGGGAGGTTGAATATTCGGTCAAAACTCAGTCCCTCTAAGTAATTGACACTAGTCTTTGGTCTTAAACTACTCATTGTGTGGTGATTGTTCCTTCCATAGTTGAGAAGCAAGTAACTGAGAGGCCAATTTGATATGAATTAAATAATATCTTAGAACAGTCATATCAGGCGCAAATTCAACACTGGCCCTAAATGTTAAATCGAAATCTAGTCGAGTGACATCCTCACCCCCCTAACCATTACATTTGTTTTACTTAACATTACAAAGATCAATGTGTTACCCGTTTGACAACCATTATCCAACCACCTTAAGAAGTCAAGTAGAACAAAACAACCGTAAATGAATCATAACGTCTCATCCACATCAAACTTCGGGGCTTCTTTAAATCTTTGAATTTAAATGACGGGGAAGGAACACCGTCCCGAATCCCGCGTAATGCCGCGGGTACGGCGCTAAGTCGAGAGAGGTGCGGCGCCCTCGGGCGCCTTACCTTGGTGACGTCGGGGATGTTCTGCGGCTTCTTGGTGTGCGCCGTATGCCCCACGATCCCGATGTCGGTGGGGAAGACGATCTCGGCCTGGGGGTTCACCAGGTTGGCCTCGAAAGTGGATGTCGGGGTGATGTCGAAGAGGCTGGTGGCCAGCTCGGGGATGGCATTTCTGGCCCGGCAAAAGTAGTAGCTGACCCTATCCGCCTGGATGATCATGCACACTCTCTGCAGCACCTTGTGCAAGGATTTCTCCACCTCGCCACCCGTCTGCATCTCCTTGACCAGCTCGAAGATGATGGCCGACTCCTGGATGGACGAGACATCCTTGAAGGAAGCGGTGTCTTTCACGTCCAGTGGCGCGTCGAAGGCCGCGGACAGCGCCTCGGCTCGCACCTTCTTGTCAAAGTACTCTTTGGCGAACTGGGGGTTGTTCTCCAAGTACTTCTCCACGCTATCCTTGTCTGCCATTTTGATATTAGCGCTTGTACTCCCCTGTGTTCTTTTAAACGAGCATCACCTGCTGGGGACGGAAGAACGACCCCCCCAAAAAAACGGAGCGTTGACCGTTGATGTGGCCGGCGGGACTGCAGTGATCACTGGACTGCGTCGGGGCGGATGTGCATCCTCTTCCACGGTTCCTGGACGAATCAGGAGAGCAGCCAGCGCTCCCCGTCAGGCAGAACACTGGCTTTGGCTTAGGAGGCTGAAGGGATCAGGGCAACCGCTAATTAATGTGACGTCACCACATTAAACCCCCTGCTCTAAGCACTCTTAACACGCAAATCCCAGCGCTGTTCATTATATATCCTCCCCATCGGAGGGAGGAAAGAGAAAGAGAGAGAGAGAGAGAGAGAGAGAGAGAGAGACAGAGTGCCATGAACAGCGGCTGTCCTGAGGTCAGAGGTCGTTTGAGGCACATGAGACTGCATTGTCCATGAGGAGGAATGTGACGTCAAATTAACTACAGAAGAAACCCAAACGACCGCGTGCCGGCATATATGTAGCACTGCCGAGGTGACCTTGAGAGCAATTCCAAGCATTCCAGTGCTCGGAAAAGAGAGGGTATCCCTGTCGGGGTTGCTCAGTTGTCAGCTCTGTTGCCGCCCATACAGAGGGTTCTGGGTTTGCACCAGACGTCACGTTTGTTTCCCCCACCCTAAAAGGCCATGCACGCCAGGGTTGCTACTACCCTTGACCGCCGCATTGGTTCTAGGACTGGAGTTGGTCCCCACACACCGCCCGCTGCCCCTGGATAATTAGGATGGGCGCATCACTTACACGCAAGAGATGGAGTCGACTTAAAAAACACCACATTCACTTTGGTCAGGGATCCTCAACGGATGCATTTGTTCAGTGCATCCCATACGATCACTGCACATTGGTTCGTCTAAACGGTAATTCTCTGTGACACGTTTCAAAGGTTGCATCTGTTCATAGTGGCGATTCCACCGTGAAACTGCGTGAAAACATGTTGTCCACCACAAGCCACCACGAAAACACCCATCCGTTGCTCCCCACGGCCGCTGGGTTACTGTGTTCATTCTTGGCGGTGCTGACGGCGTGCCGGGCCCTCTCCTCCTCTGCCCCGTCGTGTTGCTCGCGGTGAGACCACTATCCAGTGCTCTCTTCTTAAGAGAGCACAGTCTATGGTACCTATGGCGCCGGCCCGACCGTCCAGGGAGCTCCGTGTACTCTCCTGAAATATCCACCGTCATCAAACGGAGCCGCCGGGTTCCGGAAATGGAACGTGTCAATCAGGGAGGTGGAGAAAGCTCAGAAAACAAGGCCCCAAACAAAGATGGCTGGCTATTATTACCACACTGTCTGGGCTCCCTTGGCAAGCCGATTGGCTTTCACTCGCTCGCTCGCTGGCTGGCAAGACAAGCAGTACTTTCGATGATGTATTAAGCGTCCTAAAAATACCAAGATTATCAACATGGAGGCACAACCGGGGCGGGAGCGGGCGAGGGTTTATTGGAGCGTGTTTATTTGTGATTCCTGGTGGGACAGTGGGTAAACAAATCACTGATAATATGGTTGTTTTGATGCGGGTATGGTTATGGTTATGTTTTTTGTTATTGTTATGACTGTGTGTGTGTGTGTGTGTGTGTTCATATGCATGAGTGTGTGTGTATTTGTTTGCGTCTGTATCTGTTTATGCTTTTGTGTATCGGTATGTGTCCGTGCATGCAAATGTGTAAGTTAGTGTGTCATTGTGTGCATCTGGGTATGTGTATGTTGGTGTGTGCATCTGTGTATGTGTGTGTATCCGTGTCAGGCTGTGTGTATCTGTATCTGTGTGAGTATCTGTGTATGGGTATTTCTTAGTTGGTGTGTTTGTGTGTCTGCATATGCACGTGTGTGTGTGTGTGTATATCTGTGTATGCATAGGTGTCAGTTTGCGCAAATTTGTCTGTGTGTATATCTATGTTATGTGTGTGACCGCTACAGAGGGTATCGATAGTGGTAGAGAATGTGTGTGTGTGTGTGTGTGTGTGTGTGTGTGTGTGTGTGTGTGTGTGTGTGTGTGTGTGTGTGTGTGTGTGTGTTAAAAAGGGCGGTGCGGTGGAACTGGGAGGATGAGCTGATTCTTTGTCCCAGTCGTCGGGTGTAGCAGCATATAGCCCAGGGCTTTGTGATGGAGATCAGATGGGTGATTATAGGGATCTCTCTCCGTAAAGAGAGCGTTAAAGAGAGTGATAGAGAGATAGAGCTGAAGGAAAGAGAATGCTGGAGCCCCCAAAGCAGAAGAGTCACGTGCACACGCTTCAAAGGTCGCATCTGTTCCTGCATCTCCACAGTTCATGGTGGAAGAGCCAGAGACTGGTTGGTTGGATGGTAGTTAAGCAGAGGGGACGACAACAGCCCCTTTCCAATTCAGAACTGGATAAGAGAGTGTTCTAAGGACCAATGACTTCACTGGGAGATAGAGGAAGGGTTAGACAGACAGACAGACAGACAGACAGACAGACAGACGGACAGATAACAGCAGCTCACATAACAATAGGCAATAATAAAAATATAAAAAATACTATGGCAATGTATGGAAAACTTACAAACTATACAATATTGTGCACAATATTAAGTATGGCAGTACATTATATACACTACACCTAATGATAAACAACAAATACAATTTAAAAAAAACAATTGGAGAAAAAAAAAAGACCCACAAAATAAACTGAAATAATGTGCTCATATACAATGACTAATAAAATGGATGTCATTCAAAACAATGAACTAGAAAGATGAACCAAAAGTTAAAAATAAATGTATAAAAATAATAATAATATTAATTATATTGTACATAAATCAGTTTGTTTTGTAAATAATTTGTCTGTTTACAGAGTATTGATCGACGGCTTCTTGATTTGGCTTGCAGACACAAGGCAGGTAAACAAGAGCGCAGGTAAACAGGAAACAAAACCATCAAACCAGAAGAAAACCTCCCACTACGCTGAAGCAAAGCAGCCGCCCCTGGGCCGTCAAAGCAGACAGACATTATGCGCCAGCAACAGCCTTCCATATGCAAAGCTGGCAGGCCATCCGCACAGTTATGAAACACAGTGTCCTGCAAGGGGGCGGGGGTGACGTTTTATTTTTCTTGTTTTTTCTTTGATTATGTAAAGTGCAGATGTTTGGCCCTTCAGCCCTGCAGGGCCTCTGCAGGGCTGTTACATCAACACGGAGTAGGGGGGCCGCGGGGGGCCGCCCCCACAAGCGCCTCGTTTCAGGTCCAACCTGTTACAGCTGGGGTACCCGAGGTGAGGTTATTGTATATTTAAAAAAAGGTTCCTTCTAGTTAATTCTATGTTTCTAGACATTTCTTCTTGCTTATCGTTGATTTCTAGGCTTGTTTTATTGTTTTTGTAAATTCTAGTTTTACACTTGTCTATTCGTAAGTTATTGTAAGCATATTGTGTTTTTTTTATCGTTTTCTTAGGTCGATATTTAGGTTTATTTTTATTGCACATTCCCTATTTTTCTATCTTCATAGTTAGTAGTAATCCTTTAGCTTCACTGCATATTGCCCCTATCTTTTTCTATTGTTATTCTTTTGACTTTATTATTGCAGATTTTGATGCAAGCTGCCGAGACACGGCAATTTCCCTCCGGACATGAATAAAGTATCCGTCTATCTTTCTATCTTGTCGGCATTGAGTGAGTAGCGTCTGGAGACATGGTGGGTCAGAGATCTTCATCTGTCTTTCATCCCGCATAGAGTCACATGCAAATGAGCCAGAATGACTCTGAGTCCAGTTGTCTCCCTGGAGGCCTTCGGAGACATCCCCAATTTACATCTGTACAGGACATTGTGCTTGGTGGGAAACAAAGCAGAGTCGTAGACAAACATAGTTACAACAGGACGCCTGGATTCAAGAGTGAAGAGGCGGAGACCACAATCTCCCACCACAACGCACCACCACAACGCACCACCAGACCTCCAGACCATCTAATATGAACTGACCACTGGAGCCCACACCCACAGCCACTGCTTTTATTCTACCATCAAAACATTTCTCAGCTCACCTGTGCTCACAACGATTCTAAATAATAAATAATAATAATAATTATAATAATAATAATAATAATAATCAGATTAGTATGAGAAAACGGCATCCGGGCGACTTCCAACTGTCACGTGACCAGAGCCGAACTGGAAGCCAAACTGTTTTCGCTCGAGTGTCGCTCGTTGACGTAGATCTCATGAGACGACTTTTATCTACGTTTTCCTCACGTAAGGACGTTGCAGCAGCACTACTGATAGCAATTGATTGTTGTTTGAGTAACTCAACCTGGAGTTTGGCCGACATTAGATCCATTGTATTTGCGACTGATTATTTCCAGGTGACGTTAGACTTTGACTCCCTCTCTCTCTCTCTCTCTCTCTCTGCTGTTCATCCATTCAGTGGTGATTAGGAACGATGCCACTGAAACCCGGTACCACACTGCGCTCTTCACCCACAGTCGGTTAAAAATGCACTGAATTATTTTTGTTTCGTTCCGTGACTCAATTGCAATTTCATGTTATATCAGCCAATGACTGAAAAAGAATAAAACAGTGTCTTCAAACTGTTATTTGTAACAGCGGCGTCGCTGAAGAGCAAAACGAAGGCATCGCTGCGAACCGAGTCAAGACAACAACAAGGCTTTACATAGACTCAGCCAGAAAAAGACCTCTGAGAATTAAAACCGAGTGGGGAGCAAGGCCAGACATGTCTTGGGCCTCAAGTCGGGGCGAGCGGGGCTGAGTGAGGTGGAAGTGTTTCACAACACAGAAAATAGGATTCAGCACCTCACTGCACGAGGCATGACATTTTTTTTTTTTTTGGGGGGTGGGGGGTCTATACTATGTATATCTAAGAGAGATTTATATTATAATCCAGATGTTTCTTGTGGCGTGGCCCTCATTTGTCTCCATAACAGTCAGACGTACGGAGCAGTTCCAGCTGAAAAACACTTTTTTTCAGAGGGTGGTGGTGGCGCTGGTCAAATGTGCAGAACTCACAAATCAATAGCAGCGGGGCCCGCAGTTATGTAAATGTTTATCCAATGGAGGGCTGGATAGCCGGGGGCTGGGAGGGGGGGGGGGGGGGGGTCTTGGGAGTCTCTTGTCTCCGGGGGTCATTATGCAACCGCTGCCCAGAGTATATAAAGCCAAAAGCTGAGAGGAACACCACAGGACCCCTGTGAGCCGTCTCACTACACCTTTTTACGAGCAGCAAGGTATGCATAGAGTAGTAGACACTTATTTTAATTTTTTTTCTAAAGAGCATCTTCTGCCGTTTCGTCCACTGATTGCTATTCCTGACGCTGCATTCCCCCTTCAAACTCTCTCAAGGGCTTTAAACTGTTTTACGACTACTTTGAGCACATTTTTAATGATAGCCGCCTGCGATACCCTGAGGCGTTCTACGAGGATAACCTTTGCTCTTAATTTGTTCTGTCGTCTCATTCCCCGGTTCTTTCCTTCTTTCTGTGCAGAAGTGCGGAAGAGGCAGAATGCTGCGTTGCCTTGTCGCCCTGTGCCTCCTGGCGGCCTGCCTGGCGCAGGACTGCCAGGTCGCCAACATGAAGGTCGTGGAAAACTTCAACAGGACCTTGGTGAGTCCCGCGCCCCCCGCAGGCACGCGAAGGCGACACGCCGCCACGCCAACACGTCCCTTCGGGTTCTTGCGGAAAAACAGAAAGAACGCATTGATCGCCTTCCCCTTCCCCCTCAAACTTGTCAGAGGTAGTCGACGTCTTTAGGAGAACCCGACGCCACTCCAGGGCGCCGTGGACCGGAGGAGCCACGTCCTGTCGCGATGTTTCGAAGGGAAAGCCAATAATAAGTTCACTTTTGCCATGTTTGTCCGATCGTAGAGACAACCCAGGGCTCGCGTTTCCTTAGAGGGCTCAGAGACCAGAAGATACCCAAAAAGTCTCAGTCGAAACAAATGAGTCAAGGCAGGCGGAGCTAACGCGACACCTCCCTTCCTCTGTTGCAGTACTCGGGGGTCTGGTACGCGGTGGCAAAGAAAGACCCCGTCGGCCTGTTCCTGATCGACAACATCGTGGCCCAGTTCAACATTCAGGAGGACGGCAAAATGTCCGCCAACGCCGAGGGCAGAGTCATCATTCTCAAGTAGGTTCTGTGCCAACCGTCCCGACTGACCGTTCAAACCATAGCTCCACCGAGAAAGAATGAGGCTCCCGACCTGGTTCTCTCACGACGGAGACAGGGAAGGATCACGATCATTCAAATGATCAGCCTTGAAGAACGCCAAGCTCTTCTCAAAAATTCCGTACAATTGTTTAGGGCCCTTTTCTGTAGATAAACGCTTGGATTAAGCACTTTGCTCATAAAGCCTCTATTAAAGCAGCCCAGAGTTATTATTAGTCAGCGTGCCAACGCACCGAAGTGGTCATTCGTGCTCCGACGGCCATTTGCGGCGCAATCGTGATCGAGCGCTCTCCCAAAACAACTCAGCGCGCATTGCACTTTATGCTATTTCCTTCCCTCCATCTCAAACCCCCTCTCTCCGACCCGCAGCAACTGGGAGACATGTGCTGAAATGGTTGCCACCTTCCAGGAGACCCCTGACCCCGCCAAGTTCAAGATGAAGTACTGGGGAGCTGCCTCCCACCTGCAGTCTGGATGTAAGTTATGTCCGGGTCCTAGGGCTGTCACTAGTGATTGTGGCACAAAGAATTGTGAATCATTTTAATTTTTGTCCAGGCCTATACGTTAGTTTACTAACACACATCTATCTACCCTTTAATATTTTTTGTGTCAACTTTGTGACATTGAACATAAAAATTCAGTTCGGACAGTTAAGTTGCCTCAACCCAGATGATGTTATTTGCATTTTCCTGTCACAACTTTTCTGATTGCCTTAAAATTCCCTTCAATTGGGATGGAAACATGATTGCGGTCGTAACGATTTTTCCAAATGATGGCAGTCAGCTCAAACAACTGCTAAAGCTCTGTTCAGGTCCTAAATCTGGCAAAGAGCTAGGACAAGGCCATGGCACAAGAGAAGAGGCGAGACAGGGCTATAGTGGGAGATAAATAGTGGAATATAGCAGTGAGGTGGGTGTATGATAGGAAGGTGTGGTTGGATTAGTATAACATTGTTTATATTACAATACCTTGTATATTTAAATGGATATAACACTGGTAGGCAGAGGTGGAAAACTAGTTAAAAAATCCTGCCATGTTTTTACTCCAGCCACATCATAATTTGGACCTCTGAATGAATGGCAATTAGCAAATCTACATAGTTGGCTAAAATTCCTGGGGTGGAATTGTACTTTCTGAGCCCGGATTGTGAAGCTCTGCAGTAAGCGTAGGTACTATGAACGAGCGGAGAACGGGCTGGGTACACTCGGTATTCCTGACACAGCTGGCTCCGGGTGATGGTAACCAAACAGTTCTGGTCGGCAGAGGCCATTGACATTAGAAATCACATTAGAGGTGACTGGTAAATCTTCACCGCCCTGGGGGACGCCGAGTTCCTGGACAAAGACCTGTTGATTCAATTTAATGATCAACCACGTCTGACGTGCTCCGAGGTCTACGGGTCACACCGTCCATGGTGTCCGCTGGTACGCATGGTGGTCAAAAACCGCGATGTCGGTTTTTTTTCGGGAACCTTGTTTGGGTTTTTTTTGTTGAGAAGATCTGCTTGAGAAAATCGCCTCCGTCTTCCGTCAGCTCCACACAGACGAGACACCAAGGCATTTGAGAACAATGGCCCAGGCCTTTGTGGTGTTGTTGGGAACCATTTTTGAAGTTGGAATACCTTGTCTAGAGGTCTTAACACTTTTCATTGAGGCCGCTGCAATTTGAAAATCATGTTTTTATGGACTTTGAACACATCCATCTCCTTCTCAAACTTGCATGGGTGTAGACCGATTTTACGCTGCCCACCAGCTTCAAACCCCCCCCTTCCTCTGACCTCTCAGTCGACGACCACTGGGTGATCGACACCGACTACGAGAACTACGCCGTACACTACTCGTGCAGGGAGGTGGATTATGACGGCACCTGCCTGGACGGCTACTCCTTCATATTCTCCCGCCACCCCGGAGGCCTGAGGCCCGAGGACGTCCGCATAGTCACCCAGAGGAAGCAGGAGCTCTGTCTGTACGGCAAATACAGACGCGTCGAACACACCGGTGAGACCCCACCCCTACAAAAAAATAAAATAAAATGAATCACCTGAACAGGCACTGATTTGTTCACTGAATTGGAACTGGCAGAAGCAGGGTGACTGCAGGTCCTTACAAAGTTAAGTTTTACATACCTTTGGCCTTAAACATCATTAAATGGTCTTAAATTTGGATTTATGCTCAAATCCTAATTTTAGTAAACATTTGATCCGGATATAAATTATCTATATATTTGTTTTTGTCCAAATGAGTCACGTTCCTCTGCCTCTCCTTAACCATAAAAATAAAGTTGGGCAAAGATTCCCCATAATTAACCCCAAAAAAAATCTGTAACATTGTGTTAAAATTTGTACTTGACAAATGTTTTAAGATCATTTGATTAAAAAAAAAATGACACCTGCACCTCTCTGCGCCAAATATATAGGCCGTACTTATAATACTTTATTGAATATGACAAATCAAAATATTGAGTACTCAATGTGTAAAATTGCTAAAATTTGTCTTTGACTAGGATGATTTAATTTAAACAAGTTATATCTTGAACAGTTGAATGGATAATAACACGCTTCACACTCACCGCTGTCCCAAACCTACTCCCTTCTTTTCCAACTCCAGGCTTCTGCGCGAACAGCTGATAGGGCTGGAGGCGGCAGGAGCGTCCACATCAACATATCAACACTGTGAATTCAACGGGGGAGCTCGACCAGCTCCACAGCATCACTTTCCTTTTCCCGGGCAGTTGATCTCAATCTCAGACGAGCACCAAGACCCGACAGAGGGAGCCGACTAGTCCATCACCTCGGTCTAGGACTTCCTAATCTACATCCTAATTTAGCCAACGTCTCAGAAAGGCTTTTTAAAATTCTTGATTCATTTAAATTGGATTGCCCGAGTGCTGATTTAGATTAAACCACTGAAAAAACACACCCCTAAATGTTTGCACGAGATAATTGACACAAAAATAAATAAATAAAAAAGAAATAATCAAAAATATCTCTTGACTGGAGCAGTAAAGTAGAGTGACTTTCCGGGGTAACGTTCCATGTTTTCCATCCAACCACTGACCAGACCTTCACTTGATGTACTTTATGGATATTGTACTTATGTTCTGTTTGTCATAGCACAATGTTAAATGTCTTGAGCCAGTTTTTGAAATAAAAAGTAAATATGGTGTGTATATTTTGTCGGTCAACAAGATGAATTTTATGCGTTTAATTTCAGCAAAATGGAGTCTCACATAAAGGTATAATTGTGTACGAAAACAACCATCCAAAGACCTTTATTGCACACTTTTATACAGTACAGTGAACACAAATACGGCTTGAAAAAAATAGAAAATTACAAAAAGATAGATTTGTTTTTTTTTGGAATAGAAAAATAAAAGCACAGTGAATCCACTTTAAATAGAGACATGATCATGAATGAGGAGTGCGGGTTTGCAGGTTCCACCGTCATAAAGCGACGAATAACAATAAAAAAGTCCAAAAGATAAACACTCAGGACTATATAATTTACATAATTACTAAATAATTTAAGATAAAATTTCTACCCGGATTCAAGAATTCTGGGGCTTTGAAGCCGCGAAACCTTGTGGTCGGAATGGAGCGACAGCCACTCCAAAGAATCAACAACGTTCAGCATCAGTCCGGCTGAGCGGCGTGGCCCGAAAACAATTGAGTTGGTCGTCACAGCAACATAATAAAAAGAAAATCCCCGTTTTTCCCCTCCACACCCCGGACATGATGTGGTTTTACATTTAAAACCTTTAATAACCTTAAAGTTCGGGTCCCCTACTGGCGATCTGACCCCTGGTCCCGCTGCTCCCTACCTCTGGGCCGGCTCAGTCCAGGCAGAACTCGATGTGGGCCAGCAGCTGGCGGTGCTGGCTGACGGGGTAGGGGATCTGGCAGTTGGGACACTCCAGGATGCTCTCGTCCAGGAGGTCCACGGCTCTGGAGGGAGAGACGGAGTCCAAGCCAAATTCGGCCGAATCACGAATGGCGAGGCGCGCAAACTCAAGGTGGCGAGATTCCGACTGGTTCTAGAAAAAGAAAAAACATGGGGAAATGAAGCAACAAAACAGAAAAAGTGAAGTATAAAAATAAACACAATATACAAAATGTGATCTATGCACAGGAAGCTATTGGTATGGGTATAAATGACAATTTATCTAGTGCAACTTAAAACAGAAATAATATGAACGTTTTAGCACTTAAATGTATATGGAAATGACCAACTTTTGATCTAGTAATAATAATAATAATATATAAACTTTTATTTGTATAGCACTTTCATACACAATATGCGAAGGGAAAAGTACTTCACATTAATTCATGGCGATCACATTTTAGTATCAATATTATCATTATCAAATCATGTATTATCAATTTAGTTATGACAATGAAGGATCACGGTCATTAATCAGCAAATGTTTTAAAGCAAAAATGATTCTCAGATAATTCAAAATTATAATTCTAAATATGATTCTAAAGTAAACCATCCCAAAAGTGGACTCATGTCCTCAGGACCATAGTCCATCAGTGGTTTGATGTGATGGAGTCCGGGCAATTTTACTTCATTTGGCCAAATGACTTGGCAAATGAAAGTTATTAATAAAAAAAAACAGAAAAAAAAGGAGGTAAACGAGGATGAACTAAACTTTTTATGATTGAATTTCAAACATTTAGGGTCAATCTGAGCAGGACTTACAGCCTGAAGCCTTTCGATCTCCTCGTGGGCATTCTGCAGCTTCCTCAGCAGCTTGTGCTGCTGCTTCTTCCGACGGATCTTCTCGTCCTCAAAGCGCTGGACGGAGAGCTGGATCTGAGGGAGGAGGATCAGTGACATGGCCTGACTACACGTCCCAAACAAGTGCATACTAACAAGTGCGCACCACCTTATGTGCGTACTAGCGTCCAGTGTAAAAGGACTATGTCTTCTGGGACATACAGTACTACACTGCGGCTCCATTTCCTTTCAGCACTTTGTAGGTTTCCAAGACAACACTGCAGTGAAACCTTGACCCGAATATTGCTGTTGCAATGCATTGTGGTATACGCTCGCCAGTGTAGTGTGCAGTGTTTGCGTACTGGTGACTATTTGATGCGTACTGGGGTTTTGCACAGGCTTAAAGCATTGGATTATTCGTGAGGCGTCCTACATAGTGTGCTCTTAGCCATTTTGGGGACAGCTCTTATCTGATGTGCGTACTATCAGCCAGTGTAAAAAGAAAAAACAAAAACCACTGCCTTCTGGGACACCCTGGGTCGGTTGTCATGACGATGTTGCAGCGAAATCTTTACCGGCGTCCTGGCCTCCCAGAGAATTGTGGGATGCGCTTGCCAGCGCAGTGTGCCGTGTTTGGGCACTGATGTAGTACGTCATTCCTGGTACTTTTGACACTATTTGATGCGTACCGGGTTTTTGGTTATGCAAAAAATAAACATTTCTGAAAAATATTTGAACCAAATATTTCACCTGTGTGTGGCTTAAATAGTCATGTTGTCAAATGTTGATAGCAGCAATTTACCTTTTGGAACCAGTTCCGAAACAGCACATTTTTTGTGTTTAACTGGAAAGACTGAGATAAGTGTCATATTCCACTTAACAATTCAAATATCTAGTTTTCAAGTTTTAAAGGGAATTGCTTGACTGTGTCAGCTGATGTCATATCCTGAATTTTCCCCCAGGGATTAAGTGTCCACACACACGCACTCTTTACCTCTTGCTCCAACACAGATATTCTGCGCTGATCCCCGTTTTGGTTCAGGAGGGAATTCTGCATGCGATCCACCTGCCAACATCACAGTCACCAAAACAATGTAATAAAGTTAATGACATTTATTCTGAAGTTTGAGATAAAAGGTTATCTATCCCATTGTTCATCCTGATCGCCCTTAACTCCGATGACGTGTTCACTTTAATCTTTAATGATTTTATGTGAAGCCGTTCCCCCCCCTCGACAGAGAAAAGAAAAACAAACCAACAATGGAGTGAACATTTTTCAGAAAGGGGGGGGGGAAGTATATAAAATACACAAAAGTCAGAAAAATCATAAAAAATAAAAAGATGTAGGACGGAGAGAAAGAAGTGTGTGTACCTGCAGTTGCAGCTTGGTCGAGCGCTTCTTCTCCTCCTCCAGTTGGAGGAAGAGAAGGGTGGTCCCGTCCAGGTCTCTTTCCTCCTTCCTTGGATCCTTCCTGACACACACGCACAGTAAAATTAGGCATAAAATTTACAATTTCAACTCAATTACTAATACAGAATTAATTTTATATATATATATATTTTTATTTTTTATTTTTTATTTTTTAATTGACTTTCTGCTCTCTTTTTCTTTTGTTGCTTTCTTTTTTCTTAATTTATTAAAATATCTTATATATTTTCTTCTTTATCGAAAAAATTTCACTAACACAAAATTCACACATTTCCTTCTGGTATTTCTCACCCACATTATTTTAATATTTTTTTGTTGCTTTCTTTATTCTTAACAATTTTTTTTATATTTTTATATTATTTTTTCCCTTTCAACAAAATGTTCATTCCATTGTTGTTTTGTATTTCTTTTGTTCTGTCATGAGAGGGGGAAATATTTTACATACTTAAAGATGAATATTCAAGTTTAAAGCCATAGCACCAGAGTGCTACTAGTTAGTAGAGTGCTGCTTCATGTTAACTGGTGTACTGTAGATAGATGTTTACATATGTACCATCTCTTACCTCACTTATAATTTTCATCTTTCTCGACTTGCACTGTCATTTGCTGCTGTAAACGCCCAAATTTACGCCCAAATAATTAATAGAGCTTTATCTGATCTCATCTCTTAAACCGGCCTCACACTGAATACGAAAAACCGCAAGAACAAACGGGAAGTCAATTAATTCCTATGGAGAGTCTGATTCTGCATGTGTGGAACTGGGCTATTAAAACTAGGTAAACAAGTCTCGTATTCCATAATAATGAAGTTAATAATGTTAAAGCTGGACATCACCATATTCACTATGAATAAATCTCTCTTTATACAACTGAATTGGGTGTATTATATTTTTTGTTCGCACTTCGCAAATACTACATCGAGTAAATTTTAAACGAATTAATGGAAAATGGTAAACATTATATTATTAAAATATATTTGGGATACGAAACTCAGACAAAGTTACTCCGACGGCCACTACGGGCAAGGATCCAACCGTCGGATGCGATAACACATTCGCTGTGAACCAGGCTTCAGAAACAAGAGTTCAGCTGATAACTGTTGGTGAGTGAATCAGTATTTGGACATTTACATCTTTGATCCATTTCGATAAAACCCGTCACAGAAATGTTTTGGCGAGGCGTTTTAATCCTGTCTACCTGCTGCAGAGTCTCTCAGCCTCCAGCTGCTCCTTGGCTCGCTGCAGCTCCAGGCTCTGCTCCTCCAAGCGCCGCTGCAGGGACGACAGCTCGGCCAGACGCTCCTCCGCAGGACCTGCAGCAGAGTGATAAGTTGGTCATTGTATATTGTGGATTTTTACTTACCATTGTTTATTTTAAGGTCCATTGTTAGGCCCTTTTTTGTTGGTTTCATTGTATTTTCAATTTTCTTCTATATTCTAGTTAATTTCTAGGTTTATTGTATTTTTTTTTATCGTTTCATTATTGACTTTTGATCATTTTAAGGTGGTTAGATTTATAGCTTATCATTGAGTTACATATTGCCAATTTTTATTGTCCATTGTTGAAACCATGCTGAATTAACTTTTAATTTCCCTCCATCATCTACATTGTAAAAGCAATTGTGGAAATGTTTTATTACTTCACGATTTAAATGAAAAAAGGGGAATATTACAGGGTTTCAATGATCAATTCTAGGACTTTTCAAGCACTTGGGCACAAAGGGGGCTATTTTCAAGGTCTGGAATAGCTTGAAAAATAGCCCCCTACTTCGGATTTCTGAGGATGAAATTCAAGCACCCCACGGGCCTGCTAAGAGTTTTGCGATTGACTATGACTCACTATGATCAACATCATTTCTGGTTATGAATCAGTTTATTCCCAGCTTGCCCTGCCCTCACCTCCTGAACTGGACTCTTGCTGCGTTTGGTTCTGGTTGGCCTGATTCAGCTGCTGCTCCAGCTCCACAGCTCGCATCACCAGGCACTGGACGTAGGCCTCTCTCTGCTGGTCGTACACCAGCCACTGCTTGTTCTTGTCCAGAGCCTGGAGGAACCGAGAACATCAGAGTCCAGCACACATAATTTGAAAAATTATAATACAATACAATATCACAACTAGACTTGGGGTCAGCTTAGGATGCCCTTCCTACCAGTTAGACTGATAAGGGATAGATCAGAAGAGAGATGGAAGAACACAGTGATTATGGAGGGTTGGATTAACGATAGAGAGATAAAGAGATGGATGGATGGATAGATAGAAGAGTGATGGATAGATAGATAGACATGGATAGACAGACAGACAGACAGACAGACAGACAGACAGACATGAATGTTAATGGGAACGGCAATTAACGGCAACTAATAAATGGCATGAAAAATGAAGCAGCGATTTTAGTGATTGCTTTTTTTCTGTTTTAATGCCTTTGAATAAGCAGTGCCCCAAGTAATGAAATTACTCAACAATAGTTACTGGGCAATATTGAACTGGTCAAATTGGGAATGGGGAAAAATAATAAAAAACATCCTTTATCTTCCAATTATTTAATTATTTTTCTAATTCAAAGCAGGTTCCCGGTACATCCGACTGTTCTTTGTGCTGCACCTGAGCCACACAAACCATCCTGCTTTCTCCAAAACATATTGTGACGTCATTCACCAACCAGCGCCACCAAGGCATTGTCACCACTGTTGTCCAAATAAATAAACATTAGTGGGACTCACATCTCGCAGTTGGTCATGTAGGACCACCAGGTCTCCAGGAGGAACCTGTGCCTGAGTCTGGCCATTTTGCTGGAGAGGAGGAAATCACATGTTACATGTCAACTTAAATGTTTGAGTTAATTGAAAATTTAGCTGAAAGAATGGAATTTAAGACTTGAATTTAACCGCTTTCCCTGAGATTCTAGTATTGGTTGGTGCTGAATGAAACTTTTCTATCAACACTTCATAGAATCATCTTGTCATGTAGTCATGTTAGATATGTATTGCAGGTTTAGGAGGTTCCCGAATCTGCGCTCTTGATTATATGCTGGGCTGTTCAGAGCAGAACGAGGGACTCTCTCATGCCGCGGATTCTTTCTTTTATCGCTCTCCTTTTGCGGGGATGGGGGCCGCGCCGGGCTCGGGTTGGGAAGAGTGCGAGTTCAGTAATTTTTTATTATTATTATTATTATTATTATTATTATTATTATGGGTAACAATAGCAATAACAACCCAGGCAACGTTTAAAATGGCCAAAAGGATCCTAAATGGTGTTTAAATAATACCACAACACAGCAACACGACAAAACTAATCCATCACCTCCTACCACCACAGCTGTTGGAGAATCTGTGGGAATCATAGTCAACAATTTGTCTTTAAAAGGTGTTCAAGAGTGATTCTGAAATGCTATATTTTCAGAAGAGAGGTAAGTAGTAGGTAAAAAAAGGTTATGAACTAGTGAATTATATGAACTGTCATTAGATAGTTTCCTTCCAGGTCAGATAGGTAATGGGATTAGGAACTGGAATAAATCTTACTACAATAATAATTTTTCCTTCATACAGGCACACGGGTTTTCTTGTATTTTTGTCTATAGGTAAGTGTCAGGTTCAGTGGTAAGTTTTTAAAACAACAGAACTGTTGACTGATGTAGAAGAAAACATTTAATCAGATAGAAAAAAAACCAATACTGCTGAAATTAGGAGCTGAAAACAGTCATTTGTAAAGGCTTTCCGGGAGCAACCGGATCTGTGATGTCGCTTGTTCCCAATGTTCCAAACTTCCCTCGACGTCCGTTCCTAGATTGAGCTCAGTTATCTCACTTGTCTCATAATTCTGTGACCTCTGACACCCGCTGTCTGCCTTCCCCCTAAGCCCCAGCCAAGCCCCTCGCAGCAACCAGATGATGACCACTGCACCGGCTCAGGAAGGATGACCGCGGCCGAGCATCACAAGCTCATCAACTTTTTCTAGATGGATTTAAACCTGCGACGGATTTGAGGGCAGGTTTAGGAGAATTATATGGAAAGCTGAAGTAAGCCAAATGCTGGAAGAGCTGCGATGGCTCCTGTAGAATAGATACAACTCTATCTCTTTATCAGAACCAGGGGGACAGGGGGTGAGGGTATATCCATTTTCCAGTGGAGGGTTCTGTCAGTCTATTTATCCTTGATCTTTTTCCATCTAGAGCAGTTCCTGTCCAACCTACACAACTATTACAGGTAGTAATGCTGGGCAATATGTTCAGATAATCAATGAACCTCCCACAGTGTAACATATATATGACAGAATAAGGAAAAGCAGACTAGCTCTCCTTTAATGATTGGACTAATGGTCAATGAATTATGATCGATTCTGTGTTAGACCACACCCAATGTCAAGTTTAATTGTTAATAGCGGTCATATTGTTTATCTGACCGTAAATCTTTTATTGTACTTCCTGAATATACAGACCCAGTGAAATCTGGATGTGAAATCTGGATATTTTTTGTTTGGGAACCATTTGCAAGAAAATGTCTGATTTTATTTTTCTTCTTTTTTCCAGTTGGGAGCAAGTTCCGACTGCTCCGCTGGGCTGTTCTTTGTATTGCACCTTTAAACCCGACCAGTCCACTTATGCAACTCCAACCTTTATATAGTAGACTTAACATATACTTAATAGATACTGAGCCATGTCAACTATCGTGACTTCCCCCAAATATATTGTGATATAAATAATCTCTTAATCATTTTACTCACTTCAGTAAATATGAAGATAATGTATAATAAAATATAAGAACGATAAATTTGCTACATACATAAAGGTTTGTATTGCAATGGTACCACACAAATAAAAATAAGACAATGAAATTGAGGGGGCAAATAATTCAACATAAGATACCCCTTCAGTTGTTTAAAAGGCAAAATAAATCCCCATTTCAGCTTCACCTGAACAGTAAATGAGTAACCAGAACTGCTAAAGGTTTAAGGACGATGACACTGCTGAGGACTGGAATTACCTGCCTCATACTGCCACCTAGGGGACCATTACGCTTATTGTTTGTTGGTTTTTTTGTTTTAAACCAAGTCGTCATGACTTGGGGGCAGATATGCAGGAATCTGAGGTGTTCTTGACTTAGTTTGAACTTGGAACTTGGATCACAACGTGGATGAGAGTCAGTGGATGATAAAGACTAACCCTTAAAGTACAGATAAGATAGAACTTTACTAATCCCTGCGCGGAACTCAACGTTTGAGAGCAGCGGATTGTTAAACAGCCCTGCCTCCTTATTTAAAGCTCTGAATCAAGCAAATAATCTTGAATAAAAATTAAGTTGACTTGTGTTGCTCAATTTATCTGGGTAATTTCTGTTAACCCTGAAAAAAAACAATAGATCATTTCTAATTTAGATTAAAAGTGTTCCTTCCCAAGGTAGAAGTTTATTTCTACACGCACATGTATTCTGAGACGCCTGATCCATCTTACACTCTGTTAGATAACTTAAAATGCAAATCAATCTTGCTGGCAACAATGTTAAAATACAGCATATCGATAAATATGGGATAAGATAAATACATTTTATATATATAAAACACTTTTTAAATCAATTAATTCATTTTAAACAAACCCCATTTAATGTGATGATCCTACAGCCGCACCCCAGGCTACCTGTGCATGCTGGCCCTCCAGGGCAGCCATCTTGTTCTTTAGGTTCTGCATTTCCTCCGCCTGGCTCTTGAACAGGTGCTCCCTTCGCTCCGCCTCCGCCCGTTGCTGCTCCAGCTGGGCCTGCAGCGCCGCAGCTGCCACCGCCTCAAATTCCACAAAACACCACGTCAGCAGGGCGATGGCGATTTCAAACAGAGGCTTTTAAACGACGCCCAAAATGACAAATTACCCAAATTACAGAGACCGGTTCTCAGTCAGTGCTTTAGAAACAGTGATAAAGATGACAAATAAAATTTTAATATTATTTTACAATAATAATAGCAGGCTTGAACTCCTAACAAATAATAATAATAATAATAATAATAATGAAAATGAAGAATAATAATATGAACAAATTGTTTTATTTCCAATGAACCAATAAAAATAGCAACCACTTTCTCCTCACCCCATCCCTCCCCATCTAACTACTCCTAGTGCATTTTGGTCCATTTTGAATCCCACTGATCCATAGGTAAGGGTGAGGGTAAGGTCGCCCCCCTTGTACTCACCTCTTGTGCTTTGCTCTTATCCGGGTCGGGCGTCTTGCCGTGCCGCTTGGCCAGCTCGTCCAGCTTCCTGCGCAGGTGGCCGTTCTCCTTCCGGAGCCGCTCCAGCTCCACCTCGGCCTTGGGGGCCACGCCGCCAGCCCTGAAGCCCAGCTTGCAGGCCAAGCTCTCCTTGGGGCCTTTGCACGTCATGCTGCTTGGTGAGCTGCTCTGAGGTGACCTGTGGGGAGACAACACTTCAGGTTCATGTACTTTACATTACATTTTCTAAGTGAAGATAATAAAACTCACAAGTTAACTCAAAAGTAAACACACGCCTCTGTATTAATGGGACACTTGCAGCTTGGCCTACCCAGTGAATTAATATGTAGTGAAATTATGGAGCAATAAGATTTAAGAATTATTTTACTGCTGGAGTCATTTCTGTAATGCAATGAGCCACAGCCACCTAAAAATCGGAAATATCAGGCCTTTTTTTTTTTTAACCCGCAAACCTAAAATACCTACATTTTGCCAGATTTTTTTTTCCCCTTTTTGACTGTTAAAAGGGTTTAATTTTTTTCCCCCAACAATAAGCCCAAGATTGTAAATTAATAATTAAAATAAAAACCCTGATAGTTGATCTTTTAACACATTCACACTTCTAGTTGTTGGCCATACTAAGAATTATTTACATTTATTGAGTGTGCTGGCAGCGTCGCACTTTTACAATCATTGCACGTCTTATCTTATTATTGTTACTTATAAAATACACCAGTTTTTGAGCCAAATTCTGGCTATAGGGGTTTCGCATGGAAAATTGGGCTGAGAATATTTGCCCTTTTGACCCAAGCGTCTGACTCATTGACCCTACTACATTACCCACAATGCAATGTGCCAGGCCCTGTCACTAACGGATCTGTCCCGGAATTGATTTTAAAAAGACGCAAAAATACCGACATAAGTCATTTTCAATGTTTAATTTATATCATTTGATCGTTAAAGTTGTTTACCCCCGAATTGTTTTCTTTTTTTTAGTTCAAGAGACGTTTTTGTTGAGTTTAGAATAACAATTTTGAAAGGGAGCGGGAGAAAATAAACGTCCATTTCTTTACAGTTATGTGTTATTGAAATGACACATAACTTTAATTTGTCCAGTGAAATATTTCGTATTTCATGTCTTTATTCGGCGGGCACGGGATGTTCAAACGTTTGAGGTCTACGACAAAAAGGCCGGTGTTTTGATGGTGACAGGCCATGTTGTCCTCTGGCGGATTGAAGGCGGCGCTGTTGGCTTTTACACATTTTGGCCCAAAAACGAAACAAGAGTGCGGCGAATAAATCCAGTTGTTGTTGTTTTAACAACCGTCAAATAACGTGAGAGGAATAAAAGAAATACAGTGGCGGAGACACACGACGCAGATTAAACCGAAACGTCGACGTCGGGAGCTCGTCGATCCTATTTCAAGAACGCAACGATATGTAGCAGACGCGGTGTTAGGCACCGCAGCGGCCCTGTACGGAGCCCTCGGTCGACACTCGATGGGCGTAAAATCGAATCGCCGACATTTTTGACAGCGTCGTCGGAAGCGTCACGCTCAAGTCGCTGGTCCGTCGTCGGCGTCGGGTTTTCCGGCTCCTAAGCGACACCGAAACGGCCCCCTCGTTTTGAACACAAACGCGACCGCCGACTCGCGCTCATCAAAACGGATAAAATAAAAATAAAATACAAGACAAACGGAAATATTCCCGTTTTTTTAGATCCAAATACCGCTCGTCGCGATGAACCGGCTGCTCCGCCGCCGCCGCCGCCTCGAGTTTGAATGTCTGTGGCGTCACTTCCGGTACGGCCGGTCAACCGCATTTTTTAATTTTAATTTTTTTTTTGTAACTTTATTAAAACCGACAGTTGGATTTGAGTTTGAACGTATTAAAATGCGCGTATGTTTTACAAAGACGTGCGGAGTTACACAAACATCACCGAAACCCAAGGCGGGTTGGCATAAAAGGCATCGAAAGCTTTTTGTTGTAACCTCGTGAGGGTAAAAGTAAAATTAAAACTTTATTCAAAAATACTTTGCGGATTTTTTTTTTGATTTTTTTTTTAACTTTATTAAAAGTCTAGGTGGGTCTGTTAAAATTGTATTGATTTTCATTTTATTTATTTACATTACGTTATATATTATATTACGCAATATTTTAAGATTCAATGCATAACACTGCACATACCTACACACACAAATGTTACAATCCACAAATAAAAATCCAAAGTGCTCCATGAGTCAATCAAGTGCTAAAAGTGCTAAAAAAAAAAAACATAAAATACAAAACATTTATTTGTAAAATGCCTGACACAACGCAACAAGTGAGACATTATTAATATGTCCCAAAAAGTACCCAAGACAGGAGCTGACCTTCGGGACAGCATGGCAGTGTGCAGGATCAACCTCAATGCGACTGCAAATAACCTGTTAACGAGTTGTCGTAATAACTCTCACAATGTCTTCGCAAACTCACACAAACTCACAGATTTTGCTTCCTCAAGGGCAAACAACGAGGCGGACGGAAGGAGACGCCGCCATGCTGCCTTCCCCAAATGAAGTGTTAGCCCCATTTGTGATGTCACAATGTTACAGGCCATTTGTGACGTCACAGCGCCCCGACATATTTTGTAAAATAATCCAATTGCCATTTTTTTTAGACTAGTATTGCGAGTGCGATTTAGTATGCAATTTTTTTTTAAGTACCTTATCTTCAATAGTATTCACTAAACACAAGCAACAACCCATTCTATAGTGTGACTAACACACATTGGACACATTCAACATATCAACGAAGAGATTGTCCCCATTACGCACAGTTTCGTTCCATACGCAATTGTCATAAGGAGAGGACCATAAGGAGGGATAAAATAAAATACACTGAAATGAATAAAAATACACTGTCCTGCCGCGCCGATCGCGTGCACCCCTACCGTCGGAGAGTGAGACAGGTGCGCCCCCCTGGAGATGTCGGTTTGAATTTGATTAATTGTTCAGCCCTAGTGACGATGTCACTATGTTTCAGCCGATTTGTGATGTCACAGCGTCACAATGTAACAAAGCCGATTTTTGATGTGACAGCGTCACAATGTCATGATGTTACAGCCGATTTGTGATGGCACGGTCACAATGTCACAATGTTACAGCCGATTTGTGATGTCACAGCTTCACAATGTCACAATGCCGATTGGGAGGGACGGAACTTCAGACGATGCATATAAACGGCCAGTAGGCGGTACCAGCCCACTATTTGTAAGGCGCAGAATATTGTGCGTTTAATTGAGGAGAGACAGAGCGGTGACGGGCGACGGACGCGACACGCTTCTGTAGATCTGTCGCTTGTCGAACCTTTTTGAAATATCGTCGGCAACACTGAACCTCTCACCGTACTCGGTCACCTGGCCTGGGGGGGTCAGGGGCTTTCGGAGCATTTTGTGTCACGTCAACCACAGACGTGGGTACGAGGGTCACCGCATCGTGACCTCACGGCGGTGGAGCGTATCACCGCCGCCCATCTACGCACACGTCCTCTTCTTAGCATGCTGGGAAAAAAACAACGACTGGACCGGGGTGCGTCCGCAAGCGGCATCAAAGTGTGGTAGGTCCACTCTCCTATCTACGTAACCCGACGTTCATTTTGGTGAACCTACCGCCGCGCCTGGTCATAATGCAGCAGCCCAGATCGTTCCATAGAAATGTTCCTGAATCACCGAACACGAGGCCAGATGACCAAATATGGATAGTCGTTCCACCTTCTGTGCCACTGTTTTGCCCAAGAACTTTCCTACGGGGGAAACAATCGATCCAGTCGCCGTGGAAACGCACCACCTGTGTGGGGGAATGCCCCGCACAGCCTCGCACCCCCCGGTAGCTGTGGCAACCGGCGGGCATCCATCATGTGATGTCGTTTTGGCGTCACAACTCTGCCCCTATAAAATTGAGTGTTTGGGCCCCGGTTATGAAGGCGTGGGCATTCATACCCGTGTGTGTGTGTGTGTGTGTGTGTGAGAGAGAGAGAGATCGAGAGAGAGAGAGAGAGAGAGAGAGCACAATAAAGAAGAAAAGAAAGAAAATAGCCCCATAAACGCCCAGTGTCATAGTAACCAAAGCAGATATCAATATGGTGAGTGATTATGCCGCGCATTTCCAAGCAAAATGACCTCTTCTCTTACTGTTATACTCATTTAATTAAGTGTGCTGGCATAGGTATGATAGTAATATAATAACAATAATATATATATATATATATATTATATATATATATATATATATAATATATAATATCTGATCATATTAATCTGACATTAATATAATAATTAGAAATGATCATATTTATAATAATTCTTATCAAGTACTTATTGTAAGTCGCTTTGGACTAACCCTTCTACTAAATTACGTAATGTAATGTAAATGAAATAAAAATAAAGTATAACAAAGTCAGACATGTTCGAAACAGTCAGAAACGCAGTTGCAATTCTGGGAAAAGAAATCGAATATAAAATAATTTTGTATATTATTCGTTGTTTTAACATATTCGACCTCTGTTCGTGTTTTTTTTTTAATATAAACCGAGTAAAAACCCAAACTCCTTGTTCATTTCCTGTTGTAGAAGAGCAGAAGTGGATGCTGCTCCGACCTGCAGAGTCACCTGCTGGACCACAGCTACTGCAGGACCGAGGCTGAGCTCTGGCCTGGGTCCACCGAGGTCAGTCCTTTACATTTCTACAACTGTTCACTGGCGTTGTCATCACACTGTGGCACTGTGGGATCCTCTGTTCTGATTGGTAAATAGCGGCAGCCAGCAGTGCGTTATTTTTCAAATTATGACCGCCCGTCCGTTAATAATGACCGTTGTCACGGACAACCGCTCCGCTGGCTGGATTCACGTCCCTCGCTTCACGCCGCTCACGTCCGAATTCGACCACTAACTGGTGGCGCCATCTGGTGGCACTACATAGGAACTACAACAGAAGATTTTTATTTTATTTTTTATTTTTAAATAGTAATAACAGTAAATAGGTTTGACTTTTGTCGGGCCAAGTGTGTTTTTGTAGGGTGAACAGTTTAGCTGTGGTTGTATTAGCGGGAAATTCTTGGCATACTTTACATTTCTGAAATAATTTAAAATCCATATTCCATATCTCAATGTGTTTGAGTAGCCGTGTAATACGCAGCCACTCGGTCATTTATCACAGAATAGCCCCCTTCAGTTTGTTTTGTGATAATGACCGGCTGGCTGCCCATTATCAATTAAATATAAACCATAAATTAGTGCATCAGTTTGATTTATTATTTTAATATTTTACTGAGTTGTTTTCTGTGCAGTGTTTGAAATTACTATAATGAAGTTGTGCCGAAGGACATTTTTATCTCATGTTAAATTATTATTTGCTGTGCCATGTAAATTCCAAACTAATGAATACCAAAAATTTCATATGTATTTTGTCTATTTTAATTGACAAAAGTTGTGACATCTGTTCCTCTAAATAAAAACAAGTAAAATACGAGGTTGCCCTCTTGGTATGACTGCAGCCTTCTCCTGGAGGTCTCTTGGAGGAGTCCCTGGAGGGTCTCCTGGAGGAGTCCCTGGAGGAGTCCCTGGAGGGTCTCCTGGAGGAGTCCCTGGAGGGCCTCCTAGAGGTCCTCCTGGAGGAGTCCATGGAGGAGTCGGCGGAAGTGGGGTCCATAGGGGAGTCCATGGACGAGTCCGTGGACGGGTCCCTGGAGGGTCTCCTGGAGGTGCTCCTGGAGGAGTCCATGGACGACTCCCTGGAGGAGTCCCTGGAGGTTCTCCTGGAGGAGTTCCTGGAGGAGCCACTCGAGGAGCCCCTCCAGGAAGAGATTGTTGTCCTCATCCCTCTGGAGGTTAAAGACTTTTTAGAAGACGAATCTGAAATATTAGGGTTCGATTTGGTTGACGAAGAGGACGACTTATTTGCACCTTACTACCTAACCTGCCTCTCACGGTAAACAGGTCAACTTGTAAATAAACATTTAAGACGTGGGACTTCGAGCGAGTGTCCTGTCCTTATTACGCTCCTATTCCATTCCCTTTGTACCTTTTTATGTGGCTGGAATCGAATCCCCTCTTGGTTGCCGCGAACTGCTGTTCTGCCGGGAAGGGACCCATAACTGCAGTCTTGCCATTTTGATCTTGCAACACAAGAGCTGGTCTCCATTACTTCTCTCTTTTAAGTTGAAACATTTTCAACATATTGTTGAAGTTTTATAAATAATTATTGAACTGACTGGCTCATGGTAGGTGAGGGGCCGATTGGGGGCAAGCAAAGCCCAATCTTGACGATTTCATTATTGTATCTGACAAATGTTCCTGTTTTTTTTTTTTGGTTAGGTTTAGTGTACATTCCAATATCTTTATTTTGTGCAGTTGAAGGTTTTATTCTATTTTTATTGGATTTTCACATATTTGGCATTTTGTGTTATATTTTTATCCCACTGCTGTATTATTGTTGATGCAATTTCCCTCTGGGGATGAATACAGTATCCACCAATCATCTACATTGAATGAATAGAACGCATTGTTTTACTAGCTCCATCGAGTCAAAGAACGATATTGGCATCTCGGCAGTTAAACTTGGAATAAAAAAAATTACTGAAACTATTGCATTAACTTGACAAAACCATAGTATTATTTAAAAAGTTTTTATTCATTGAATTCTTTCCCTTAAAACATAGGAGAGATGTTGAAGCGGGTGGGGTACCTATTGTTGGACAACTAGGTAGCTTGTGAACATAGAACAGTCACTTCACATTTCCAAAAAAATATCACACAGATAACCTAAAACGACCCTGCTTCTCTGCAAACTTCAGCAGGGCTTGGAGAACATCCAGCATTAAACTGAACACCCAGTAAGCACTAAAAATATAATCTACCTTACTTTAAAAAAAAAAAAAAAAAAAAAAGAAAAAAGCGCTTTGTCGTTTCTAAGCCTATAAATTACCAACCTATGACAAGGCCGGTATCTAGGCAGACTATAAGCCCCCCTCAATAAAAGAAAAAAAAATCTAAGACAGACATTCACCGAAGCAATAGGCATTGACAACAGAAAAAACAAACAAACAAAAACAAACAAAGTAATGGTTTTTAAACAAAACCGCAAGACCGATCTATGAATGAAGCAGCGTCACAGAGATCCGTGGACAAAATGCTTTAATTAAATTTAAAAAATACATTGTTTTTTTTTCTTTTTCCGTTTTATCCAGAGAGACCAGCTTCAGCTTGAACCTTCATTAGGATTTAAAGACAATATTTTACAATTAAAACAAGAGCGAGAAAAACAAAACAATGTGCGCGTCTTTTCCGACTATTCAAGCCGTGGTTCTGTACTGTGATGATTGTATCTGGGTGGGTGGGCGGGCGGGTGGAGTCAGGGTGGAGACTGGAGCTGGCTGGGTGGAGGTCCCGTCAGTACAAGGCGTCCGTGTTACTGCTGCGGGGCCTCTTGATCTTCTCGATGTTCTTCAGGATCATGTCGTGTAACGTTACCTACAAACAAAACAAAACAGACTCTGCTCGGGTCCTGTACACACCTCTCCGTTTGGAAACTCATTTCCGCTGCGTTTTGGCGTCACATCCACACCAAAACGGCGTTTTAGGAACCGGAAACAAAAGCTCTCGGAAAAGGCCTCCTAGGGGCGAGACTTGGGGGGGTGGGGGGGGGGCTGTTTCGGTGTGTCGGCAAGGAAGGAAGTAAAATGGAGGTTCTGGAAAACGTTGATGTCAGGAAGCCATGAGCGACGCCCGACGACCACCTTGTCTATGTGCAGGGTCAGTACTAGTTTAAAGTGCACAGACACGACACGCTGCGCGCTCCTCATGCTCTTCTGCGGCGTTTGATGTGCTTTCGGGACACATTATTGGCCCCCCCGCTGGCCTGGCCTGGCGTGCTTACGTGAGTGCTTTAAAAAGCGCCTTTGCGTTCTCGCGTGGACAGATTTTCTAAGACACCGTTCACACCCTTCAGCAAAAAGAGTCGTTCAATTTGCACACTCTTTGTGCATTTGGTTTGTTTCGAAAAAATTTGGTTCGTTTTTGTAAACGCCTTCTCACGGAATGATGGTAAAAAGTGGTTAAACCGTTTTGTCTCTTTATCAACTTTTATAACATTATTATTATTATTTTTTTTAATCGGCCGGGGGAATAAAATGCATTTTCAGACATACGCATGGACAACGGCTTACAAAAAAGAAAAAAAAAAAAAAAAGTTTAAACCTGTGTTCATCACATCATGCTGAGGAAATCAAAAAGGCGGTGAGGCTGCTTACGTATTGATTTCGGAGCTCAGAAACAATGATCTTTAGACTGATGTATTCCTTCTCATCAATCTCTGTTACCGTGCGCCGGTAGTCCTCCTGTCCGGATAGAAGAAGGTAAAGAGCAGAAATTTAATTCTATAAAATCCTCAAAAGGGAGACAGAGCAGCTAGTGCTTCCCTGCATACAGACACACCCTGTGCAGTACTTGAGCATTACTGTGATTTCACCTCTTTCAAATGCTGATTTTCATATTTAAAGGTTAAACAACTTTTTCATGAATTAGGATCCTTCTCTCAAAACAGGCCAGAAAGCCAGCCCAGGTGCCTGTAAATAAATGATTTTAACTTCAACTTGATTTAATCCAAAATAATAATTTAAAAAATGGATTAAAATAAAACATGAATTAAAAGATATATCCCAACACACTGTTCTCAAGTGATAGGTAAGGTAATGTATGATGTTGAACTATAAGCACATGTTTATCCATCCCAACTTTTTGGGCTAATCCTGTACTAAAGTGAAATGCTCCAATGCTGCAGATGTTTGTGAGAAAATTTCTCTAATATTAGTAAATAGTCAAACAACTGTACAACGACACAACTGCACGTGCCTAATGTGGCCAATGAAAATGAACGAATAAGAAAAAAGGATCAGCGTCTGAACTTTCCTTCATAACCATCAAGCTTATTGGGCTCAGGCCTTACACACGCCTTGGGGGGTTTCAGGAACTTGTACTCACCACATGTGGGTATTTTGCTATTTTGGACACCAGCTTTGCTCTTGTGATGTAGTATCTAGAACAGAAAGAAGAAGCAATGAATATCATAGAGTGCTCGAAAGAAAAGATATTAAGTCTAATGAAGAGCGGACTGCATGCTCGACTGAAACTCCAACCAGCCCAGTTTGAAAACATAAAACCCCAGGTGGATTTTGGCCAGCGGATCCCTCCTGAGACTCTTAAAAGAAATAGTCATTTTCCACATCCATTTGACTACACTCAATTTATATATTTTTTGATTTGCAGATAACAAAAGTCAGGCCAGTACAATTTCAAACTAAAAAAGGCAAAAGTGTTCAACTTTCCAAGTCAATAACAATTATAAATAAAACAAAATAAGAGGTGCATTCAGGAAGACAGCACGGGCAGGTTACGGCACAATTGTGACGCCATCCTTGTTTGTATACATTTCAGTGTCATTTCAGTCACTTTCTGGCCAAAATAATCTGCTTATTAATACAGCGGTACCTTGAGTTACGAGCCGCTGTTCCGTCGATTTTTTGTATTGATTTGCGAGCAAAGATTTGAGTTGGGAGGAGCGAGCTTCAGGTGCCGCCGCTGGTGGGCGTGGCGAGCGAATGCGGCCAGCATCCCCCGTCTCACGCCTTCACTTCACGCACGTTACCTGAGCGTGGAAGCATCGCTTTCGGGTTTTGTGCTCACGATTTGTGCTTTTTGTGCAGTTATTTTGCCAATTTGTTTTTCGAACCATGGGTCCCCCCCCCCCCCCCCCAAAAAAAAGTGCTGAGAAGAAGCGGATGATGTCCATTGACTTAAAGCGAGGTGAGCGTGTGACGGAATTGGTGAGGCAGTACAAGCGTAGTACTTCTACGATATGTACCATACCGAAGCAGAAGGAGACGATAAAGGGTAGTTCGCCATGCAAGGGCGTTAAAATAATGTCTACGCTGCGGACCGCTGTCCATGAAAAGATGGAGAATCTGCTGTTGGTGTGGTTGACGGAGAAGCAGTTCGCAGGAGGTAGCGTGACGGAGGGTGTCATCTGCGAGAAGGCAGAAGAGGAGAGAGATCTACACACTCTTTTATTGTGTTTTATTATGTTTTTATACAATATTTGTTATTTATAAATACATTTTTCTTATTTAAAAACACGTAAAAAAAAAAAAAAAAAAAAAAGGTACCACCGTAAGTCAAGGTACCACTGTATACATATCTTCACACTTTCCTTCCCCCGCCTTGATGTTTTAACCGCATTCTAGTTTTAACTTTCGAGCGTGAGTACTTCTTCCAACTATCCAATTTTGGGTCGCAGAACGATCCAGAGTCCATGCAGTCACACGGGTGTTTCGACTGAGCTTTAAAGTGTCTAAAAGTACAAGACTTTTTGTCAATATTAAAACTTGAATGAGCGGGACGCCCTCCATTAAAGCGCCCCTGCGTACAGACCTGGATATCTGGTCGAGGTACGACGCCGCCTCCCCCTCCACCGTCCTGAGCTCGGCCACCGTCTCCTCCTGGATGGACACGCCAAAGTTGTTTCCGTCTTCTATCCTGGGAATGAGGAGCTGCACCCACATTTTGACCTGTGGAACGACACGCCGGGGTTCAGGGCGGAGCAAAGTAAAGCTACGATATGGTCACGGCGATTTATTTTATTTTATTTTTTTATAGACCACTGATTAGTGACCGTGAGTCACAGCTGAAGTAACGTCATCTCCACGAACAGTCTCACCAGAGCTCCAGCAGCAGGAGGAGGAGGAGGAGGGGGCGAGCAAACCTTGTTATGGCCTCAATATACGTGGTGTTAACGACGTGTGCCGTGTACCGGCACTGTGCGCCTGGAGGATTTTAAAGTATACCCACCCGCGGGCAGACAAGGGCCCACCCGTGGACGATACCGGGGTATCTCCTTTAGGAGGAGAGATCTGGAGAGCGACCGCCGTTCCCGCCCCGTCTCTCCAGCGTCTCCCTCCCGCGCCCGTACGCAACGCTCCTAGAGACGGTTTGTTTTTCACAGGCGACTTGTAAAAATCATTGGACCACACGCCGGCGGTTCTGGCGAGACTGTTTATGCGAGTGGTTGCGGAGAAGCAACACAAGTTTCTCTTTAAAACTTTCAGCCATTGTAGTTCGTTCAGAGTCTGCAACAGACCTGCCTGTCCCATTCCGATATACCAGCCCCACTGGTCATCTTGCGTTTGCGTATTTAGAAGCAAGTTTATTAGTGCCTTTAGATTCAGGGATAGGTGGGTGAATTTTTTATAAAATGAAAAAACATTGTTTATATTTACTAAATCAGTCACAATCCTCAAGGGCGTGCACAACAGCACCATGCCGGAGGGGAAACTAACGGATTAGGCCTAATCTTGGACAAAAAAAAAATCACTTTTAATCTGGAATTATTTAAAGGGACAGGCTCTCAGTCGCATCTTAAAATAATCTCAGACTTGCCCTAGTCCTGGTTTAAAAAGCGAAAGAAAATTAGATTTAAAAAAATATATATAATAATAATAATAATAATAATAAGTTTAAAAAAATCTGATTTCCAGAACCAAAATTAGAGCCAATCTGGGTTTATGCGAATCTCAAATTGAACCTTTGGATTAATGGATGTGGCCGGAACCAAGACCAGACAGAAGGAGCTGACAAGTCGTCCATCACCTCAGTCCAGAACTCATTCATCTCAAGTTAAGCAACGTCTTAGAAAAGGCATTTTAAAATTCTGGACTAATTTAAGGAGAATTATGTTAGTACTGATTTACATGAATCCCCGTTGGCCAAGCCGCCCCAATAGCTCTGAAACAAAGACTCGGGATGCTGTTTGTGGCCCGCGACGAGGAAGGCCCTACTTACTTACCGTGTTACATTTCTCGATAAGTGTCCGGATCTCTGGCTTGACCTTTTCGATCAGATCAACCAGCTTGCCGTTGCTCTTCATCATACCACCGGGCATGACGAATACCTTAGTGCCAGTCACTAGGTACAAACAGAAGAGGGAACAAACATAGCTTCAAAAGATTCACAGCGCAGAATATCTCAGACGGGCTGAAGTAAGGCGATGAGGAGCAGATTATAAAAATGGCTGCAACACATTTACTCATGGATTGGGGGTTATCAAATTACCTTTTAGCTCAACGAGTCTGCCTATTCCAACCTGCTAAGTTTCTGGCAAAATAAGTCACAAGCTCTTTCCGCAACCGTGTTTATAAAAAAGGTAATTGTCTGGCACATCCAAGTGCACCAGAGGAGAGCATGTCTCGCGTCGTCCACTTCATGTATGCAGTGAACACTCCAAGATGGACGTCACATTCCAGTTTGTCGCCGTCACTCACCCGCGTCTTCTTCAGGTCCATCCTCCAGTTTCCTCTTTTTGGAATTCTGCTATAAAACCAGATAACAATGTGTCAGGGGTAAGTCTAACACCCGGTGCTCCACGTTCAAAAGCGTGCGACGCGAAACGTAAACCCCACTTCCGCACGGAGCCCTCACCGCTTCTAGGCCGTCGTGCAGGTTTGAGAGCAGGATGGGGTCGGGCACCGTCAGGTTGATCTCTGAGTGGATCTCCTTCAGCTCACAGATGTTTATTATGGGATCCTGAAGACCAGAGAACCAAGCTACCGCATTTCCTCAAATATAAACTGGTACTCAAATAAAAGCCTGCCTCAAATAAAGACCGGGGTAAAAACCAAGGATGGATAAACCCCTGATGCCTGTTACATAACGTGCGTGCCAGTTACGGATAATGTACATTCCCACCGCTTTAAATAAATCAATTCCAAAAATATAATCATTTTATTTTTCAAAACTTGGTTATTCCGGATGACTCATTGTGTTAAACGTAAACCCAACTCAAGAGAATTGGAGTGGTGCCGTGCCGGTGTTGTATCAGACTGTTTCCCCGTCTTAGCCCGGCCCCTATTCAAACAGCGAAAGAGGCATGCGTTCATTTTTTTTTTTTTTTAAATAAATAACTGATGGTTTTCTGTCCCAACAAGCACACTTCACCGCAATTTATCTGTCTTAAAACCACCTCCGTTACAGCAGGGAATACACATCCTGACACCTGAGAATTAGGGATGGCAACAATTAATCGACTATAGATGAATTGCCAGTGAGAATTTAATCGATTAAGATTGTCTTATCGATATTTTATTATTTCACTGCATATATGTATGAAAGTATGTATATGTATGTGACAAATAAAAAATCTTGAATCTTGAAGAACTGAACAATCTGTGGTTTTGTTGTAATTGTATTAACTGGAGTCTTTGGGGCGCTTCAAGAATAAAAATACCCAGCCAGGGAGCAGCAGTACTCACAGTAAGGACAGGGGACTGTGGAGAAAAAAAAGTAGTGGGCAGTGGAGCAAGAAGTAGAAGTAGTAGTAGTATAAGTAGGCTCCCGGAAGAACGACGAACAACAAACATGGCTGCGTGTGTTGATACCGAGGAGGAAACTACATGTTTGTTGTTGCTCAACAGCTAATGCTTACGGCAGGAGGAAGAGGGGAGAAAAAAAAAAAAAAAAAAAAAAAAAAAAAAAAAAGACCTGGAGTGAGAGGTAGGACGGCAAAACTATTGACTCCAATAAAATATACAAAACTAAATTATTTTCTGTCTGTTCTCTCGTTATCCATATCTGCATCAGACTTGACCTGCTGTGTAACATCCGACTTATTCCACTGCAGAGGAAGGCAAAAAGTTAAAATATTTAACTCGCGCAAAGACGGGTCGTAAATATTCCAGTATGGCGATCCAGTTCAGAGTGTCTTTTCCCGAACTTCTCCATTTGGAAATCAAAGGAAATGAAGAGAAACGCTCTTCGGGCCCCTTGCGCCAAAGTCACAAAATCTCCGAGGTGCGAGATGTCATGTAGGTCACCGCGCTCAACCCCCTGGTAACTTCATTAGCTTCTATGTGTTCAAATAATCTACTATTGTTTGTTAAGGTGAACTATTGATTCAGGAAAGAGAATGTTACTGGCAGATTCTGTTCCCCCTGTGTTCAATAAGAAAGGAAACTCACACACACACACCTGTGAAATTGTTATTGCTATAGGCAAGCCCTGCGATTTTCGCCTGATATCCCAAAATTTGTCCATTATAGCAGGGGGAGTGCATCCTGACAGGCTCGGGGGGGAAAGCAGATTTTGACGGGGGAAACAGACTTCGATACAACACCCGTTCCCTTGATGGTTTTCGTGTTTTTTTTTCTTAAATTTTAGATCTATTTAGTTTCTATTTGTATGAAATGAACATTTTATACCCAGTGAAGCGACGCTCCGCCTTGGACCAGGACAGTGGATTGGACGTTCCAGTGTCTCCGAACAAAAAAATAACTACGTAAATAATGCGAGTGCTGAGAAATGACAAAATTCTCTTATAATGAAAGCTGTGTTTTTGTTTTAGATGTATTTATTTAGAGGAGCACGGAAACCAGACAGAGGTTTGATTCAAAAATCAAAGAGTTTTGGTTTGGTTTTAGGACATAAAAGCCTGCCTCTAATAAAAGCCTGCTTTCAATAAAATCCTAGTACCCTCTACAGTTCAGGTAAATGAAAGCCCCGGTCAATATTTGAGGAAATATGGTAATGCTGAATCTCAATGAGAACAATCAGGTCAACTTAGGGTAAAGTAAACAAAATAGTACAATTTCCTTCCAGGGATGAATAAAGCAGGGCTGGTTCTAGCATAACTCAATGACTTTCAATACAGCATTTTTTCCCCATTTTCAAGGACTTCACACAAAAAAAAAATCTGTCTCATTGCCTATATTTATATTTGTATACACACACACACACACACACACACACACACACACACACATCTTCTTAATGTAATTTGTATATATATTATTATAAGTGTCTTATTTCAACCATGCTGAATTGAATTTAAATTTCCACCTGTCTTAAAAGAGATTCCCAAAAATGTGTATTACATTGTGACTTGAATAACAAAACCTGGGGGAATATCAAAGAAAAGGGGCTATTTTCAAGGTATTCAAAGTAAATCGATTTTCTGACGATGAAATTCAAGCACTTCAAGGACATGGTAAGAACCCTGGGATTAAGTATCCATCCAGCCACATTTTCCTACGTGTTGTCCACTTCAAATATGGATTTTAGATTTCAGTAAGTACAATCAATCAATCAATCATATTCACATCAATCATTCAGCGCCACGTACCTTAAGGAAGTGATCGAGTTCCAATAACTTCTTTGGGAAAAAATTTGCAACTAGGTTCTCTGCCTGAAAAAGATGCAAGATGTGAGTTGTGTTGCTTTCAAGTATCCAGTCAAATATTAACATAGCCTCTCAGACTGCCAAGAACCTTGGGGTTATTCTGGACCACTATCTTGTTCTGCCCACATGGCTGCTACAACTCCGCTCCTGCAGCTTTTCCCCTCAACAATATCTGAAGAACAACAACATGTCCATACCTCATGAGGGACACGACGCAAGTTCTGGTTCAAGGCTCTAGCCATCTTCCGTTTAGACTACTGCAACGCTCTTTGGGCTGGTCTACCTGGCTGTTCCATGAGCCTTCTAGAGACCACCACAGACCTCTTCAGCTCTTCCACAACGCAGCAGCTCATCTAGCGTTAAACCAAGCAAAGTTCTCATGTCACTCCCCTTGTATAACTGCACAACAACTTCCCATCTTTCCCATCTCTTGGACCTCATGGCTGCCCACCAAACTGCCAGACCCCTCCACCCATGCAGGCTTAGGCCTCGCTCCTCCATCACTACGCGGTGTCAGGATTCGTTCATCCCAGTTGTGACTCCCCTCATCGCTTCCAATCTCTCACCGACTGAAGACCAATCTCTTCTGACTAGACCTGGACCTACTGTTCTCTAGCTCTTTCATAAGTATCTCCACCCCCCTTTGTGTGTTTCTATGTCATGAGGATCCCTATCCCTCTTTACTGCTCTCTTCCTGCACCTCATAATCTCTAACCCTCTTTACTGCTGCTCCATCTCATGGGCATCTATCCCCTTTAGTCATCCTACCCAATGAGGATCTCCAACCCCCATTTGGCTTTCTCTACCTCCATCATAAGGACATTCATCCCCTTTACATCCATTTCATAAGCATCTCTATCCACTCTTACTGTTCCCTATGTCATGAGGATATCTATTCCTTTACCCTTCTCTACCGGCGTCTTACAAGGATCTTTATCCTCCTTTACTGTTCTCCATCTCATGATACTCACCCCTTTACTCTTCTCTAGCTATATGATAAGCACCCCTATCCCCCTTCCTCTTCTCTACCACATAAGCATCTCCATCCCCCTTTACTCTACTCTACCTCCCATCTCACAAATATCTATATTGCCTTTAGTGGCCTCTACCTACACTGACTGAGCACTTTATTAGGAGCACTATACAAATATTGAATAGGGCCTCCCTTTGCTCTCAAAACAGTTTCAATTATTTTCTTCTGGATTCAACAAGATGTTGGAAACATTCCATTGAGATTCCGGTCCATGTCGACATGATTACATTATGTGCAGCAGATCCGTCAGCCGCTCACTTTGAGACATGGTGCAGTATCATTGTGGCCATGGAAGGACGCGCATGGTCAGCAACTATACTCAAATAGGCTGTAGCATTCAAGTGATGACTGATTTTGTATTAATGGACCCCAAGCGTGCCCACTGCAGCCTCCGCTTTATGATCCTGGCTGACAGAAGTGGAACCCGACGTGGTCTTCTGCTGTCGTAGACCGTCCACCTTAAAGGTTCGACGTGTTGTGCATTCTGAGACTTTTTTCTGCTCACCACACTTGTACAAAGTGGCTATCTGAGTTACTGTAGCCTGTCCGTAAGCGCCAACCAGCCTGGCCAGTCTCTGTTGACCTCTATCATCAACAAGGCATTTCTGTCCAAAGAACTGCCACTCACTGGATGTTTTTGTGTTTTTCGCACCACTCTGGGTAAACTCAAGAGACTGGTGTTTCTGAAAATCCCGGAGAAAGCTGCCCCAGTATGCATGGTTTAGTTCCCTAATGTTTCGGTCCATAAGGACACTTAAAATAAAATAACCCACATCTAAAATAAAAACAGATTGCACAGGTGCGCTGATTACCCTATCCCTGGCACGCGCACCGTTGGCGAGGGAGACAGGTGCGCAAAATGTGCTCCTACCGCTCCCTCTCCGCACCACTAATTGGGATGGCGCCCTAGGCGGCTGCCTATCTCACCTATAGGAAGAGCTGGCCCTGGCCCTGAATATTTGGATTGAACAGCCAAAATTCAATGAGACTGACAAAATTCCAAATCGGGTACAGCCCAATGATCTATTCCCCTTTACGCTTCTCTCACCCCATCTCATAAGGATCTCCACCCACTTTCCTCTTCTCTACCTCTCATAAGCATCCCCATCCCCTTAAATCTTCTCAATATCATAAGGCTCTCTCCATGCACTTTTACTCTTCTCCACCTCATAAGGATCTCTATCCCTCTTTTCTCTTGCTCCATCTCATGGGAATCTATGCCTCTTTACGCGACTCTACCTATATCATTAGGACATTCATCTCCCTTTACTATTCTCTACTGCTAGCTCATAAGAATCTCACCTTTTCTCTTCTCTATTCTATAAGGATCACTATGCCCCGTTTACCTCTCATAATAATCCCCTTTACAATTCTCAATCTCCATATCAAATAAACACATATACTACATTATTATAATAAAAAAATACTCCACAAAATCTACTTATTCCTAGAGACGGTGTAGCCGGTAGTGACAGTAGTTGGTTTGACTACATCCGACAAAATGTACTTATTGCAAATAGCAATTAAATAAGCATCTGCTAAATTAGATGAGACGTAAGGCATTATGATGTAGCCCTTAAACAAGTGCCAGTCTCGAAGGGGCCTCAGAAGACTACATCTGCCACCTAGTCAGGTGTAGTCAGACTAGACCATGGAAAGACAACATATGGGGAAGAAAGGGAGGGATTCCCCTTAAAACTCACCTCTCCCGTTATGCGCTCTCTGAAAGCATCAACCTGCAAAGCAAAACAACAAGTCAGAGCGACATCAGTAACAACACCAAAACCAGTACATGGCCGGTGGAGTCGGTGTGAGGCCTTGCGTCCAGCCTGGCTCCCCTCCGTATGTTACACGTGTTCCCGCCGGTACTGGTGCGCCTCGACTTCCCGTGACATGTTGATATATATATATATCTATATTTCTTTTTTTAATCCGGGACAGACTACGGTAGCGCAGCTGGGTGGGGGTTTGTTTTGGCGGCCGGGAAGCGGCGTCGGCTAAACCACGGCGAGCGTGCGGCTATCGAACCGCGCCGGACGCGTGTGCTAACGCGTTAGCATGGAGGGGGGGGTGGAAAAAAAATGAAGAAACGGCGGCACGTTTACAACGCTACGGGGGAGAGGCGGTGGAGGGAGAGCGTGGCCGGCGCTTACCTCGGTCTTGATTTCATTGTCCACCTTGAGGAGAGAAGACATTTTACGTTGACGAACAGAGGGAGACCGTCCCGCTATCACCGAATTCACTTCTCAAAGTGTGGCTTTTGACTTCTGTCAGCCCACACTGGCGAGCTTAGAGATGACGTCATAAAGGTGCGACGAGGGCGGGCAGGGGGAAAACCGGGGAGAGCAGACTGCGCATGCGTGAGGGGGGGAGAGAGGAAAAAAAAAAAAAAAAACAAAAAAAAAAAAAAAAAAAAAAAAAAAAAAACTCCGCGCGCGTCACAGTATTTTTCTGGGGGAACGACCGGTTCGACCCCTACTTTGGGATCCGGTTCTTGACGAGTCACTGAGAAGAGTCGGTCGATTTGACGACTCTTACTTCGTTTGATTCCGTTAAGGTAAAACAAGTTAAGCAAAGTGAAGTTAAGTGAGGTTAAGATAATACAAATACGGTAAAATAAGTTAAGTTACGATGAGATTAGATAATAAAATAATGTAAAATAGGTTCAGTTAGGGTGAGATGGGAAAATAAAACAAGATAAGATAAAATAAGTTAAGTTCAGTTAAGATAATAAAACAAGATAAAATGAGTTAAGTTCAGTTAAGATAATAAAATAAGATAAAATAAGTTAAGTTAAGATAAGATTAGATCATAAAACAATATAAAATAAGATAAGTTCCGTTCAGTTAAGATAATAAAATAAGATAAAATAAGTTAAGTTCAGTTAAGATAATAAAATAAGTTAAGATAAGATTAGATGATAAAACAATATAAAATAAGTGAAAATAACGCTCTATTAAGTCTTCCATCGGTTTAACTGGGGAGTCCAACAGCGGGAGGGCGCATCATCGACGGTAGGTAAAACCCGCAGCGCCGCAGCGGTCTTGCTCCTTCCTTCCCCCTCCACCAGCGCCGAGTAGTCCACGCACCTCGCGTCGATCACGCACATTTTCGTATTTTTTTTTTTTTTGAAGCATCTCTGGAGCTTATTGCGCGTAATCGTCGTGACGTCTCAGCGCGGACCCGTACGACCGAGCCCGAACCTGAACCCGGGACCCGAAACCCCCCCCCCCCCCCGCGGCGAGTTGACTCCGGAACCCCGACGCGTCTTAAAACGACTCGTTCGCCGCGGCCGACTCGCCGTTCCGCCGCGCGTCGCGGTCATTTTCCCCCTGCGCAGCTGACGATGTAAACAGGAGCAGGAGCCGAGGGGGGAGGCAGCGACTCCAACCGCCGCGGTCGTCTCGAAGCGCCGCCATGGGGCTCCCTGTCAACATCAAGGTGAATTTCCGGGGGAACGTCAAGAGGCTGTCGGCCCCGGATCTGGACAAGTCGGAGTGGGAGTCGGTGGAGGCTTGGGTAAGCAGCAGCAGCAGCAGCAGCGGCGACGGCGGCCGTTGACGGGCAGCGGCGGCCCGGTGCGCAGTTCGGTGGAAGGCCCCGGCGGAAGGCCCCGTCCGAGGCCTGTCCACGGCAACAACAACGGGAACCCCCCCCGCCCCCCGCCCCCGGAGGACGAGGACGAGGACGAGGACGAGGACGGGACCGCGGATCATTAAAATGATAGTCCCGGCGGCGATGACGGCGTCCCTGTTGTTTCAGGAAGCGCTCCGGCATTTCCCAACTTTTTGGGCTTTGCGGGAGGCCGACTGAGGAGCTGTCTCGCCGTGCGGGTGTCAGGCTGTGGGACCGAGGAGCTGTCTCGCCGTGCGGGTGTCAGGTTGTGGGGCTGTGAGTCTCCAAACTTTAATTTTATTTCGTTTTGTTTTGGTTTCAGGTTAAAGCGTCATTTGGGATCAGTCACTTTCAAGTTAAATATTTCGACGAGGACAACGAAGAGGTATGGTCTTTTTTTTATTTGCTGTCGTTAAAAAAATATTAATTATATATATATATAAAATTGTATTTTTATAATAAATATAATTAGGGAATATAGGCGGATATGTAACCTTTATCCTATAATTTGTAAATATATATGATGGTAATTATTCATCCCTGGTGGGAAATTGCAGAGTCACAATAGAAAGTAAGAAGAAAACTATATAGAGGAAAAATTGGTAACATGTAATAAACAATAATAACACCAACAATTTGAAAGGAGTACACACACTGTTCTGTCTTCCTAAATAAGCAGACAAGATTCTGAGCCTTACAAACAATGGGCCACTGACCGCCTCCTCCTCCTCCATCTTCTTCTCCTTCTCTGGGTTTTACCAGCGGCTTGTGTCCTTGGTGTTACATTACTGCCATCTTCTGGACTGTACTTCAGTTCTGTGGCCTCCCAATCCGCATTGTGACATCTTGACGCTGTGACGTCACAAATCGGCCGGTCAGACTAAAGCTACGTTTAGGGAAGGCATCGCCTTCCGTCAGCTATTGCCCTTGAGGAAACAGAATCTTTTCACTCTTCTGCTCTCACTGCACGTATGCATGCGTAGCTACTGTATGCAGCAAGCTAAACTCTCCCGAAAAGTGAGCTGACTTCAGGTGTTTTTAACGGTAGCGATGTGGAACTGTTGAACAAAAAAGTATGAAGATTAAGGCTCATTCTCTATGCAAATAACTTTTTAATATGTCGTAATAACTCTTACAGTGTGTGCATGAGCAAATCTTTCATCGTTACATTATTCCTTCCTCAAGGGCGATGGAAGGAGATGCCACGGTGCTGCCTTCCCCCAAATGTAGCCTTAAGTTTGCCCGGCTGATTTGTGATGTCACAATGCAGATTGGGAGGCGACGGAACTAAATCAAGTCCAGACGATGGCAGTAATGTAACGCCAAGGACACAAGCTGCCAGTGAACCCGCTGTGCAATGTAAAAATACATTTGGGGAAGGAAGCATGGTGACTGGAGTAATTTAAGTAATTTCCCCCTGGGATTTATTAAAGTATTTCTGATTCTGATTCTGACATTTCCCTCCCTCCGTCCCTTTATTGCCCATGAGGAAGCAGGAAGCAGAACACATTTACGAGTTATTTGCAATCGCATGGATTGAAAACCTGCATACTTTTGTGCCGTTCAACAGTTTCACACTGCTACTGTCTTGGGTACTTTTTGGTACAGTTAGTAGGGTTCAGCGATATGTTAAATATTTCCTACCGGCAACCATCAGCCCAACAACCAGCAAATGTCGATATATTTGTAGTGGGGGCTGGGGGGCGTGAGAGCTGTGATCAACGCGGCTTGGAGGATGGGTCAGAATTACATACAATAATACACACATACACACATTATCCGCATCATGGCGCTCCGGCAAGTCCAACAGGTCCAGCAGGTCCTGCAAGCCCAATGTCAGCATGGCCGCTGCAGAGGCGCGTGCAATAGCTGAAGCTGCACATGGCACTAAGGCTGTTTATGCAAAGCGTCAGATTGACTTGGAAGTGGAGAAAAGCACCCATCAATATGGAGAAAGCACGCATCGATATGGCGAGAGCACGCATTGGTGCTACATTAAAGGCACACACACACAGTCTATATGGACTACTATATGTACATAAGTGTTATTAATATTGTACAATAATAATATGTATAAAATAAAAATATTAAATATGATATATAAAATATTGTTAACCCATTGTAGCACTGGTGTGACAGTCGCAACATTTGGATATAATGCAACTGCAGTATGTTATCTGGACATAATGATAGATGAGGCATTGTTTTTCACATGAAGTGACCTTCCACCACTGACTTGTTATTGTGTTGAAATGAGTGGTTTACTCACTCAAAGTTGTCTTTCTCCTTTATAGATTTGTATTAACAGTCAAGGTAAGCAAACGTAATTATCTGCTTGATGTTCTCCTAAGTGCCCCATATACACAATTTAACATCATATCACATAACATGAATGGTGAATATAGTAGTAATATCGTGCATCTCATCAGAGCATTGGATGTGAAATGTTATCTTTATGGTGAAAACTGTTCCCTCCTTCCCTCAGAGGAATATGAAGAAGCCATCAAGGTACGGACATATGCATGATTGAGCACAACCTTAATAAAGAGGCACAAATCAAATGTGAATCTTTGCATCTAATGCAGAATGAAGCTATCAAATCTTTATTTATTTATTGCTTTATTTATTTATTTATTTATAAATCTGATTAATTAAAGTATAATATTTGAATATGAATGTATTAGGATGTATTAAGTACTTTCAAAGTTAAAGGTATCGAGAAAGTATTTAGTCTTTGTGCTAGTTATTTCAGGGCATTCACACTGACACTACAGGGACATGGTACAGATGTAGTTTAAAGGAAAATAATGTCATGAACTTATTTTGTTTAAGGTGGCTTAACATGCTCAATACAGGAATTATTAGTCCAATTTTTTTTTTATTGCAAACATTAATGAAATACAGATGTGCAAAGTGCAATTATATTAAACACATGAATGACTGTAGACTCAGTAATAACTTGGCTTAGTAATTACATATTAATCATTTATAATGTATTCCCTTCATGCCTACACTAAGAATTCATCTTGTGCATATAATCACATTTTGTAAAGTCTGTATATTTCTATATATTTGGCTATTTCTGTTCTGTATTTTTGGCAATTGTGTATATTTGTTTACTTTCATTTAATAATTAAATTATATATATATTTATTTTTTTATCTATTTTTATTATGGTAATTGTCTTTTAAGACAAATTCCTCGTATATGAAAGTGTACTTGGTGGAATAAACTCATTCTGGTTCTGATCAGAAGTGTAGTTGGCTTAAATTAGTTGTTATATTGGAGTACGTGTCTGCTCCTGCACCCTTCGTATAGTATTTAGTTCCATGCTGTTTACTGTGTGTTGACCTACGGTGGTATTCTATATATACTGTGCGTGTTGTGCCTCCTCCGTCCCTGTGCAGAGTGCGGAGAAGCAGGGGAACCAGCTGCATATGAATGTGTACAAGATGAAGGGCCAGGCGTGCGGCGGGCCCATGAAGACGGAGGTGAAAGAGCTGAAGGGCGACCTGCGCCCCGCTCCGCCCTACCCCTCCAGGGTCAAGACCGTGGACAAGGGCACGCAGGTTACACCCGAGAGAGAAGCCGTAAGGGACACCTGGAGAAAAAGAGCCACTGATTTATATTTAATAATAATGATAATAGTAATGAATAATACGGTACAATCAAGTAAAAAACAGATCCTGTAAACAACCCAAACAAAAATCACTTAAAAGAGCCGCTGATTTAAATTTAATAATAATAATGTTAATAAATATAGCTGCAGGCAGCAATACATGGGGTCCAGGTTAGTCTTAGTTAACACAAATTAGTTTTCCAAGTTCCGTAAAACACACCATCACTTCGTATCTGCAACAATATACAAATTTTCGAGTTCCCATGGAGCGTATCATCAGTTTGTGCTGTCGCCCGTCTTTACATCAGCATTACTACTACAACGAGTTGTACTTTTTGAGTTCCCATTGAACGCAGAAATAAGGAATGCTGCAAAACAAGGAACACAACAGCCCTCTAACACGGGGTTAGAGGCGAACAGAATGCGTTTATTTACAAAAAGGTCAAGAGATAAAATATTAAACAAAAAGCCCAGCCGACATCAAGCAGGTGTGAGGACCTACACACACACAGTTTTCAACCGCTTCAGACCGAGTGCACACCACACGCCCTCGCACGATACAAATGTGCGCCCAATGCCACAGTTTGCAAATATATAATGAATTGGATGATGATGTCACAAAGCACCTGCTCCACAACCTCATCTTGCTCCACCACCACCTCAAGTTTAGGACGTTGGCCTATCGTCGATCTGGGAACGTTTTGCTACTTCCGGTGGCTTTTCATTGGTTTTTCACTAATTCCTGCTCTAAATGTTTGATCGATATAGATCAAACTTGAACCACATGATGTCTGAGATGTCCCGGTTCTATCGAGACCTCAACCGTGTCCGTGGGTTTAGCAAAAGTGTTCCAGACACTTTTAGCCCGAAAAATGCCGAGGTGAATAATAATACTGTAATAAAAATCCCAACAATAACAATTGGGTTTAAGCCCTGCTGGCAGGACCCTTAGTAGTAATTATTATTATTATTATTATTATTATTATTATTAATAATAATAATGATGATGATGATGATGATGATGATGATGATAATAATAATAATCGGTACAATTGAGTAAAAAGATTCTGTAAACAACCCAAACAAAAGGAGCCGTTGATTTATATCTGATAATAATAATAATACAAAAAATACATTTTATTATTTTTATTGTTATAATATTTTTATTATATTATCAGTGCTAAATCATGTTTGGAATCTGATTTTTTTTTTTTTTTTTTGCTAGGATTTTTTATTTAAGATTATTTGCTGTCTTTTGGGCTAAAGGGAACTGGAACACGACAAAGGCAGTAAGCACAGACATGGTTGAGGTCTCTTTAAAACCGGGACGTTTCAGACATCTTGTCAATATCGATGTACATTTGTAGCTGACATGAGTGGAAAAACCGTCGTAATTTTAACTGAAAGTAGAAGAACGTTGAGGCTATTTGATTCGTTTCGGGAGCGGGCCGCTTTGTGACATCATCATCTGTAGTTATGTAAGTCCAAGCTTCTTCCCTCGGAACTCATTTGCATCCAGCCGCTTGAGACACGTAGACAGACAGCTGGAGCCATTGCTGCCTTTAAAGAAAACTTGGAAAACTATAATCGGTCGCTGAAGGTGTCGAAGAATCTTTAGCAGGAAGTTCTAAGAACCTTTGGAGGAACGGTCCCTTTCTTTTGTGTCCGCACTGCATGATCCAGGAATGATCGTCGTTGATAAAACACTGTTCTTGAGGGACATTTAAACGAAACGACACAAGAGCAACATTCAGTGACGTAAGTGCACGTTTTAAGGTGTCAAGCAACCACGGTTCTGAACCACAGGCCTTTTTTTTTTTTTTTTTGAAGATGTCAACTTTTAACTCATCTCACCTTATGTTGCCGCTGTGCAGTAGCAAACAGCCCCAAAGGGTAATTTCGCCAAGCACCACGTTCCGCCAGAACTGCTTACGGCAATATTTTACGACACAGTGCTTTGTTACTTGCGCACGCATGGGAATAAGTGTAAACAAAGACAGAGGAAAACCGCGCTTGGTGAAATTTCTCGAAGGTTGGATTATTACAAGATTTGGCCGTCTGCTTTCGCTCAGTAGCGACATAAGGTGCGGTGAATGAAAGTTTACACTACACGCGGTAAAGATGCTCGTGCGTCGTTCCCGACATTCATAATCAGGCCCCAACCCTGGAAGTTTGTCGGCCACGACAAAATTGGGTCAGGGCTGAATTTGTTACGTTTGTTCCACGTATACATACATAACGCGATTAAACTGCATCCCCTGTATTGCTGCCTGCAACTATATTTGGGGGTGCAGCCCGCTTGGTGCTATCGATCCACGTCGGAGCAGGAATAAGTGAAAAACCGACCAAATATGACCCAAATCACAGACTAAGCGGTCTAAGTCATCGAACACCATAGTATCTACAACAGGGCTAAAAGTATCTGAAACACAACAATGACAGATGTTACAAACACGGTTGAGGTGTCGTTGGAACCGCTATGTCAAAAACATCTTGTGGTTTCGTGGATAAGTTTCACCAAATCGATCCACATACGGCGCAGAAATGAGTGAACAGCAAGGCGTCGGAAAAAAATACAAGCGGTGATATCGTATTTACTCTCAGAAATACGCCAACGTTTTTCGTATCTCACGGAAAACGTAACCCATTGAAAATTTCATCCAAGGAAAGAAAGAAGTCAACACTAAAATTATGTAAGTTCGATTACCTTCACGAACCTCCGTAAACATGTCACGTCATATCAGTCATGTGACACAAACAGCCAATTGTACAGCAGGAGCGCCGGTGCTTCCGCCGCCCTCTCACAAGCCCCGGCTCTCCAGCCGGGCAACGCCCAGCGGGGATGAGGCCCGCCGGAGTTGATACTGCAGGTGTTCCTAATTCCTCCTTATAATCCTAATGCCAATTTGAACTCGAACTCGCGGCAAACTCCCAACCCGCCGCGGCCCCCATCCCCGCAGAAGGAGAGCGATTTAAAGAAAGAATCTGTGGTATGAGAGAGTCCCTCGGTTCGCTCCAAACATCCCAGCAAATAATCAGAGCGCAGATTCGGGAACCTCCGAAAACTGCAATACCTAACCTACATGACTAAACTGGAGGCTGTGTATTGCTGCCCCCAGCTATAATTGTTATTATTATGCATTTATCTGTAAAGTGCTTCTCTCAGGACAGCACGGCACAACTATTTGTTTTTATTTACTTCAAAACAATAAATATATATTTTCCTCACAACTCAAAATGTTATCAGTGATTTATAATTGAAATCTTTGAAGGCAGCCTGCGTATTTTATTCAGATTAATATTTCAAAAACAGTATTCTGTAAATAGTGTTTCTATTGTTTCTTGGCATGCAGGTGACTGCCAAAGACAGCAAGGGGACCAAATCGGAGGACGAGCCGACTCCGCCCGTGTGGTTCAGGTCGTACATGCAGAAGGTGAGCACTGGAGGGGAAACAGAACCCCAAAAAAACAAGCCTAACAAAAAGACAAGATATGTGTGTGCACAAAATTTGGTGTGTTTGTATTTGGAGCGTCTTCACCTGGTCCAAATATAACCGAGTAACGGAGGAAGGTGAACGTTGCTTTCCAGCCCGTTTCCGAAGCGATATCGTCATATTTGCTTTACGCTGAGTCCAGTGACGCAGTGAGACATGTTTGTCAGTGCTTCCTTTTTGAGAGGTTCTTCATTTGTGCAGTGGAAACCGCTTATATGGATAAAAATCTTGAGACACAATCATTCCTATACAAATGCTGTATATAATTAAATAATAATTAATAATTAAATAATTATCTTATAGTAATGAAGTGGTCAGCCATCATTTGTCATTTTGAGTCTTCTCATTCATGATATATATATATATATATGGAATACATTTTTATTTTTATCGTTGTAACCCATCGCAGTGGTGGTGCTACAGCCCCATCAGGATTTTGCATAGCAGCCCCCCCCCTCAGGATTTTCTTCCAATTTTACATTTTTAAATCCTGTCCAACAATTATCTTAAGTTTTAAAATTTTTTAAGACTGATAATTCTTAAAACAGACAGGTATAGGTCCTCTCCACTGCGCATCCCTGTTTCTCTTGAAAAAACTTTGTATTTATTTTAGATGTATTTATTTTCCTCCATTTCCTAATTGAACTAAACATAAAAGCATCTGTTGGTATCAATGGCCCTGTGTGTCCCCTCACACGGGACACACAGGGCCATTGATACCAACAGATGCTAATCTGCATGAGAAATAAAGAAAAAAAAATATTATAGTGATCAAATTTACCCGTAAAGACGTGTTCACTATAAGAGGTTTCCACTTTAATAATAATAATAATAATAATAATAATTAATGAACCACCCCTTCCTCCCGTCTCCCAGTTTAAGGATGAAGTGGTGAAGGAGGTGGTGGAGAGGATGTGTAATGACTTTTCGGGACAGTGTTGCACCCATAAAGCGGCCGACGGGCCCCCGGAGGCCCCCGAGATCCCTGGACCCAGCGGTGTTGCCGTGGGCCTCAGGGTGGTGCCCTCCACCTTCACCTCCACCTCCAACAGCTCCCTGGGCTACACCCCAAACTGCAGCAGCTGCAACAAGCTCACCTCTGAGGGAGCGTACAAATGCAGGTAGGCTTTAGAGATTCAGATTTAAATTCTATTGGAAATTTGAAAACTAAAAAATTGGTGAAAACCCTTTCGACCACTTTTTTTTTTTAATTTATTGAGGATATTTTACAAAAATTGAAGTGTTTTTATGTATTTTTCCCCTTTGTTATTTATTTTTGTTGATTTTATTGATGTCAAGGTCGATTTCTGTTTAATGGCTGATTTTTGTATGATGTACTGTTTTGTGTTTTTGCTACGATGCATGCAATTTAAGAAAAAAAAAAAAAATAAGAAGCAGTTTGTGCAGGTAGGCCCCGCCCTCACACACCGCTTCCTGCGGTTCCAAAGTGATAAAAGTTAGCCTCTTTTTGGAGATTCCCCTCTGTACGCGTGACTCGGTAAAGAGAGTCGGTCAGTTTTTCCAACTCTTGGTTCATTTGATTCAGTCTGTGAAACTGGTCAGTTCATTCTTCAGGAATTCTGAGTGTCAATCAGTCCCCTTTTCAGCCTGCGTGCCTGGCTGCAGGCACCAAGACGCGACCGGACGACCCCTCTGCATAAGTGGCTGCCGACTCCAGGGTCATTTAAAATATTTGTTTGCGACGAATAAAACCGCTTGCCTGTCTCTCGCATGACGACGTGTGATAACAGCAGGTACGCGCCGGTTGTTGTTGTTGTTGTCAACGTCGTGTTGCGGCTGTAGCGTGTGCCCGTCCTGCATCCTGTGTGAGATGTGCAGACACAGCCACGACCCGAGCCACAACCTGGTGAGGACCAAGACGCCGCTGTCCATCCCCGAGCATGGCATGTCCGGAGAGCTCAGGTACGTCAGACATTGTAGAGTGTCTGTCTGCGGGTATAGACTTTCTAAGCTCAGATGCAAACTCTGTTCATCCCTGGAGGGAAATCCAGACGTTAACAGCAGCAACAAACAGTGCAGTGGAGAAAGAGATGACAATTCAAATGAGATGAGAAATGTACACAAGGTTAACATGGAGCTTTGTTATATAACTCTGTCATATAATAATAACTAGTGACTGGTGGCAGCTGGTCTAAGCCAGTAAGTTCGAGTTACAGTAATGCGAAATTATTGTTTACCAGGGTTCTTACCAGGTCCTTGAGGTGCATGAGGTGTTTGCATTTCGTCCTCGCAATTGAAGTACTGGAATACCTTGAAAATAGCCCCTTTTGGGCTGAGGCGCATGAATGTCCTTGGGAAAGGGACTCGATCATTGAAAACCTGTAATATTCCCCCTGGTTTTGTTTTTCAAATCATAACGTGATAAAACATTTCCAGAATCGGATTTACGACATAGATTATGCCAGGAAAATTAAAAATTAAAATAAAAAATAAAAAAATAAAAATAAAATAACCCTCACAAGTGCATCTTGCACTTGTGAGGGCTTTGATGTTGCTCCAATGGTTGATGTTTGCTGCGATGGTTTCCAGCCTCATGCAAGTCGTTTTGGACAAAAGCGTCGGCTCAATGAATAAACGTAAGTGTACATTTCCTCCAATTTCCCTGCCAGGTTCCCGAGGCGAGGAGACAGGACGGTGCGCAAGGCCGAGCGGCAGCGCCTGAAAGCCGAGCGGCGGCAGCTGAGAGCCGAGGTCAAAGAAATCAAGAAGAAGCTGCGACTGGAGAAGAGATCGCTGCAGTGGAGCGGGCCCTCTACCTCTGGCCGACCCAACCTGACACACATGGCCTCTGCCTCCACCCAGGCCCCGGCCCTGACCCCAACCGCTGCCTCAGAAGCAGCCTCAGGTCCGGCCCCAGCCCAAGACCCCATTGCAGCCCCGAACCTCGACTCCCAGGCTTCCAGTCCAGAGTAAGCGCCCCCCCACCCCCCTCGGAAGTGCGTCCGACAGTGCTGGGCGCTTCTAGGCCCGCTGCATGGATGCAAAAAAACAAAACAAAAAAAAGTTTTTTTTCCCTTTTCCAACGAAAACGAAAATCAAACTATGCCATCTTTGTAAACTAGTCTGTATGAGTGTGTCGCTGGCTTCTCTGGTGGTGGAAAATGCTGGATCTACCTCACAGTGTGAAAACTGCTGCTGCTGCTGCTGCTGCTTCGTAGGTTTTCTAAGAGAAACAAAATAGCTCTTGAGCTGCAGAAAGAAAAAAAAAAAAAAAAAAAACAACACAAAAAAACTGTGATCCAGATTTTTTTTGATTCGTAGAGAACAAAAGAGATGGGTCCTCTAAGCGGCAGGGCTATTTTCAACAATGCTCTGTACACTTGAAACTAGGGGTCCCGGGGTCTCGCACACCTCCTTGGTGCCCACTATGGCTGCCTTGTTTCTGGATGAAAATCTGCCTGACGGCACCCGCCTGGAGCCCGGGACCAAGTTCATCAAATACTGGAAGATGAGGAACTCTGGCACTATCAGCTGGACCTCAGAGACTAAGGTACCGCTCTGAGAGGGCAGGCCGCCCCGCCCTCTGCACCTCTGCTTCTTCACCTCCACCCTCAACCCCTCCTCCGCTCACTGCCTTCTTCTTCCTCCTCCACCCACCTCTGCCAAACGCATCAACTAACGCCAGATAAGATTTCTCTTAACACAGCTCACTTCGTCTTCAAGGTTTTTCTTTCTTAGCCATTGATAGTTGAATTTCAGCTGAGATCGTTTTGGGAGTTTCAGTTAGGGATGGAATAATTCCGATAAGGCTGGTTACACTGATAGATTTCAGGATATCAGGATGAAATAGAATATTGATTTACAGAGGGTATTTCTTTTACAATTTGATAGCACATCAAACATGTTGGGTCTTTTTTTTTTTACATTTAGAAGCATATTACGTTACATTGCACTCTAACGACCCCAAACTAACAATCTAAGCCGATGCCATTGAGGTACTGTAACTGATCAGATCGATATATGCTTATATGCTATAGATGCTTTAAAGCAATGTTTCCCCACCTTATTTCTCCCACAGCACACTTTATAACGGTAAAATAATCCAACAGCCACCAATCTTAACGACTCTTTTCCGAGTGAGTCGTCAAAAACTGAATCTCAATAAAGAGTCGAACTTTTCATCAACACTATTAGTTCTCACTTTCAGCGTGAATTCTGTTCTGATGAACATGGAGCTGCTATTCTGGCTGGAGCTGATGAATTGGATGGAAGAGTCCTGCCTTGCAATTTTGATCTTGCAGCACAAGTGATAATTATTATGAGCTCCATTACATTTTATTTTGAAGTGGAATTTGACAAGTTTCTCTTAATGTGCTGTCACGACACACTCGTGGTTGAAAAACTCTGCTTTGGCATTGGTGAAGTAAATGAGTCAGGGCAGCCTTGCAATTTTGTCCTTGCAACAACACAAGAGCTAATTTCCATTTGTAATGATTTTTTTTTGATTAAGTAAAATTTGTTAAATTTTCTCTAAATGTGCTCTCATGGCACAGTCGTGGTTGGAAAAACTCTGCTTTAAAGCTTAGTCCCGGTTTCGGTCCATGCCTAGCTTCAGCATCGCTCTTGAAGCGTCCCGTCCCATTTCCAGATGTGTCTCTGCCACTGTGGTTGTCCCCCAAGTGGACGTCTGTATTCCCATGTGTGTGTGTCTCCAGCTGAAGTTCATGTGGGGGAACCTGTGCGTCGCGTCGGAGGCAAAGCGGGAGGTGGCGGTCCCCCTGCTGCAGCCCGGCCAGGTGGGCGTGGTCAGCGTGGCGTTCGTGGCCCCCGTTATGGAGGGCACGTACACGTCGCACTGGCGGCTGGCGCACTGCGGGGCCCAGTTTGGCCCTCGCATCTGGTGCAGCATCGTTGTCGACCCCGGCAACAGCCGCAACACCCTCGGCCCGCGTAGCAACACAGCCTTGGCAAGTCTGCTTCTACACCGTTCACCGTTCTAGATCCATTATTTGAAATTTCAAAAGGCGTGGCAGTATTTGGAGGGATATAATCTCATGCTGCTTTCACACGTGCACTGCAACCCTGAAATTACTCGGACTTAACCCAGCCAGCACCCGAGTACAAAGTCTGCATAATGCCAGATTGCGGGGTATGTGTGAGCAGAGCAGGTGATTGTCCACAGCATTTACAGCGAGCTAGTGGGCGTGTCGTGTGTTGACGACGTCTCTATCACGCGCCAGTTATTTACCTTTGTGCGGATCTTCGTGCACGGAGCGTAGCTGCTTCGTAATCATTTCTGCTTTCCTTTATATTCCTTTCCAATCTTTGGTTTATATTACGTCCAAATACATGGAGTATTAACGCCAGCCTCCTGCACGCTCTACCCAGGCTCCGCCCCTCGCCTAAACCAAACAGTATTTCCAGGTGGTGTAAATGCGTCTGACAGTCTCGGGTTGTGAGCTATGTCTGAAGGGGTAAATCCGGACAATGTCTGGAGTGCTCGTGTGAAAGCAGCGAGAGTCTGGTTAAATGAGTACAGTTTTCATGTACATGGGGATTTTTCATCAAAATAATTGGTGCATTTTAGTGCAAAATGATTAAAAATAAAAAGAGTGCTTAACAGTAAAAAAACAAACAAATACAAGATAAACAGAATGTACAAAATATGCTCTATGCACCTGATACAGAAAACAAACAAAGGGCTATAGAAAGATAGACAGATTTTATGAATATAGACAAAATAATAATAAAGCAATACAATAAAAATATGAAAAAAAAAAAGAAAAACTAACAACTGTACACCATAGAATGTGACAATATACAGCAACCCTTATTGATAAAGAACAAATATTACCCCAAAATAACCACAAGGGGGGAAAAAAAGATAAAAATGAAAAAGACCTCAAGGTCATGTCCAAAAATAAAAGAATGGCATATACAGTATCCTATACAAGAGCTTATGAAATAAACAGTAATCCAGAAAGAACAACCATGAGATACGTCTATAACCCAAAACATTGACAGTGTGGCAGGGGCTGACATATTGACCTGGTATGAATATAAATATGGTTGGATGTTGGACTGTACAGGATGAATGTGTCCTCTGTGTCCTCCCCCCGCTGCGGGCTCTAACCACGTCCACGTTGTGTCCCCCACAGAGGGAGGACAGATCCAGGGACAGCGGCGCCAGCATGTCCGTCGACCTCAGCCACCGAGACTTCTACTTCCCCTCCGTCGACCTGCTCACCGCACAGGTACCAGCACATGACATGAGATGAGATGACAGGACAGACAAACACACTGAATGGCTGCTTAAGAAGAGCCAGTCAAAAAAATAAATAAATAAATTAAGTGTGTGTGTGTGTGTGTGTGTGTGTGTGTGTGTGTGTGTGTGTGTGTGTGTGTGTGTGTGTGTGTGTGTGTGTGTGTGTGTACATATTACACATTTTTGACAAAATAAGCTTTTGAATCACCACTTTACTTTAGCAGATTAAGCTATAGATAGATAGATATAGATAGATAGATAGGGGGGAGATATATAGATGGAGGGAGGAAGAGGTAGATGGATGGAAAGAGAGAGATAGACAGAGGGGAGATATATATTGACAGAGGGGAAAGAGATAGATGGAGGTAGGAAGGTTAGATATATTGGCTATATGCAATAACCTAATGATGAGCAATACATGTAACCCTCATAACTAACAACAAGCAATCAAATAAACCCAAAAAATGACTTTGATACGTAGGTCAATTAGGAAACTTTTCCATATCCAATAATCTAACAATTAACCATATACAACGTAAAGAGAAAGGATAGCAATCAACCAGTAAATGAAAGGAAAATCTTCAGGAAAATCCATATTATGTTTGCGCTGTTTTTAGGACTTGCTGTCGTTTGAGCTGCTCGATATAAACATCGTTCAGGAGTTGGAGAAGGTTCCCAACAACAGTCCAGCTGGTGAGGAACGCAGGGAGCTCCATATCACACACACATGATGTTACACACACACACACACACACACACACACACACACACACACACACACACACACACACACATCACAACAACATGACAACCGCTTCAAATGTGTTTTTGAATTTCAGATCTGACCCCCTGCATGTCCCCCCTGCCCCACGAGGCACCGGCGCCGGAGAAAGCTGGAGCTCCACAGACGAAAGAGCCCGACGAGGCGGTGGAGAAAAGCCTTTTCGGTGAGTGAGTGGGCCGGAGACCGGTATTCATCCGCCGTGATAACTTATTAATTCCAAATCCGGAGGAAGAAATTATATGATCGGGAATAACCTGTGAGCTACAGATGATGACTTTTTTTTTTGGGCTGTCAATCAAAGATAATAATTTGTGATAAATTGCGATTGTGCAATTAATCACACAAATATCATGCGATTAATCGCACAGTGTTTGTGATTAATCCCAGTTATTCACAGTTCTCAAATTTGACCCGAAAGAAAGATTTTTCTATTTAAAGAGCAGTGCATTGAGTTATAGCCATACCGTGATTTAATAATTGAGAAAAGAATCATAAAACCATCTTAATCAAAATGTATTTACGGCATTTTCATCGTAAGGAAGCTGCTCTCGTTCTCCTGTTCCTCTGCACCGAGCCAGTCGCTAAGGCAACCTAACCTGTTTACATGAAGTGCCATATTAAAATATGGAACACAGTGAAATGATAAAAAACATTCCAGTGCACCGACTTTGACAGCCCTTCCTGTTTTATGACGACGTATTTGAGTTTGCTATTTATGAATTCTTGAGTGGTGCTGAATCAAAAGTTGGAGCCTTCATTTGGGCGGTGTTGTGTCCAGCAGCGAGGGCCAGGGAGCAGCTGGAGGAGGAGGAGCGGGAGGAGGAGATCAGCGGGGCCCAGTTCCTCTGCGAGACGGTGATCCGCTCCCTGACGCTGGAGGAGGCCCCCGACCACAAGCCTCCACGCTGGACGCAGCACGCCGCCCGAAAAGCACACGGTAACCACAGGGTTTACTAACTATACTCACTATGTACTGTAAACTAGTTTTATGGTTAGTGGTGTTAGTGTTAGCTTTAGTTATGGTTAGGTTAGTAGTTGGCAACCGGTTAGGGTTAGGTAGTGTCATGGTTAGTTGTGGTTAGGTTAGTAGTTGGCACCAGGTTAGGGTTAGGTTAGTTAGTGTCATGGTGAGTTGTGGTTAGGTTAGTAGTTGGCAACAGGTTAGGGTTAGGTTAGTTAGTGTTATGGTTAGTTGTGGTTAGGTTAGTAGTTGGCACCAGGTTAGGGTTAGGCTAGTTAGTGTTGTGGTTAGTTGTGGTTAGGTTAGTAGTTGGCAACAGGTTAGGGTTGGGTTAGTTAGTGTTATGGTTAGTTATGGTTGGTTTATATTGGCAGCCAGTGAGGGTTAGTAAGTGTTAGTTAGTGTTGTGTTAGGTTAGTTAGTGTTGTGGTTAGTTCGTCAGGTTAGGTTAGTAATTAGCAGCAGGTTAGGGTTTGGTTAGTGTTATGGTTAGTTATGGGTAGGGTCTTAGTTGGCAGCAGGTTAGGGTCAGTAAGCATTAGTGTGAGGATTAGGATAGTTGGTGTTGCGGTTAGGTTAGTGTTGTGGTAAGTTCAGGTTAGGTTAATAATTAGCAGCAGGTTTGGTTAGTTAGTGTTATGGCTGGTTATGGTTAGATTAGTAGTTGGCAGCAGGTGAGGGTTAGTGTGAGGATTAGGATAGTTAGTGTTGGGGTTAGTTCAAGGTAGGTTCGTAGTGGGCAGCAGGTTAGGGGTTGGTTAGTTAGTGTTATGGTTAGTTTGGGTTAGGTTAGTTAGTGTTTGGGTTTGCTTAGTTAGTGTTACGATTAGTTCGGGTTAGGTTAGTAGTTGGCAGCAGGTTGGGGTTTGGTTAGTTAGTATTGGGGTTAGGGTAATTAGTGTTATGATTAGTTTGGTTTAGGTTAGTAGTTGACAGCAGGTTAGGGTTGAGTTAGTTAGGGAACGGTTAGTTAGTGTTATGGTAAGTTAGGAAAACTAAACTAGGAAAATGTGTCACGTCTTCCAAAACAAAAGAATAATGTCTCGCGTTAACGTGTTGTGAAGGCTTTAACTTTGACAGCACTACTCTCTGTGTGTTTTTAGAAGGGATTCAGATCAGTTATTCAATCTCTACATTATATTGTCTCTCTCTCTCTCCCCTCCAGTGTTCTGCCCTCCTCCCCGGGACTCTGGCGTTTACTTTGAGAGGGTGGTGGAGGTGGAGAAGACGGGTGTGGACCACGCCGCTGTTAGAGGCGCCGTTAGATTAGAGATTCCAGCTCCGCCGCCGTACCCGGGACGCCCCCAGACCAACCTGAAGGCCGAGCCCGCCACAGGTTACAGAAGTTTGATTTATAGATTTCACAGGAAACTATTTTCATATCTATAACAGCTGACTCTTCCCAGAACTGTGCCAGAATGTGTCGTGGTACAGATTGGTGCATTTCTCTACAGACAATAAGCATGACAAATACAAATTAACAGCCTGAAATTAAAATAAAAATAGCATTAGAAAAACGTAACGGTGCGAATTTTTTTTTTTTGTGAAAATTACTAGAGCCCCCTTTCTATCTATGAATATAAAAGATACAGCGACTGTCTCCTCTGTATCATTACACAGTGCAAAAATCTCCAATCTTCCAATATTCTTTTCGTTATTGTTTGTCTTCAGCGTCCATTTCAATTTAAATGTTGCATAAAAACAGGTGAACAGGAAACCCACACATAAAAAGATATTAGTTATTATAACAGCAAACCTCCAGCTCATCACTATTGAAACCAATGCATTTTGAATATAATTACACATGTTTTGATGCATCCTTTTATTCCTATCCCTTTTATTCTCTTAAAGTTCTCACAGAGGCCGTTTTGGCAGCGACGACGAATGAAAATGCGACCGTGGATTCAACGCAGGAGGACGAGGGGAAAGACCTGACTGAGGAAAGGGAAGAAGAAACGACGGAGGTTCCGGAGGAGGAGGAGAGAGGAGAGGAGGAGGAGGAGGAGGAGGAGGAGGAGGAGGAGGAGGAGGAGGAGGCAGCCCCAGAAGACGAAGAAGACTGGGACGAGGTGAGGAGCTTGAAAAGACATCATCAATCAAAAGAGAAGAAGAGAATCATCAGTCAAAAGACGTGTGTGTTAGGGGTTTAATACTCCTGTCAGTGCCCCTGTAAATTCTATGCACAGGATAAGTCATGGATATGGTTCTATATATGGTATGAATAAAGACCTAGATTAGGTCTAATCTTCCTTCTGGAAATGAGATTTTATTTCAACCAAGACGAGGGCACATCTGAAACTATTTTAAACCTGACTGAGACTGAGAAAGGCCATTTCAGTTAGTCCAGACTAAAAGGCTGATTAAGTTTAAGATCTGTGGCCGTGAAATCGCCCACTTATCTCATCTAATCTTAAGTCTCACGTCCCGCCCCCTTGTCTCATCTTAAGCCTCATATCCCGCCCCCTCATCTCATCTCATCTTAAGTCTCATGTCCTGTCCCCTTATCTCATCTTAAGTCTCCTGTCCTGCCCCCTTATCTCATCTTATGTTAAGTGTCATGTCCCGGCCCCTGACCTCATCTTAAGTCTCATGTCCTGCCCCCTTATCTCATCTTAAGTCTCCAGTCCCGCCCCCTTATCTCATCTTATGTTAAGTGTCATGTCTCGGCCCCTGACCTCATCTTAAGTCTCATGTCCGGTCCCAGGTCAGCAGCCAGGCCTCGTCCTCTGCCTCCTCCTGCGACGACTACATCATCGTCCTCCCGGACTGCTTCGACACCAGCCGCCCCCTGGGGGACTCCATGTACGGAGAGACCCGAGAGGAGGAGGCGGAGGAGGAAGAGGAGGTGGAGGAAGTGGAGGAGGACGCGGAGATGGAAGAGGTGGCCGAGGAAGAGGATGAGACGGAGCCCACGTTGCCGTGGTCGCCGCTCCACCCGGCCCCCGGCAGCGTCGCCCAGATGCTGTGCGCCTCGCAGGACCTGGACACCTCCACCCTCACCCCGGAGGTGGTGGAGGTGGCGCAGGTGGTGCCTCCCCCGCCACCTCCCCCGCTGCTGGATCCCCCCCGGCCCCCACCCACCCTCTACTCCCCCAGGTATGTTTGGATATCCTGTCAGTCATCAGTATCAGAGTCAACGCGTTAACTTTCCATGCTTTAATTAAACATTTCATGTTAACAGGCTTGGTTGTCTTAGCAACTGGCTCAGTGCAAAGAAATAAGAGATTTAAAATTTTTAATAAATATTATTTTGTGTTTTTGTTCTCAATAATGAAATCACAGTATGGCTTCAACTCAACACACTGCTTCTGAGATAGAAATCTTCCTACAGGGTCACATTTGAGTGAATTTCAAAATTGCCATTAATTTCCATTAAGTACAATTTTTCAATTTACTGCCAATTCAACGCAGAGGGCTTGGTAATAGTGAAGATGCCATTGAATACACTTTGATAAAGATTATTGTTACTGTCCGTTCTCAGTAATCAAATCATAGTTTGGCTATGACTCAACGCGTTGCTTTTTAAAAAGAACATTCTTTCTGGTCAAATTTCAAAATTGCGATTAACTACACAATTATCACAAGATAATTATTTGCATTGAACCGTTTGGTGCAGGGCTCACGGCTCTGTTGGATTCACTCTATAAAGCGGACAAAATAGTACGTATTCAGTAATACGATAAGTTTTAACTGTGTGAAATATGTCAAATATTCTCAGTGATGTTCAATCTGCCAGTCGAGATGTATTTTTGTGGTCAAGTCTCGATCAGTTCCCCTGTGAGCAAAGCTCCGCTGGCGTAGTCCTGTCTGATCTTCTCCAGCTGCATTTTTTGATCTGTTCCACCTCTAATAATAATGAATTATAAACTGATTCATAATAAAGTAAACAAAATAAACAAATAAAATACATATCCACTATTTGTACCGTTAGTATTAAAATTTGACTAGAAAAAGTGTATTATTATTAAATTTTTTTTTTTGCAATTATTTGATATTTTTGTACCTCTGAATGTTTTGCACAGTATATCACATGTATACATACACACATAAACAGTGTGTACCGTAATTTCCAGACTATTAAGCGCACCTGAATATAAGGCGCACCCACTGAATCTTTAAAAAAAAAATATTTTTAACATAAATAAGCCGCACATGTCTATGAGCCACAGGTTCCTACCGGTACATTGAAACAAATGAACTTTACACAGGCTTTAAGGAAACACGGCTTGTAACAAAAATAAAAAAATTAGCGGTAAACTACCACGAAAGTCATTGGTCACTATCTTCCTCCTGCGCACTGAAACCACCGAAGTCATCTCCTTCGGTGTCGGAGTTGAATGGCCTCAGAGTTGCTTCATCTGATGTTGGATCCTTTTCGTTGTCGCTCTCGTCACTTTCATCCGGAGGCAAATTCCCCGCTGAGCTCATGCTGCCCTCTTCAACACGCAGCAGTCCAGCCTTTCCAAACCCGTTGATGATAGTGGATTTTTTGACAATGCTCCACGCTGTCAGGACCCACTGGCAGACGCCAGGATGGTCCACCTCTAAAATCCTCAAACTTCATTGCGGTGGCGATTGTTTTGGCTTTCAGTGGGATCTGCACAGTTGAAACACCGCGGCCGTCTGCTCTATGTGTGTTGACCCAGTCTTCGAGCTCATTTTCTAGTTGGGGCCATCTGCTTTCCTTCCCCCTGAAAGCTTTTGTTGTCTTTTTGCACCGAGTCAGTTCCTCACGCTGCTGTTTCCAACGTCGTACCATCGACTCATTAAGGCCAAGCTCCCGTGCAGCAGCTCTATTTCCTTTTCCCTCAGCCAGATCGATCGCCTTCAACTTGAAAGCTGCATCATATGCATTTCTTTGTGTCTTTGCCATGATGAGGGTGATGAAATAACTACCGTAAATTATATTTTTATATATATATATATATATATGTTCAAATGAAATGATTTTAGACAGTTTCCTTTTCTCTGCCTGTGTTCCAGGTCCGAGGCTCTGTACCTGGCAGAGAACCCCAGTCCTCCGGCCCGAGACCCGTATGAGCCACGACAGCCAGGAGTCCACCTCAACAGTGAGTCTCGGCGGCCTAGCAACCATGTCTCAAAAACAAACCAGACACCGAGTGCAATGACATTTTTTATTTATTTTTTGTAAGTTTTGCGTTCCGCTCTGCATTTAAGAACACGAATGCCTTGCCTTCAGAATGGTGTGGAGGAAGGGGTTCACCAAACTTTATTTCAAGTTGTGTTGTTACGTAATCGTTTGGGATATTGCATGCACACACACACACGCACGCACACAAGAAAACCACTGGTGTTGCAACCGGTGCCGATAAGATAAGAGAAGATAAGAAAGCACTTTATTAAACCCTGTGGGGAAATTCAGGTGTCACAGCAGGAAAAAATGTGCAAGCCAAGAAAGGGATAAGAAGTCATATTTAGTAAAAATAACATATGTACACATACGTATATGAAGAAAGCAAACAGAGTAGCACTGTGCTAACCACCGAGCCCAATGTGGGGGATGGTAGTTAGAGGAAGTAGTACAGGTAGTGTCTCCCATTGTAGTATAGTGTATAGTAGAGTATCTAGCAGCTGTGTAGCATACACTCTACTGTGCCGAGAACATGTTTCTAATTCCACTTAAAAGAACTAATCATAAAGAATGCACTGATGCACACATTCAAAAACATTCATCAGTTCCATACAAATTCTGGAGATTTGTTCCCGACGAACGAATCGTTCGTGGGTCTTAAGCTGCTTTCACACATGCACTCTGGACATTGTCGGGAGTTTCCCCTTCACATATGCCGCACACGACCGGAGATTGTCCGTGTCGGACGTGTTCACACCACCCTGGAAATACTCAGTTTGGTTTAGACGAGGGGCGGAGCCTGGGTGGAGTGTTCGGGAGGCAGGACGGGATGCAATTACCCCGATTTACTGTTTTTCTATCTCAACTTGCTTGTGTAACTCTCTTCTGTGGTGTTTTTGCCAAAGAGGAGACACATTTAGGCCCTCGGTTGGAATACAGGAAGTGGTGTGAGCCGCAGACCTGACAGGGTTTGTTGCTTTAGCAGAAAATGAACATTGTCATCATGGTTGCGTGCGTGAACAATGTTTACTTCTCCGCAGCATCGACTGGTCTGTCCAGATCAGCAGGCTCAGCATCCAGTGCCTTCGAGACGTACACCCCGCGGCCCAGCAACGCTCTGCAGCTTAGGTGCCACACCACTCACACCACAATGTAGAGCAGCAGGAGAATGTAGAATACAGAATATAGACTTTACAATATAGAGCAACAGTAGAATATGACTATAGAACATAGAGCAGCAGTAGAATATGGACTAAAGAGCAACAGTAGAATATACAATATAGAATACAGGGGAACAGTAGAATATACTGTATAATATAGAACATAGAATACAGAATATAGAGGAGCAGAAGAATAGACTATAATATAGAACATAGAATACAGAATATAGAGCAGCAGTAGAATACCTAATATAGAGCAGCAGTAGAATATAGAGCAGCAGTAGAATACGGAATATAGAGCAGCAGAAGAATACACAATATAGAATGTAGAGGAGCAGTGGAATATACTGTATAATATAGAACATAAAATTCAGAATATAGAGCAGCAGAATATAGAGCAGCAGTATAATACCAAATATAGAGCATCTATAGAAAATACAATATCGAATATAGAGGAGCAGTAGACTATACTGTATAATATAGAACATAGAATTCAGAATATAGAGCAGTAGTAGAATACAGAATATAGAGCAGCAACAGAATATAGAGCAACAGTGGAATAGAATAAAAAAAAATTTAATCGTATTTTTTATTATTAATATTCATTTTGTTCAACATTTTCCCTTCAGTTTTCTCTCTATCACCTCTATCAAAAGCAAAACCGTGCCGCTAGTTTTGGGCTATTTCTGTAAAATGAGTCCTTTGAGCCCAGGTGGTGAACCCTGTCTCACATCCCTCCCTCTCCCTCACACATCCCTCTCCCTCATCCTTCTCTCCCTCATCCTTCTCTCCCTCCAGGGGCCAGGGAGGCATCACGGAGGGCCTGGTTAAGGGAGCGCTCTCTGTGGCAGCATCCGCCTACAAAGCTCTATTCACTGGACCAAACTGCTCCATTCAGGTACCTTTAAAATCCTCTACAACAACATTCCTCTTATCTGGACTAGTATCCGGGCCAAACTGTAATATTTTTACAACCAATCACAATTGGAAAGCCTCAAAATGTTGCAGTAAGTTTAATGTTGGTCCTGACATCACAATGCTGAAGACATTCCTTTTGAGATTTAGTCTAGCTGAAAGGTGAGAGATTTGTTAGGACTTTTTTTAAGAGTCAGTTTCCAACGAGTCACTCGGTAAATCGAGTTGTTCTGTCTGTCTGTCTGTCTGTCCGTCTGTCTGTCTGTCTATTAGGGGTGCAACGGATCACAAAAACTCACCTGGATCGTATCATGGTTTTGCATCACGGATCGGGTCATTTTTCGGATCAGCAAAAAAAAAAAAAAAACGGGGAGACAAATATAACTTCACTTTCCATTTATTCTGGCAAACACTTAAAGCAAGGACCTTTTGCCCATGTTCTTAAATGAAAACAACTATTTATTTGAGCCCTAACCCTATCGAGTCTTGATTTAAAAAACAAAACAAAACACTAGTTTCTCAATAAGTAACTTTTGAGTCCGGTCACATTAAATCATTATAAATAATATTTTTTTCTTGTGGTGGAATAAATATAACAAAATATTTCATACAAATTCCGTTGAACATTATTATCGTATCTTTGATATCACAATCCAAATCATATCCATAACGTTAACTATTCTTATGGAGAGCGTACTGACACTTCTCACAAGCTCTTATCTCCTCTTTTCACTGCAACTCTGCGTCACCAGTTATGGAGTTATGACTTTAAAAAGTAACAGCGATAGTAAAACACTATTTCACTGCGATGGTTCAATTTTACTGTCTACCTGTCTGTCTGGAACAAGCCAATGTGGGTTTCAGTTCATTTCGAAAAAATCCACTTTCTGTTTGACTGTTCTTCTTCTGAGTTATGTTCTTACTTTGACCTCTTCCCCCTCCCATTTCCTCACTTCATCCTCATTATTCTTCCCGGCATCCACTACACCTCGACCCCCACCACCCTGCAGCGAGGCGTGGACCCCGCCACAAGACAGGACCCTTCCATGATGGCCATGCTGTTGGAGATGGGCTTCAGAGATCAGCGGCTCAACCAGCGGCTGCTGAAGAAGCACGGCTACAGCCTGCTGCACACCGTCAACGAGCTGGTGCAGATGGCCGAGGACAGTCAGAACGAGGGTGGAGGCGGCGGCGGTGGTGGCGGCGGCGGTGGCGGCGGCGGCGGCGGCGGCGGCGGCGGCGGCGTTGCCGTTGGCAACCCGCACTGAGAACTCAAGACTTCCTGTGCTAAACAGGTCCGCTGATAAACAGGAAGCCAGCGATGTTTCTTAATGTATTATCTAGAGCAGTGGTATTCGAAGCCCCTCCCTAGGGGTTTCAAGGACTTAATGCCCCCGTCCTTAAAAGTACAAATAAAAAGATGTTTTGTATGCAAACTACAGCGTTAATAATAAAACAAGTTGAGCGGTCACATGCATTTGTGTAACGGGCAGAAAGGTGATCAACTCAAAAAACAATGAAAACATTATTGAAAATGAATTAAAATATGAAGAAATATTCCCATAAATTCCCATTAATCATCTCACGCCCCCCTTGCAGTTCCTCCGTGCCCCACTGGGGGGGAGGGGGGCGTGGCGCGCCTCACAATTTGAATACCACTGATCTAGAGAGAGGGTCGGAGTGTCACAGTGCACGCCCTCACCTCTCGCCCTCGCCTCGCTAGATAGTGTCTGGAAACGTAAAACAAACAAACAAAAAGAAAATTCAACTTTTTATCATGTTTAGGGGGAATGAAAGGGGTAAAAAATAAAATAAAAATAAAACAAAAACAAAAAAAAAAAAAAAAAAAAAGCATTGCAACCGATTATTTCTTTTCAAATCTGTTCATTTAACCCAGATTACCGAAGCTCTCTCCATGGACCGTCTAGCGCGTGATGGTTTTAACATATCGAAACTTTAAAGGAAAAAATGGAAAAATAGCAATAGAGAAATTATATTTTTGATTTTCTTTCACCCAAGGGCGTTGACGTGGAGAGCACTGTATGACGCGCAGATTTAAGCTTCAAAAAGTGGCTCGATGGCACTTAATTCACTAATAAATACACTTATATATTCAAACAAATTTTTGTCAATTAGTAAAAATCCAGACGACAGCTTAACCTTTCGGCAAAAGTTGCTACTTGAAAGTTGTTACAAGTTCATCAGTTACAAATTTCATGAGAGATTAATTTTGTTCAAGAAAAAAAAAGGATCCTTGGATTTAATTTATGGATTGTTCTTTCTCTCATAGTGACTCGGCCTAAACAATGCAACCTCTCTCTCTCTGTCTATCAGAGTACTGTTGATCAGTCGTTGACGTGTGGAATGTATTCAGAACTGTTCGGACACTTTGTTTTCTACGGCTTTTTGGGCTTTTTAGGGACCCGCCTGCGTGGCCGTCAAGAGGCGCTAGAGGCGGCTCGCAGTGGTTTGGGGGGGGCGGGGGGGATGTCCTTTTTCGCTTTGCGACACGCGCCTGCCACCCCCCATCCCATAATACTACAGTAGGATATTAACTATAGACCACGTGTCATCACACATTCCCCCAAAATGTCTGAACTTGAACCAAGTTTATTTTGTTGATGTTTTTTATCAGTTATTTGTGGTTGTTTACTCATTGAAATGCATTATGTGGTTCTACATTGTTATTATTATTATTATTATAATTATTACCTAATTGAACTTATTTTTGTCTTAATTTTGATTGTCGTGTGTGTGTGTGTGTGTGTGTGTGTGTGTGTGGGCATATGTTGTCATTTTGTTTACTTTCAAATGAAATGTGGTCGAGGTTGGTTTTGGGGAGGCGTATGTTTCTTTCTGATGGGTGGTTTAAAAGGTTCATGCACTAGAGCTAGATAGTGAACATACGGTATATCTGCTGTGCTTGTTAAATGGATCCTGTAGAGTTTCTATCAGACACCCTGCTGCCGTCACTCTGCCAATAAAACATTTGCACAACGCCTCATTCTCTCCGTTTCCCTCAGTCTCTCACCTCCCCTGACGAGAGAGGCAGGTCGTAGTTTTTGGAAACTCAATGTGGTCGATCGGAGCTTGCATGTGTACTATAGGTAGAGGAAGGGATGGATGGATAGAGGAAGGGATGGCTGGGTAGAAGGGATAGGTGGATGGATAGAGGGATGAAGAGATGGATAGATGTATAAATAAATGGATAGATACTATATTCATGTCTTTTGGGGCGCTTGTGTGTACAGCAGCTCATCAAAACGGGGCAATAATAGTTATAATTAAAAAAAAAATGGCAATACTATGTACAACAGATCAGAAGATTCACTGCAAAATAGGAAAAAATCCAGAAACAATAAACCTAAAAAATTGACAAACAACTTCCACCAATTCACTTTCTATCAAAAGCAAGAATGGCGCAAGATGACATATTGTGAATATATAGTGTAGATGCTATATATACATATATATACACACACAGAATATAGAGTATATATTTATTTGAAATATGCGCCGGGTTGAAAACAAAATTGTCATAATATGTAATTGTTGAGTATTCATAAAGAAGAAACGCTGACAGAATGTGATGACGCCTTCATCCCTTCATGACGTCATGAACGGCGTCGCCCCTCCAGTCTGGGGGGGGGGGGACTCCCCCCTTGTTGACGTTTGAAACGGGATCGCAACGTAATCACGACTTAACCACACTGAAGCAAACTGATTTTCACCAGACAAGACGAAGACGACGAGCGGCCTCCAGGATATTCTCTCCCCGAAGCAGCAACGTCGAAGGAAACGGGTGAACCGAAAGCCCTCCGTTTCCCATTGGCTGCATGCGGACCAATAGACAGGCCCGTGTCACCTGCCGCTGCCAAGTAGGAAGTGACCCCCTGCGCGGCCGTGTCCACGGGGGGGGGGCGGAGACGCGTTTCC
>NC_137207.1:21683469-21788469 GCF_960531495.2 Zeus faber
TTCTCCATGGCGCTGTGTCTCTTCCTCTGCTGCCTGATGCTCTTCTTCCTCTTCCCCCGGAGCGTCGCCCTGGTGCCCGTGTCCGTGCAGTCGGTCCTGGTCTACTACACCCAGTACACCGTGGACATGGAGGTCACGGTGAGCGGGCGGCTCACTGTCAAATTCACCGGCAGCCACAGGCATGGGTGTGCAGTCGCGGTTGTAAAAAAGAAAAAGCACGATTTAAGGGGCTTGTAGACGGTGGCACGCGGCTCACTTTTAAGTGTGACGCTTCCGAAAATAACAGGAAGCCACGTGGCCGGCCAAAAGCAAAAAAATCTCATGTTCGACACTTCTTCATTTATTGGACGCTTTTTAAGAAACGGCTCTTCTGTGCGGTTTCTGTTGTTGGTGGCGGGGTCTGCCGCTCTTCCCGGGTAAGAATGCAACTGAAAGGACACCTGGGGCAAGGGGAAGTGAAAGGCGGCCGGGGATCATGCTAAGTCAGCGTTTTGTCGATGGTTGTGGACAGTGAACAGTTAGATTAAAAAAACAAAAACATTCCAACCACCTTCAAAGGAGAAAGGAGAAAATACAAAGATTAGAGAAAAGAATTTGACACAAAAAAAGTTTATATTTTAGAGTGTAAGTAATACACGGCGTTGCGGCTGGTAACCATGATGACCTGTATTTGGATAGAAGCTCAAAGTGCATTTTATTAGTAATAACAAAAAGCAAACAAGCAAAATGTATTGAACAAAAACAGGTGAAAATGATCCTCATTTTCAGGTCTGGGTTCGTCAGCTCAGACCTTCGGAGGATCGCGCGTCGTTTTCCGTCTCCCTCGAATTGCTGGCGGTGGGAGCGAGTGTCACGTAATCCGCCGTACGCTTCCTCTCCGCAGAACCTCATCAACATCAGCAACGACAACTTTGTTGCCGTGCAGATTGTGGAGCTGGACGTCCAGGGTGTGATCTCCGGCACCGTCGTGGGGAAGTGCAAGATGTTCAACATGTCCACAATCCCCTCACGCTCACGCAAAGCGGTGAGTTAGTGACGGAGCCAGATAGTGTAGTGCTACTTGTTACTATAGAACTACTAGTTAGCATAGTGCTACTTACTAGTGTTGGTAGATTAGTACATTATGTGTGATTTTTATCTCCTTCTTGACTGCACTGCTTTGTTGCTGCTGTGATGCCCGAATTTCCCTCCAGGGATTAATAAAGTCTTATTTGATGTGATGTGATGTGATGTTATGTGATGTGATGTGACGTGATGTGATCTGATGTGATCTGATTTGATCTAAAATGATCTTATCTGATCTGATATCACCTGATCTGATCTGATCTGACCTGATGTGATGTGATGTGATGTGATGTGATGTGATGTGATGTGATGTGATGTGATGTGATTTGACTATTCCCTGTGCTCGTTTTGCAGTACACGGTTCAGATCAACCTCTCCCTCGTAGATGAAGGATTCCAGTGAGTTTTCCAAAAGTGCAATTTTGATCTTGCGACACAAATGCTAAGATGTGATGTGCATTAGGAAATATACAACAAACAATAAAAATGCACCGGAAAATCAAACGATCAACAAAAATGTTTAGGAAATATATAATAAAGCTAATGATAAACAACCAACAAATTAACCACGAACAATAAGATTGAAGCAAAAAACAGAACAAACAATAAATTTAAAAGAGATAAACAATAATCAATGTTTCACATTGTGACAGTTCTGCATTTAGTGTTTTTCCTTTTAGTCCTAAACTTCCAGTGTGCCCCCCCTCCTCTCCTCCTCCTCCTCCTCCTCTTCCTCCTCCTCATCTTCTTCTTCATCCTCCTCCTCTTCCTCCTCCCCATCTTCATCTTCCCCCTCCTCCTCCTCCTCCCCCTCCTCTTCTTCCTCCTCCCCCTCCCCATCTTCCTCTTCCTCCCCATCTTCCTCTTCTTCATCCTCTCCTCCTCCTCATCTTACTCTTCCTCTTCATCCCCCCACCCCTCCTCCTCCTCATCATCATCATCATCTTCCTCCTCCTCCTCCTCCTCCTGTGACTTCACTGTATCCTTTATGTTTTTAGCTCTTACTGCAGGTCGAGCACCATCAGGATCCACGTCCTGTTACTGGAGCTGCAGTAAGTTCTATTTGTGCTGTTTTATGTGTTTATTTTACTAACTTTAAGTTTGACGCCTCCATTCAAAAAGGCCTGAAACTAAACTAAACTATTGTGAAGAGTAATGATTATGATTACGTATGTATATGTATGTGACAAATAAGCTCTTGAACTTGAACTTATATCAAGATCACATATCACAATTATATCACAATTTACTTCACGTTCAAACATCAAACATCGTGGAGTTTGGATTAGGTTATTATTTGTTAATAGGTTGTTATTTTCTGCTATTTTTGGCATCTGTAACAATAAGAAAAATAACTTTTGTAATTACTTTTCATAACAATAAATACATTTAATGAAAGAAATATACAATTACATGTTCTTTGTAATTAGTACTTTATTGTACTTTTCTGTTAATAATGTAACATTTGAAAATTCAGTTTAATATCTTATTATTATTGTAACATTTATGGAACTTTTGCATTTGAAGAATTATGCATTATGGAAGAATTTGTCAATATCATCATCAACACTTTCTGTCTTTTCATTAACGTTTGTTAAGTTTAGGTGTACGAAAATGTTTATACATGACATTTATTACAAAAAAGTTTTCTTTTTCTTTCAAATATACCCTTTTATTGTTATAACTTACCTTGTTGCATTGAAATATATCCTGAGTATCAGTGACGGTAGAAGGTGTTGTGTCTCGTATACGTAAATTATGACATATTGTCGTCGATTTACGATATTATTCCAATTTATGTAATTTTTTTGTAAAGTTTGGTTGAGGTTTTTCCTTGGATTATATTTTCAGTTAGTTACGTTTCGAAGAAATCCAAAAAATGTTGTGGTATTTCTGTAATTACCATTGCACTGCTTCTATTTTTCAGACGCCTCATTGGATTTTGAACCACATCACTCAGTCACACATTTCTAATGTTTCGAGGGATGCGCTGACTTTTATTGTATTTTACATTAATCAGGCAAAGTAATGTACACAACCGATTTAAAATATCAATCTAACAGATCTGCTGACATCTACCGGGTTAGAAGATATATAACTATACATGTAAATCGATAGTTTGGGAACGTCGAAACACTACGGAATTACCTGGACAACTGGACATTATCAATCAGAATCTGTACATTTATAGTAAATAATATGATGACGTCATAAAACGTCTTACTGTTAATCTCATGTGGTTCCTACGGGCTGAAACCCTAATAATAGTAATAATAATTATTAAAATATATCATAAATCATATATCATATATCATATATATATAATATATAATAATTATTATTATTATTATTGCGCAAATTTCTGTTTTGTAATTAAAAAAAGGGGAGTTTTCTAAAAGTCACTCTTCATAATTTGAAACTTTCTATTTGTTACTACTAGTTCCTATATGTACTACTGATATGTCCAGTTCTACTATGACCACTATGATAAATAACAACAATGAAAGGCGACTGCTGCTGAAGTAAAGGTTGTTTTGATACAGTTCAAATGTCTGTCAATGCACGACGGGGTAATCCAGATCCCCCAGGCCGTGACAAACCAACACAGCGCTCAAAGCAGCGTAACCTCTTACAATGCAAAAGAGCCTTCTGTCGTCAGGGAGAAAAACAAAGTGGAACAGGAGAGCGTTGAACTTTGTCCTTTGGTCATTTTGAACTTTCTGGGAAATGTTGTGCAAAGAGCCACGTGCAGCTCGCATTCTGGGTGGATTTACACCTTTAGATAGGAAAACAGGGCACAAATACAGGGACATGTTCTTGCCTGTTTGCCTGGAAAAAAAGTGTTACTAGTTAACATAGTGCAACTAGTTAGTATAGTGCTACTAGTTAGTATTGTGCTACAAGTTAGTATAGTACTACTAGTTAATATAGTGCTACTAGTAAGTATAATACTCCATGTTAACTAGTTTAGGTAGATGTGTACATATGTGTTACTCATTTTCTTGTTTTTATTTTTATCTCTTTCTGGCCTGCACTGCTTTGTTGCTGCTGTGACGCCGGAATTTCCCTCTAGGGATTAATAATGTCTGATCTGATCTGATCTGATCTGATCTGATCTGATCTGATGTCCTTCTTTCTTTCTTTTCCTTCCCTTCTCCCCAGGATGACCATGAACATCTCCTATCTGTCCCACACCGAGCAGCTCTCTCTGTCCAGCTACGAGTACATTGACTGCGGAGCCAACTCCACCATCCCGCACCCCGTCCGGTGGCGGGCGACCAATAACTACCAAAATGAACCACACAAAGTCGCACTGTGAGGAGGCGCCAAGGGAAGAGGAAGAAACACTGGGATTCTTCCATCATGTGCACTATTACACGGAAAGAAAACGGTTCCTGTTTTTGTCTTCTGTTTTCCAAATGCAGATTGGTTTTTTTTCTTTTTTAATGGTATTTTTCTTAACGGAAAAGGTTTGTATTCATCTGTAAAAAATGTGTTTCATGCCATAGATGCATCCTGTCTCTGTGCACGTTTACTTCAATCGCTGAATTAATTTGACTATCAACGTCCTGTCACTTCTGCCTTCATTTACTGTGAATACTTTGGTATTTTTTTAGGGGCATCTGAAACCCCCCCAATACAGAATTTATTTTGTTGACAAGGTGACATACAATATATACTGTGTGTCTATATATATATATGTATATATATTGGATGACATATTGATCCCACATGCCTTCTTCTCATTTGCACTTTATTAAAAAGCTCAACACAAGCGTCTACTTCTGTTGTTCTCGTTCATACCTGGATGGAAAATGGCTTTAATTCTAAAGAATAAAAAAAGAACATGAAAGAGCATGAATCTTAAGGCACACAGTTGTGTGACTTGTGAAGTGAAAAGCTTCCAAATGCGATGGAGGCTCTGAGATGCCTTTAGCCGGTTATATAAAATAATGACGTTAATCTTGGATGTCACCATATTCTCAGAAACCCAATTCTCCTCCTCAAAAAATAAATGTTTACTCTACATCAACTTGAAAACACATTATAGTCTCTGACATTGAAACCCTATGTGTGTGGGGGGGATGGGCGATTTAACGGTTGCTCGTTGATTGCTCCAACGAGCAGCAGGCGTACAGCCACCCTGCGCCTGGGTCCCAATGACCCAGACCCAAGACAGGTGTGGCTGCTTGAACCACACCACGAGAAGCAAAGACAACAAAGTGATTGGGAGGTCATCTAGTGATGACCTCATTTAGGGCATTGCTGCCAAAATATCCGGAGGAAAAGACTTCCAAAAGGTGAGCACGTTTTGTGGTACTGGTGCAAGCACGTTCAAAATGTGAGACTTCCCAAGACATTTGAGGGCACAGTTGGACAAAATGTCAGGGATTCAGTTCCGTGTTCCACAATGGAAGATGAAACTGCCGGTTAAAGTCACACACCGGGGAAAAGACACTCTTTGTGATTCAGTCGCAGAAGCCCCACCGCTGGCTCGCTGTTTATGGAAAGTTGATTCATATGACACGTGTCCCATGTCCAAATTGTACCGAACACTTCACATCCCGGGGCCCCCAGCGATACACCCGCAAAGTGTGATGTAGATCGGATGAATGGTTGTCGAGATAATCAAAGGACATACAGACCGATTCCTTCCTTGATAGCTGGATTACATGAGATATTTAGATTGATAAACATCTGTCTATGTGCTGTTATCGTGCATAGGGTGCTGTGAGTAGAGTGAAGTAGGCTGGGTTGGTGGTTGACTTGGGTCATGTGGACCTATTGGTGTATTGACAGGGGTTATATCGGTGTATTGCTGTGTTGACAGGGTTCATATCGGTGTATTGTTGTGTTGACAGGGGTTATATCGGTGTATTGTTGTGTTGACAGGGGTCATATCGGTGTATTGTTGTGTTGACAGGGGTCATATCGGTGTATTAGTGTATTGACAGGGGTCATATCGGTGAATTGGTGTATTGACAGGGGTCTCATCGGTGTATTGGTGTGTTGACAGGGGTCACACTGGACGACTGGTGTGTTGACTGGAGCCAGATGATTTCTGCTTGGTTGGCAGTAAGCAGTATTGTGTCGTGGAAGTGAAAAAAAGTGTGGAATTGAAAGCTGATGGACATCATCAGTATTTTAATTCATGTTGTGGGGGAAGTGATTTCTCACCCATTTCTGTGTGTGTGTGTGTGTGCGTGTGTGTGTGTGTGTGTGCTTACATTGGAGTTGGTTGGGAGCGCCACAAACAAACAAATTTATTTAATAATTGTAATTTATATTTTGAATTGAATTTATTTTGTAATTTATAGAGGCATTACTTAATGAATAAAATACATAATAATAATAATAATAATAATAATAATAATATATAGAAAATACTAAATAAATAAAATACATAATTATAATAATATATAGGAGTTAGTAAATGAATAAAATACATAATAATAATAATATATAGAAATGACTAAATGAATAAAATACATAATAATAATATAATGAGATTAATACATTAATATAATGCATTTCTAATAAACAAATAAATTTATAAATGAATAATAATAATTGTGTTATTAATAATAATAATAATAATAATAATAATAATAATAATAATACTAATAATATCCAGAATGGCCACTTCAAAATTCGCTCTTAAGAAATCAGATAAAATACGACTATCTGGCGCCCTCTTGTGGACATGTTGTGCACATCACTTCGCCGTTCTGTCTTTGGAGTCCTATGAAAAACAACGCACTTCACTTCTAACGCCCAGTGTTCCCCTTCAGCTGGACCTGGAAACCAAGTAAAACCCTCCAGGGCGGGTGGGTCGATGCATTTATGAAGGTCTTTTCTGTCATTTTAAATTTTATTTGTGATGAGAAAATCCTGTTATTTTGAATTGTCCATTTCTTCCTAGTGATTCACAAGGATGGCCACAAGGTAGAGCCACTGTACTTAAAATAAAATGTTGTTGAACCAATGCAGCTTCAACCCACAGGAATAATAATAATAATTATAATAATAATAATTCATAATAAAAAAATCTCCTTGGTGACCCTATCAATCACCAACAGGGGGCGGAAGGGAGCCGTCCATGCGGGTGTGACGTCACTGATCCGACGCGTTCACACCGAGCGCTCCGCTCCGCTCGGGCAGAGCAGAGGGAGTTGACCAACGGGCTGACAGTTTGTTGGGGGGAATGAAAGAAAAAAGAACAACATCATTCCATTATGCGTGCTCATATTGCGAGGGGATGATGTCCACGCTGCTCCTCCAACCCTGAATCCAGAAGGTATGAGCTTTTTGATTTATTTCCACATTATGCCAGAGTATTTGTTATTTATTACTGATTCTTTGAAATCATAATTGCTACCAAATGCAAAAACATCTTGCATGACTCAGTATGACATATTGATATATGTGATATATGATATATGTATATTTATGAGTGCATATACAAATATATATATATATATATATATCTTTTTTTTTTCTTCTCATTAAATCTTAGTGACATACTGAGTCATGTCTGCAACATACACACTAGTCAGTATCAGCTGTATTATGCTGTCAGATGTTTGATGGATATCAACGCCTCAAAAACAACCGCTTTAGTGCTTTAGTGCTGCAGAGGCAATCCCCACCGACTGTTCTCATGAATACATATCCATGCATTGCATTCAACTTGAAATCAATCTGCTCCACGAAAAGCCCTCCAGCTTGAGCAGCCTTAAGAGGATTAGACCAGTAGGCAAATGGGCAGCCAGAGGAACCTGCAGAGAGCCAATTAACCGGCCTGCTCCTGCAACCCGGGGGCGGACGCATCGCGCCGGCCCTCAAATGGGAAGTTAGCCACCGAGGGCTGCTTGTAAAGCTTCACTCAAATACCACATGTAGGTGCCAAGGTGTTAGTTAAGGTAGTTTGCATCCATCAGGCTGTATGGAGATGTAACAAGTGTTGTATAAACACGCCCACCGAGTGTTTGGTTCTGCTGTTCGACTCTCACGGCGGCGACACACCCACACCCAGAGCTAACTCGCCGCCGTGTTTGTCCTCCGACTAGGTCCCGAGAGCCATCAGCCGTCATGGGGAACCAGCTGACCGACATCGCCCCCGCCACCGCCTTCCTGCCCAACTTCCAGTCACTGCACATCGTGGTCATCGGCCTGGACTCGGCGGGAAAGACCTCGCTGCTCTACCGGCTGAAGCTGCAGGAGTTTGTGGAGACCATCCCCACCAAGGGCTTCAACACGGAGAAGATCAAGGTGCCGGTGGGCAGCTCCCGCGCCACCACCTTCCAGGTGTGGGACGTGGGCGGGCAGGAGAAGCTGCGCCCGCTCTGGAAGTCCTACACGCGGCGGACGGACGGCATGGTGTTCGTGGTGGACTCGGCGGAGCCCGAGCGTGTGGAGGAGGCCAAGGCGGAGCTCCACAAGATCACGCGCACCTCGGAGAACCAGGGCGTGCCCGTGCTGGTGCTGGCCAACAAGCAGGACCTGGAGGCGGCGCTGTCGGTGGGCGAGCTGGAGAAGCTGCTGGCCGTCCACGAGCTGAGCGCCTCCACGCTGCACCACGTGGAGAGCTGCAGCGCCGTAGACGGCCGGGGCCTCCAGCCGGGCCTGGAGAGGCTGCACGACATGATCCTGAAGAGGAGGAGGATGATGAAGAGCAGCAAAATCAGGAAGCGATGAACCTGTCTCTCTCGCTCTGTCTCTCTCTCTCTGAAGGACTGGACTCTACCTTAAGGGCATTTTTTAACGACCCTTTGAGACGCCTCTAAGAGGACTCTGTGCCAATAAAGAAATTGCTTCTGCCCCGGGGTCCATTCCGTCTGCCCCGGGGTTCCATCGCATCTACCCTGGGGCCCATTGCTTTTGCCCCGGGGGTCTATCCCTTCTGCCCCAGGGTTTATCCATTCTGCCCCAGGGCTCCATCTCTGCTGCCCCGGGGCCCATTCCTTTCGACCCCGGGGTCCATCCCTTCTGCCCCGGGCTCAGAAGGGATGGATTGGGTCGCCATGATTGATGCAGTATTGACCTATGGACTCGCCTGGGGGCCTCTGCATTCAAAGTGTATCGATTTTAAGGAGCTTTTACGGCCGATTCAATCATTGAGAGAAGGTCGTTGCTCCACCCGAGCACAGTCGCTCCGAGGAAGTATTTTACGATTACCAGAAAATACTTCTCGGTATGAGTGGCAGGACCAGAGCCCAACATTTTTCTTCCACTACAGCGAGGGGAAAAAATGTCTGAGTAAAACCGGAAGCCCTCTTATTTCTACCCCGCGGTCAGAAAGTGCGCCTCACGTTGTGTAATTTATTTTTTTATTTTTTTCCTTCGGTCCAGAAATGCTTCATCTTAATCCTCCTTTTTTTAAAATAATTTTTTATTATTTTTTATATATGTGCATCTCACCCGTGTTTTTGTGTTGGAGGAGAGTGCTTTTAGCGGCGTGAAGCGATGTGAAACATTGCTCAGGGACACTGGAGCAACAATGTATTTATTTTGAAAAGCCATGGGACAATAAACCCAAAGTGCACCCCCCCCTCATTCTGCAGAGGTTCCTTTGTCATTTGGAATTAAAAAAAAAAAAGAAAAAGTGTTTATATACAAATTGTACATTTTTGTAACATTGACGTAAATAAATCAAAACGCTGTACAGTGTTAAATTGCCCGTTGTTATCTCCGCAGTTGATTAAATGCGATGAAGGCAGGAGCGTGGAATCCAGTGCAGTTTATTTCATTGCTTGTCAAAGCGGACGATGCTCAGAACCATTTAAAATGAAGCTCAACAGCCTGAAAATAGGTGAATATTAAACAAAATATAATAATATTTAAATAAAAGTTAAGTAAAATGAAAAAAGCCACAGCTGACACAAATAGCTAGAACCCAAATAGTTAAATATATAAAAATATAAAGATTATCTATAGGTAATTCATTGATTTTGAGGATTTAGGGAATTAATTATTAAAGTAAATGGATTGTGTGAAATCGACATCACCGAAATTGCAGCTCATAAAGGGTGTGTGTGTGTGTTTTACAATACTTGTGAGGACCTGTCTCCAAATGTACTATTTTTTGGGTTAGAAGTACACCAGGACTTCACTTCCCAGGTATATAGGATCTCACTTTGATACCTGTGTGTGTGTGTGTGTGTGTGTGTGTGTGTGTGTGTGTGTGTGTGTGTGTGTGTGTGTGTGTGTGTGTGTGTAGATATATACTGTATATAAAAAGATGGGGGTTGGGTTCTGACACGGCTGACAAAATATCAAAGATCACTCCTGGAGTAGATGCTCAGATCAAAGAACCGTCTGCATCTTCCTTTTTGAAAATCTGGACACTTAGCGCTCACCAAAAAAAGAAACACAACTTTATTTTTCCCCCAGCTAATGAGTCTTGCGAAGACACATTCCCTCCACCTCCACCTCCCCCTCCACCTCCACAGAGGCCACGCCGTAGCGTCTCCTTTGATTTCCACCTTCAGCGGCGCCCGCTGTTATCATGGTAATTAGATCGGAAGGAGGCTGAGGATGGAGCCGCCAGGCCGGAGGGGAGAGAGGAAGGCCAGAGGGAAGGGTTATGGACGTGGTGTGGGAGGACATGCGGGCGGGCGGTGTAAGGGAGGAAGGGGCGCAGGACAGAGGGCGTTGGAGGCCGATGCTCCGCTGCGGCGACCCCTAACGGGAGCCGCCCAGAGAAGGAGGAAGAAGAAGAAGAAGAAGTGATGAGTGGGATCAAACAGCACAAGGAATGGGAAGTGTGTGTGTGTGTGTGTGTGTGTGTGTGTGTGTGTGTGTGTGTGTGTGTGTGTGTGTGTGTGTGTGTGTTGGTGCCACACTACACACTGTGGGAGGCGCGTAACGAGTGTGATGAGGTGTGGGGGTCCATGGACCATGAAGCTCAGACGTCCTGTCCCTGTGGGGGTGTCACAAGCCGCGCTTTACACCCAATGCGACAAACGACGACAGCAAAGCTGAAGTCCATGGAGAGTCGGATTCCGCACGTTGAAAAAAAGCCGTGACGCGATAAGTTTTGGTTAAACTGGAAGTGACGTCAATTCGGATTTATTTCTATTATTGGAATTGGGCTTAAAACGTAGTAAACAAGTCACGTATATGAAATAATGACGTTGTTAACGGTGGATGTCTCCATATTCACTATCAAATGTATTTTTATAGAAGTGAATTGTGCGAATTTTGTATTTATCCTTTTTGTACTTTAAACTTGAATTCATTGAAATGGAAAGAAATGTCCAGCAGCTCCCATTTCCCCGATATTTTTGGATGCGACACCCAGGCGCAGTTCACGTGACCGCCACTAGGGGAAGGATCAGACCGTCCGGCGCTTTCAAAGACCTGAATGAGTTTCCTGAGGGTGAACCCATTAGAAATTAGGAATCATTTGTTTCATCGGGGGGAAAAAAACAAAGTTGTTACTGTTAAGTTGTTGTTTTTTTTGTTTGTTTGTTATTTTTAGATAAAACACCGTAGTAGTGATGAAAGGTTCGACTCTTTTGGGAGATTCGGCTCTTTGCGAGCGACTCGGTAAAACGATTTGTTCGATTTCTCCGACTCGCTTCGGCTCTGGGTGGCGGAATGGAATCCCCGCCAGAACCTTTCGATTCCGTCAAATGATTTATTTAGGGATGACACAAAAGTGTGAACCGGTCACGCTGGACGTGTGTTGACACCTTCAGCCTTTTTTCACATGTATTTAATCCCCTTTAACTGTCTTCGGTTCGCGAGTAGAACACTCCCCGCGTGGGCTCTTCTGCAAAACCACTCCTCTGTCGAGGTGGCTCCAGACTCCCGACTCGTCTGAGAGAGTCGTCTCCCCGCGGGGAGGGAACCTTGATGCGAGCGGAGTGGAAACCTTCCCTCCGCCCTCTCGCCTGCCGCCCGCCGCTAGCGACAAGAAAGTCTATTTTTCTTGCCGCGGACGGTTGATGACCCGAAAGCTCTGGAAAAAAAACAAAACAATGCCCCCTCTGTGCGCGCCGTGTTTACATTCCATGACAAAAGCCGTTTGGGAGCGGCCGTCCCGCTTGAAAGGCTCTCCCCGGCCGAGAGAACGGCTGTCGTGTCGCGCGTTCTTTCCCTCTTCTTTTTGTTTTTCCCCCCCGGGGGGTCTTTGAAGTTCAACGCCGGGCGCTAAAATGTCGCGGAGGGCTCCTTCGACGGCCGAGAAACAACTCGGAGTCTAATGACTGAACCGGACGGGCGAACCGGTGACGCGGGCTGGGCCGTTGAACGGGATCGCTCAGCAACACGCGGGAAAAAAAAGGCTGACTTGATGCCCTCCAATAAAAAGAGGCACCTTCCCCCCCGTGGCTGCGCCCGTTGCCGCCTCAGCCAGTCGCAATTTTGCGCATTCAGTAAGTAAAGACGAGGCGAGTAAAGACGGGGCCACGTGGCCTAGTAATGTGCCACAGCAGCCCGTCCGTACGTTCCCCTGGGGGGGGTCAGGGCGGATAGCGCCTCCCAAAAAACGACACCGATAGACCCCAAGCCCGCATGCGTCCCCGGTCAGGCCTCGGTCAGGCAGCAGTCGGGTAAGTTTCGGGGGTTGGACCCGCGGAGACCTCTGGTCCCGTCGCTGTAGCGGAGTTGACTCGGACCGGAGGAAAAAGCGACGGAGCCGCGTCGACATACGCGCGCGATTCAAAACCTTGGAAGCGTTTCCGACTGTGACCAGGGCCGGCCGCAGGCGTCAGCACTCCGCGCGATTGTTCGGGACCACAGCCGCTAGGGGCGGGGCGGGGCGGGGCGGGTCGGGGCCGGACTGGGCGGGGCTTGGCGGGGCGGGGGGCACACGATCAGGGTGACTTTCTGTGTCGCAGGGCCGCCTCGACGCATAAGCCAGAGCGAGTGTGTTTTTACTTTCGATGTTTTTCATCATTTTCCCGGTGGCCTGACAGGAAGCTGGTCAAGTTCATCGAAGCAGGAAGACGGGACAAACGCCGGTCGATCAGCGATGACAGCTGATCCGCGGGTGTAGGGTCAGTTTGTCACGGGACTGAGGCCCGCTCGTTTCTCAGTCACTGTCTGTTCCATCTCCGTCTCAGAAGTCAACTCGGCGGGAGAGCGAGTGCTGAGGGGTCGCAGGCGCCTACGGAGGAGGGTCACCCCGAGATTTTCCGCGGCCCCGTCCGACCACTCCCTACGAGAGATTTCCGGGTGGCGCCACCGCAGGCCGGCCCCGCCCGCTGCAGACGGACGATCTGTATTTCCTACGCGGTTGAAGTGATGTGCGTGCGTGCGTGCGTGTGGGTGTGTGTGTGTGTTGCCGCCCCAGTTGCCTTGGATGAAACGACAACTAGGACACACACACACACACACACACACACACACACCCCTGACCTGCATGGCCGCCCAGGTCCACATTATTCACCGCGGTGAGCTCATTACGAGCGTTCCCGGACGCCTTTCCTGGCACCATCCTGCCAGAGCAGCTGGCTCTCTGAATACATTAGCATCACCACGGGGCCGGGCTTCGCTCCGGCAGAGACGCGCCGAGGTGTCCGTCAGCGCCCGTAAATAATACGGGAGAGAGAGAGCAACGGCATTACTGAAACTCGGGAAGGTCGGGCGGATTGTCAAAAGCAGAGTTGCACCGCAGAGTTTTCCAGCTGTTTTTCTGTCACGGCAGGAAAACCTCCATCCGGTTGACCGCGTCGCTGGGTCAGTGACGCAAGAGTCGCAAACGATTCGTTCGCGGCGAACACTTCTTTCAAGCGACTCAGGAGTCTGGAAGAGAGTCGATCTTTGACCCTCAAACGGAAAAAGAATCGCGGAGGACTCATTAAAAAGTCCAAGGCAGGAAAAAAAGAAAACTGTCACTTTCGGTGCGAAACGTGAGCTTGCACACGGAGTTCCGTTCTGGCCGATGGGTTTCCGATGCGTCAGAGCGGCCTCGCAATTTTGATCTTGCAACACAAAGGCGAGCTCCCATTGTTCATTCATGTTAAGTGGAATCCCCACCATCCTTTCGCCGCGCGCCGGGCGAGCGAGCGAGCCGGGGAGAAACACCCCGGAGCAGGAGCCTGGATTCCACACTGGACCGGCTTGTTAGACCGCGGCCGCCGTCCCTCTAATGAGGGAACGGAGAGGAGGCCCGGGGCGGCTCGGAGCACATCGCCTCTCCTCTTCCTCCCTGCTCTCTCCCTCTCTCTCGCTCCCTCTCCCTCTCTCTCTCTCTCTCTCTCCCCCTCTCCCTCTCTCTCTCTCTCTCTCTCTCCCTATCGCTCCCTCTCTCTCGCTCTCCGTCCCTCAGATTCAATTCCTCTTTGACGAATACTCTTTTTCATCTGTAATCGTCTTTCTCACCCGCCTCTCTGAGTCTCTTTCTTCTGTCGGATGTGTTCTCTGGTTGTGGATGGTGGATGGCAGCTGACGTCCTGGGCGAGAGAGGGAGAGGGAGAGGGAGAGGGAGAGAGAGAGAGGGAGAGGGAGAGGGAGAGAGAAAGAGGGAGAGGGAGAGAGAGAGAGAGGGAGAGAGAGAGAGAGAGAGAGAGAGGCCTGGGGGATGATTCATTGGGGGGTACGTGTCACCTGTCTGTCAACGTCAGACAGGTGTCGCAGGCACTGCGGAGCACTTTGCTGCTCTCGAATCCCCCCCCCGTTCTCCTCGGCGCCGTCGGTTCCCTCGCCCCCTTCGGCCCGGGGCGGCTTCCCGGGGTCTGACCCCGTGCGCTTGTTTCACCAAGTGCGCCGCAGCGCCGTTAAAAAAAACAAAACAACCCCCCCCCCCCCCCCCCCCCCGCTGAGGTAGCCTCCGCTGAGGCGGTGCTGGTGAACAAAGAACAAAGAACAAAGAACCTCGACGGTTTCGAAAAACTAGTAGAAGTGAATCATAGATTTATGATTCGAACATTAAAACAAAGCAACTCGCGTGGGGCACAAATAAAATTGAGGCCAAAAGATCTCGACAGGGTTTCCCACAGAGAACTCTGATATTTAGAAGAAGAAACAGTCTTTAATCGTCACACGACACATGCACATGCTTGATGGTGGCCGGTGAAATGGCTCCTCTGCTTTTGACCCATCCTGGCTTGTCCTTCCTCCGGGTGCACAGCCAGGAGCAGTGGGCAGCATACGTGGACGCGCCCGGGGACCAGGTGATAAGTGTCCATCGCTGGTCAGACGATGGTGGGTGCGTGTTTTTGGTGGGGGCCCTTACTGACGTGAGGTGGAGGAAACCCCATGTGAACATGGGGAGAACATGCAAACTCCACACAGAAAGGCTCCTATTTGGGAGATAACCCGCCGGAGCACGGTGCCAACAGCGCCCCAGGCGGGAATCGAACCCAGGACCTTCTTGCTGTGAGGCAGCAGTACAATGCACTGCGCCACCGTGCCACATCTTACGTTGAAATTATGTGAGTGAGCAGCGCGGTGAGTGAGCTGGAGATACAAGAGGGTTGAGCTCCCAATCCCCCCCCCATGGGACAAAAGAGTAGAGCCCAACAGGCGGAGGCAGCAAGGCGGGTGGAGCCGGAGGGGCCGGCTGCATAAATAGGCCGCCCAAATATGGGCGTGGAAGCGTGCGGCGCCGTCGAGTTGTCCGACAGAACCAGCTCCGCAAGCTACGCATCATTTAAAAATCAAGACGACTGTAGAGGTCAAACGCACCTGACCAAAAGGAGGGAATACTGTATATTTATACTGTATATTTATATGTATATTTGAATATATATATATATTTAATGACTGGGAACAGAGTAAAATGTCGCTGAGAGTCTGAGCTGGGGCCTTGTTTGCTGATTGTCTGACGCGCCATCAGAAAAAAATTTGCAGGGATCAAAATATATGTTTTGTAACTTTTAATAATCAAAGCAATTTATCTTATCGTAACGTGCAGAGAATATACTCAAATAATCAAGTAACCATAGACAAAAACAGCGGCCCACCAAAAATACGGCGATCCACTCCACCCTCCCGTTCTACCCCTGAACAGGTGACATTACCTATATTACCTATCACCTGATGATATCAGTCACTGTGATTGTGCCATAACAAATAAACAGCCAAAATAAGCAAAAACATTTAACATTAGTGAGGGGGGATATCAGAAAAGCAATTTAGATCCTCCCCCTCTCTCTCTCCCCCCTCTCCCCCCCTCTCTCCCCCCCTCTCTCTGTCCCCCCCCCCTCCCTCTCCAGGGACAACGTGATGTCAAGTGTGTGAGATCAACTGAGGTTTCGCATCAAGGAGGGATTTCAAGGAAATCGACATCACCGAAATTGCAGCTCATAAAGGGGAGGTGTGTGTGTGTGTGTGTGTGTGTGTGTGTGTGTGTGTGTGTGTGTGTGTGTGTGTGTGTGTGTGTGGGGGGGGGGGGGGGGGGGGGGGGGGGGGGGTCTTTTGAGGATTCAAAGGGTGACGTGGGAGGGAGGTCTGGATTCCCTCTATGAGCTTTTCCTTCCAAAACACCATAAAGCTGTCACAGGGGCCTTCCTTCCTTCCTTCCTTCCTTTCTTCCCTCTGTCCCTCCTTGCTTCCTTTTTCCCCCTCCCTTCTTCCCTTCTTCCCTTCCTTCCTTCCTTCCTTCCTTCCTTCCTTCCTTCCTTCCTTCCTTCCCTCCTTCCTTCCTTCCTTCCTTCCTTCCCTCACTCCTTCATTCCTACCTTCCTTCTCTCCTCCCTTCCGGGAGACGCTAGTCATAAGTCATGTTATAGACGCTAGTCATAAGTCATGTTATAGACGCTAGTCATAAGTCATGTTATAGACGCTAGTCATAAGTCATGTTATAGACGCTAGTCATAAGTCATGTTATAGACGCTAGTCGTAAGTCATGTTATAGACGCTAGTCGTAAGTCATGTTGTAGACGCTAGTCATACGTCATGTTATAGACGCGAGTCATAAGTCATGTTGTAGACGCTAGTCGTAAGTCATGTTGTAGATGCTTGTCGTAAGTCATGTTGTAGACGCTAGTCGTAAGTCATGTTGTAGACGCTAGTCATAAGTCATGTTATAGACGCTAGTCATAAGTCATGTTGTAGACGCTAGTCGTAAGTCATGTTGTAGACGCTAGTCATACGTCATGTTATAGACGCGAGTCATAAGTCATGTTGTAGACGCTAGTCGTAAGTCATGTTGTAGATGCTCGTCGTAAGTCATGTTGTAGACGCTAGTCGTAAGTCATGTTGTAGACGCTAGTCATAAGTCATGTTATAGACGCTAGTCATAAGTCATGTTGTAGACGCTAGTCATAAGTCATGTTATAGACGCTAGTCGTAAGTCATGTTGTAGACGCTAGTCATACGTCATGTTATAGACGCGAGTCATAAGTCATGTTGTAGACGCTAGTCGTAAGTCATGTTGTAGATGCTTGTCGTAAGTCATGTTGTAGACGCTAGTCGTAAGTCATGTTGTAGACGCTAGTCATAAGTCATGTTATAGACGCGAGTCATAAGTCATGTTGTAGATGCTAGTCGTAAGTCATGTTATAGACGCTAGTCGTGAGTCATGTTATAGACGCTAGTCATAAGTCATGTTATAGACACTAGTCATAAGTCATGTTGTAGACGCTAGTGTAAGTCATGTTATAGACGCTAGTCATAAGTCAAGTTGTAGACGTTAGTCGTAAGTCATGTTGTAGACGCTAGTCATAAGTCATGTTATAGACGCGAGTCATAAGTCATGTTGTAGATGCTTGTTGTAAGTCATGTTATAGACGCTAGTCGTGAGTCATGTTATAGACGCTAGTCATAAGTCATGTTATAGACACTAGTCATAAGTCATGTTGTAGACGCTAGTGTAAGTCATGTTATAGACGCTAGTCATAAGTCAAGTTGTAGACGTTAGTCGTAAGTCATGTTGTAGACGCTAGTCATAAGTCATGTTATAGACGCGAGTCATAAGTCATGTTGTAGATGCTTGTTGTAAGTCATGTTATAGACGCTAGTCGTGAGTCATGTTATAGACGCTAGTCATAAGTCATGTTATAGACACTAGTCATAAGTCATGTTGTAGACGCTAGTGTAAGTCATGTTATAGACGCTAGTCATAAGTCAAGTTGTAGACGTTAGTCGTAAGTCATGTTATAGACGCTAGCAATAAGTCATGTTGTAGACGCTAGTCATATGTCATGTTATAGACGTGACTTATTTACTTTGTTTTAAGCCCAATTCCAATTAAAACTCTTGACCGGTCATAGTGTCCAAACCAGAGCTTAGGTAATGTGAACGCGTCCTGGAGCCACGATCGGACGTGAAAATCCGGCACAGCAGCGCAACAAGGAATGGAATGAATGGACTCGCGGTTTGTTCTCGTCGCCGTTTTCGGATTCGGCGTAAACCAGGCTTAAGTGAGAAAGAAATCTTTTTAGGTTCAAGGTTTCGTGCGGTCGTGACCCCCAAACGGCACCATATGGATCCAATGGTCTTGTCTTTTATGCGTCCTTGGCCGTCGGCTGCAGGCGCTAATTATTCTCACATGAATAAGGGATCTCACCTCAGGAGGCAGGGGATGTTTATACATATTCATCAGAAAACACTTGGGCTTGCAGACTTTATGGGCTGCAAATTCTTCGGGACATTCTGACATTCAGACCAAAGTTTTCCAAACGCGCCACACTTTGATCATCCGCAGGGTCTCCAAAAATGACTTCATAGATGATTGATTTTCAACTAGGGCCTGCTAAAAGGAGGGTTAGCTGGACTCAGATTAAGAATCGTTCCAAGTACTTTTTACACATGGTGTTTTGGATTGAAGAGTTTGAAAGGCTTTGCTTTTTGAAGTCTTACTCTTCAAATAATAATAAGCAAACAAATCAACAACCAAAAAGAGTGAACGTTCTGAATTAGGTCACGTTGGCCCAGAGGTGCAGCATAAATCAGGATGCATATAAAATAAAAAAAGACTTATAAATGCTTGAAAACAGCATTATTAGGACATTCAGGTTATGACTCAATGTCCTTGTAGAAACATGTGAAAATATACAATAAACCTAAAAAAAAAACAATGAACAAATATAGCTGCAGGCAGCAATACTCAAGATTCAAGATTCAAGAGGTTATTTGTCATATACATATACATACGGTCATACATATGTACATCGGGATCCAGTTCAGTCGTGTTACGACAGCAAACGTTTTACGGTTTTAGGTTTTTTAAGCATGGTGGTCGCTGGTGCAGCCTTGGCTCATTTGTTCCACCAATCAGCTTGGACTCACGTTACTGAAGGTTGTGTCGGTTAGTCCTTGGTCCTCGTGAACAGCGTTTTGACAGCTACCGTTCCTAGGTCTTCCGGTGCGGATCGAAGAAGAAAGAGCCGGCTCCTCCAAAAGTTCTTTATCACTATGACAAAGTTCCAAAGGACTGATCCCAGATTTCAGGGTCCTGTGAAACGCAGCACGAGTTACAATTTTCCGAGTGCCCGTTAAACGCGGCATCGGCTCCTTTTGTCTCTCGTTTTGAACAAGCCTTCATATATGGAACGCTAAGCGGAGCGGCCGCTTTGCGGTCTGCAACGTGCAAAGTCGCCTGATGCGAATGACAACCCAGAGACGACGCTTGGACAAAGTATAACGTAGGATGATGATGTCACAAAGTGCCCTGCCCCTCAAACCAATCAAAGTGCGCCAACGTTCTTCAACGTCCGGTAAATTTGAAACGGCGTTTCACTCGTTCGTGCACGAATTGTGCCTCGCATCGATCAAAATTGAACCACAAGATGTCTGAAACGTCCCGGTTTCCAACGGCACCTCAACAATGTCTGTGCATACTGCGGTTGCCGTGTTTCAGATACTTTTAGCCCGAAAAATGCCGAAGACGTGAACAATAATACAAATCCGAGCAAAAACAATAGGGGTCCAGCCCGCTAATGAAATAAACCTAACAACAGACCAGAAAAAATGAACCTTAAAATGAACATGAATTTTCATAATCTTGTAATAACAGCACATCCGGATTATGAGGACTCTAAATTTGTCCTCACAACCCAAATGTCCTACAGTATTAGTGCTGGTGGGTATTCGGGTTCGTCAATTTTCAACCACACACACACACACACACACACACACACACACACACACACACACACACACACACACACACACACACACACACACACACACACACATACACTAGATCCCATGTTGGGATTACCCAAAAGCCCATCTGGCACGTGCACAGCGGGCAGGGCATGCACGAGCGGCGGCCGGTGGGCTCAAAACACCGGCTCCTTCTAATCCCTGCTACTAGCACTGAGACGTCCACATCCACAGCTTGCTTTTGGTTTATTTTTGGTTTATTTGGGTTATTTTGCGTTGTCACGGTAACAGTGGTGGACAGAGGCCAGAGTGGGCGTGAAGTTGTTTTAGGTGGATTTAAATGGATCTGGAGCAGTGACAGCCATAGATAACTAAACGGTGATTGTCAGAGATTAGACCCTGTGTTCATAGATTTGAATATATTTTGAAAATAAAAATGGGCGCTGATCCTCGCGGTCCCCCAGGAAGCAAGTAAATACACTTCCATATAGACTTCTTTTCCTTCAGTTTTTTGGGATGTCTTGTTGAATTTTCTTTTCCTTGTCAGCGGTATTTGACTGCAGTCCTTTTATCACCGTTTGTTCAGTTCCTGCAGAACGTCAGTTTTTAAGAAATGTCTCATCCAAGTCACATTATTTCAAATAATGCTATGAATATAAAATGAAGTGAATCATCCTAGTTTGCCTGTTGCTCATCTAACATTTTACGCACAATTCTATTTTGCATTTCATTGAAAATAACCACATTGCATAGTATTTACCTGTTGAATTACTCTGTGTTTTTAATACATTTTTATTTTATTTTTATTTAACTTATCTTTTTTTTTTGATCTTATCTTATTTTATCTTATCTTATAAATACCTGCATACAAAGCATGTTCAATTCAGCAGGGCGTGGGAAACAGCTCACTTCGTGGTTTTTGAGAGATCAAGTCCATGGCTCCTGTTGGTGTGTGTGTGTGTGTGTGTGTGTGTGTGTGTGTGTGTGTGTGTGTGTGTGTGTGTGTGTGTGTGCGTGTGTGTGAGAGAAAGTGAGTGTAACCTCTGACATCTGCCCCTCTGCGATGCTGCAATTGAGGCTCAAGTCTCTTAACTGGAGAAATATGCAACCGCTCCCTCTTTTCCCCGGGAGCCTTGACACACACACACACACACACACACACACACACACACACACACACACACACACACACACACACACACACACACATTCAAACACACACTTTTACTGGTATCAAAGGGAGGTCCACATCTGGTGAGGACAAGTGAGGTGAATTAAAAAATGGTCAATTCAGAGACCGGTCCTCACAAATATGGTAAAACACACACACACACACACACACACACACACACACACACACACACACACACACACTGTACTGCCATCAAGTGAGGTCGAGTTAATACACCTGGTTTGTGAGGACCCGTGTTTGTGGTGCACTTCTGAAGCAAAAAATGATCCATTTGGAGACCGGTCCCCACAAGTATAGTAACACACCGATACACACACACACACACACACACACACACACACACACACACACAGAAAGATGATTAGGCTGAGGTGGTGAGGTTCTGTTCAGTGTATTTGGAGATGGGGGCGGGGTGGGGACAGGGTTTGCACGTGAGTGCCGCAGCTCATGGTGGTGCTGCCGGTTCTGGGCTCACCAGGTTCCCTGGGTTCACCTGGTTCACCGGGTTCACCGGGTTCTCCGTCTCCGTGTGAAACCTTTTCAATGAAAAACTCTCCTTTGAGGTGCACAGGCTATCTGAGACGGTGTTGAGGTTCAAAAAGGAGATTATACATAGAAATATGCAGTAAAATACACTGAAACGAGAAATGAATCTTCATTCCACCGTGTTGTCATGGGGAGACAGCGAGGGCACTGAGCATGTGTTATATGACTTTTATATCGCGTAAAAGGTTTTTTGTCTTCATGTCATTAAGGAACTATATCATTCAGGGTTTTTTTGTCTAATACATATAAGTCAGTAAAGTGGATTAATGTGTTCCAGACACGTTGTGGTCTTGTACAGTTGATGTTTTAGTTGATTAATCCACAGCATAACAAGGTGTGGGAGTGGTTAATAACGCTGTGATAGTTTGGAAAATCACACATATTTTGTAAATACACATGAAATATAGTGTGGCAGATCTTTTAAAATTAAGTTCTGGGTAGCGATTACATATCATCAAAGACAAATCCACATATTTGCAAATATAGAAATAGTGTGTCAGGATTTTTTTCAGGTGCACTTTCCTTCATTATTTGAGAATTTGAGAAACATCGGAAAATGATCAAAAAGAGAGAGAGAGAGAGAGAGAGAGAGAGAGCTCATCCCATCCACGGTGGAGAGTGTTGCGCTAGCTCTTGTGTTGCAAGATCAAAATCGCAAGGCCGCACTGGCTCATCGAGGAGACCGAGGGAGTGTCGCGACGCTGGCAGTTTGGCCAATCAGAAAGGAGCTGCGGTGATGTCATCAATATCGTTCACGGCCATTTCCTTTCTGAGCTCACAGGTGTCCCCCTGTGAGCCACATTGTGGATTTTACGATTTTACGAGGAAAAAGTGTAAAAAGTGTAAAAAGGAGAAGGAAGCAGACGAGCGAGAGGGTTGTGACGCTTCTGCAGGAACGGAGTGCGGGTCGCCGCGTGCGCGTTGTCAGTTCTGGGCCGACGACGCCCGCACCCCCAGGGGGCAGCCGTCTACATTTGCCCCAACTGTGACAGTGATTGAACTTGAACTTGAACCCCTATGTGACACATGCACCATCAGGAATACAGCACACACATGCATACGCACACACACATCCACACACACACACACACACACACACGCACACACGCACAGGCACACACACACACATTCACACGCACGCACGCACAATAGTTTTTGTGCTAAATTTAAAGTCTTGGGGTTTTTTTTTGTGTCACTTTAAACTGTTCACTTCATTCAAAAACGGTTTATTCTTCATTCTACAATAAAGTTCTTGCACAAGTTAAATAGTGTGGCTCTCATTTCGGCAAATGAACTCTCGTTGTTGCATCTACCCCCAGCTAGTGATACAACTCACCCCAGCAGCGCGGTGGATTGTATCAACGCAACTCTTTGTATATGACGTCAACTCCTATTCGGTGACTGTGTAGTAGACGTCCAAGTGAGTTTTATTTGTGGAAGACAAATATGCGTGGCGCGTATCAAGGTTTGAGGTGCTTTGCAACAACAGCCGCTGAGTGACCGATGCTCAAACAAAAAAGTGCTACGACCATCCCCGGCCTCCAATAATTCTTCACTTCCAGCCAGAATGCCAGCCTGATTCACACGCTTCACAGTGAGAGCTATTAGTGGTGATGAGAGGTTTGTCTCCTTGTTGAGATTCGGTTCCCGGCGGGTCACTCAGCTAAAAGAGTCGTTTTATTTTCAGACTCTTTTGGTTGGTTCGGTTCGGTCGTTGTGACGCACGGTGAGCGAGAGGAAGAAGAGTCGAGAGTTGTGAATGGAATTGTTCAAGTCGTTCAATTCTGTCACAATTTGACCCTTTATTTTGGTGGAATGCAAAGTGTAAATCGATCTCCTTCAGTATGAATTACGCCAAAGGCCTTGGCCTCTTGTTCTGCCCCGGACTTTAAATTAGTCTCCAGTCATTGTTTTCAGTTTGTGAGTCGAGGATCCACTCATTTGAGTGACTCTTGAGTCATTTTAAAGATTTGTTCATTCGGAACGAATCGTTTGAGAGTCATGCATCAATAACTATTAGTGGGACATAATCATAAAAATCACAGTTCTCCATTTGGGTCTTTTTTGTGAATTTCTTTTAGTGGGTAACGGGGCGGTCTTTATTATGTATTTCGTCATAGTGTGTCATGGTGGAAAACATCTTGGTAAACACTGAGCCAAACACCCAAAATGTCAGAGCCAAATGGCTTCACCTCCCCAAATCGCACGGTTGGCCCCCGGCCACGCCTCACCTCCGACGCTGATCCTGTCAGACGACGCGGTCCAGGGAAATGACCTCATCACCCGCCAGGATACGGACGTTCACTTAAAATCTACATCAAGTAGCAAATCAAACATCTGGCCGCCGGGCGGCCGCGTGCGGTTCCACTTTACTCACCATTTGGCCGACGCTCGGCTCTGGGGTTTCTCCTCCGTTGGTGAAGTTTCCCCCTTTGTTCTTTGTTCATTCCTGCCTTTCGCTTTTAAAATAGTCGACGTGAGATGATGTTAGTCAGACCCCGCTTTTAAAACCGCCGAGGTTTCTAACTCCTGATTCGCACTTTTATTGTGAAAGCACCGTTTTGCAACCCGGATTTCAAAGGTTAAATATCACAAAATTCTAAATAAAATTGAGAATGACCAAAAATGACCATCACTGTCATTGCCGAAATGGATAAATCTTAAATATCTTATAAGCTGAGAGATGACCGCCTCTTGGTGTCATTGGTCGATTGGTTGTTTACTTACTGCTGCATCAAGTTTTATTTGACATAAAGACTTTAAACCCATTTGCATCTATACTGTATATAACCCAGCACATCCCAAAACCAAGTTCATACTGATCCATTAATCTTCTCATTTACATGTTTGTGTTTGCATGAAATAAAGTGTTAAAGTGATAACGTCCTATCAGACAAAATATCATCAATAAATAATGCCAAAAATATTTCCTGTGGGATTTTGAGTGAAGGTTGAACCAGGCCAGCGTGCTGTCACAGCCCCTTCCCTCCCGTAGCCCCGCCTCGGGCGGAGCATCCGGGGAATGGATCCGGAGCCGCTTGACTCCCGTGTCCGTGGGCGGCGTGCGCCAGGTCCTCCCGTCTCGCTCTAATCCCATTACGCCGGGAGCCCAGCCAGGGAATAATATTTGCGTAACGCGGCTGGTCACGAATCGCCCTTTTAAGTCTGTCGTCTAGACAGGATCACCGATGGAGGGCAAGCCGCGTGCACGTCCACAGCCACGTTTTTCCCGCTGACCGAGGCAGTGTGACCTCGACGGTTAAGAAGGTGGAGGGTTTTCCTGTGGACCGCGTTGACTTCTTAGCCGCGTTGACTTCCTCTCCATTTGGGAGGACGGGCCCCCTCACCCCCCAAGGCCTATCAACCTCCACTCATAAGCCCCGCCCCGTGAACTACCCCGCTCTTACCCCCCCCAAACTGGTTTCATTTTCGTTGGCAGGAGCATGGGCGGACATGGATCTACCAAACTTCGTAACGCACCGCCCTCTGCTACGAAGGGTAAAGCCCGCTTCACACCGAGCGCAAACGACAGACGACATGAACCGACGGGAAGCCCATTCCACCGGGGCACCGGGACGCGTTCACATTTTTCGACTCGCTCGACAAGTTGGACCGTCGGGCGCGGGGTGGAGGAGCCTCGTGGAGGAGGAGCGTCAGGGCGCGGCGACACGGGTGCAGTTCCTACGCCTTCCTTTCGGGGGCGGGATTTGTCGCGAAATTGCGGTTTTGCGCTTCGACCTCCACCTTGCCCCGGTAGGAAATCTTCTCACGATTGGGCCATAACTGGGCACCATCACATCATTTGCGTTGTTATTATTATTATTTTTTTAACCATTATCTAACGCATCTTTCCGAGATGCATGTTCAAACACAACCGTTAAGGCCTTTTCACGCTCAGGAAAGGGGGTAAAAACAAAAGCCTGGGATTGGGCTTTCCACTCTGGCTGGCGCCATAAATATGCCGCTCCCGTTACCGGTACGGGCCGGGAGGGAAGCGTGCTTCTTTGGAAATCCGATGATCCGTGGACGTGCGGGCGGAGGTCTGACTCCAACCTTCTCTTTCGCCCCCCGCCCCCAAGCGCAGCGGGAGCTGGTTCGACCTGGACGTGAAGTCTCGTCTAAAAAACGGACAAAAATCAAATGAATGAAAACAGACGGGGTGGAAAGGCCGCAGGGTTCAGCTGAGCGCAGATAAACATCCCGCCGCGCTGACGCCGCCACGTCACACTTTCGGGGGTGGAGCCGACGGAGCGGCACGGAGATCGAAGATCGTTATTTTATTGTGTTCCTGGAGTGTTTTTATTGTTTCTTTACAATTTTCTCCGCTATCGCGCCCTGTCTGCATCCGCGTGATAATACGGCGGGAAAGGAAGCTGAATTCATCCTCATATTTGATAAGGAATACTCAACTGGAACGCAAAGAATACAGATAAAATATAAAATAATCGAAGCCGCCGCTGGTTGTGTTTACTCAGCCGGAGGCAGGAAATGTCATTTTTAAGCACTGCCCCCGATCCAGATCAGATCCACGAGGACGGAGCCGAGCTGCGGCCCGAGTGTGGTTCATTGATTAAATTCCCTTTGTATGTAAATACAGTCGCGGGCAACAAAGCAGAGAGAAGTCCAGCTGCTCTGAAGGTGACGAGGGGGGATGGGGGTCCGGCGGGGTCCGGGGGGTTCCTGGGGGGGCCTGGGGGGATGGGGGACAGGGGGGCCCTGAGGACGGTCCTGACAGCTCCAGATGCAATGCAGAGAGAGGGAGGAGGAGGAGGAGGAGGAGGAGGGGAGGAGGAGGAGGAGGAGGAGGGGAGGGGTGAGAACAGAGAGAAACCAGATCCAGCCGCTGGTCACGTCAGACTTCTGAGCTCATGGCTCCACGTGAAAAATAATCGCTTTATCTTTGCCCTTATCAGCTGAGAGACTGTTTAGGTTGTCGCGCCTTTGTGGTTTTTGGGTATAATTAATGAGGAAACTGACTTGAAATCCGCTTGGGACTCAAAAGACAAAAGTAACTGGATTTTTTAACTCTAACTTTGCTCTGACCTGCTGTGTATCCCATATGAAGAAGATGATTAATGATTAATTAGAGATTAATGTTTTATTTATTTTATAGATTATTTTCTATATATTACATTCTTATAAAAACTATATATTTATTTATCTATTTATGTTTTATTATATATATATATATATATATATATATATATATATATATATATACACATATAATTATATACAGTATATATAGATTTTTTTTTTCTCATGGTGATTACACTTTTCCGGTTACGGTGACGTCTTTGCGTGTGCGTTGCTGTTTTTAATATTGTTTTGCTGTTCTCGCTACTGGTGTTGATGTTGCTGCTGCCGTTGTTGTGGTTTCTGCTGCTGCTGCTGCTGCTGTTGTCACTGCTGTTGTTGTTGTTTTCTGTTGCTGTTGTTGTTGTTTTCTGTTGCTGCTGCTGCTGTTGTCGCTGCTGTTGTTGTTGTTTTCTGTTGCTGCTGCTGCTGCTGTTGTTGCCACTGTGGTTGGAGTCGCTTTTATTGTTGTGTTTGTTGTCTTTGTTGTTACTGTTGCTTTCATTTTTGCTGTTGTTTCAGGGGCATTCTTTTGTAATGACCAGCGGACAACTACGTTCTCTCTTTCTTTTTTGTATTTCTTTGTAAAGCGCATTGTGTTCCCCTGGTATGAAATGCGCTTTATAAATATAGTGTGACTTGACTTGACTTGACTACAGTGTTTTTGTACAAAAGTAGGATGTGGGATCATTTCAAACTTGTAATGTGTATACTACAGAAAACACTGCTGTACAAACTATTCTATATTAGTTTTAACTATAACCATAAACTATTAAACTTTAAAGGGAATCTATTATGCTCATTTTTACACAAGTTAACATCGGTCTCTGAGGTCCGCAAAATATGTTTTTGAAGTTTGTTGCTGAAAATACCACTCGGATGATGTATTCTACCCATTCTAACATGCCCCTTAACTGTCCTGTTCCAAAACTGGCTTTATCAGTGGGTGGAGCCACCCTCCCGAGGCCCCTAGTTCTATGAGCCAATGGCGTTTGAGCATGCCTTCCGACATTCGTTGTATTTTACTACTTTCACTGATTTCACCTTATCGGTCCAGCAAAATCTGTTTCTGAACAAAGTGTAACATTATAAATATGACAGAAAATAAGGAAAAACATAATACGTCCCCTTTAAGCCACAAACTACAAAACGTACTAACTATTTAACTAAACAATCTAGTGTCACTTTTTTTTTTTAATCTGCAATGATTTCTGGGAAACATACAGAGGCGGAAAACTCCAGGTTGAGGAAGTTGAAAAGTCCCGTTTCCATGTTCCATGCGCAAGCCCTGCACTGGTCCTCTGGGTTGATGATAAATCCCGGAGCGGGGATGGATTTTTGTTTTGCAGAAAACTACTCCTAAGTTGTGATTAAAAAGCCAGGAAGGGAAACCTGTCCCTTCTGAAAACCTTCTTTTAATGCCGACTTTTGTGAAATTAACGGGAGTCGATGGAAAAGGGGGGAAATGGACCCTGGCAGTAAGTAAGCTTTCCCAAATTCTGCCGTGAGCCTCTCTGATTGGTTTACCTCGGCCACGTAACCACAGCATGGTGCGTAGTCGCCCTCCATCCGACCTCGCTCGGTTTAACACTGATCGGCGCTGACTCGGCTATTTTTGGGTTCGCTCACCGACCAGCAGAGTGAGATGGAGTTGACCAAGTTCCTCCAAGTATAACTCTCGGCATGTAGGCTGATAGAACAAACACGATTTTTTTAAATGAAATAAAATAAAATGTAAGAAAAATATTTACATACAATAACATACAAAAATCCCCCAAAAATATACAAACATACAAATAAAAATATGTATAAAAACGAAATAAAAAATAAATACGTACAGAGAAAAATATTCATCATAGCAAAATACAAACTGAAAACAGAAAAAAGATTTTAATCCAAACAAAATAAAACTAAAATATTTATAAATTAAAATTAAAATAAAAACACAAAACTTTTAACATTTTAAATGTTCAACGGTCAAGCAGCATATGCGGAGGAGGTAGAAGAAGGTTATCCCAGGATAATACCAAATATTGTAGTATTTGTATATATAATATAAAGTATTTGAAACAACCCAAACAACCCTTTAACATGTGTGAGTATTCCTCACCATCATTGTGAAACAGAAACTTATTTCATCCTTTTATATCAAATCCTGAAATCCAAAAGGTGGATCTGACATCATTCACTGCCAGTTACTTCATAACACGTCGACTTAAAAAGCACATTTTGAGAAGTGAGCCTGTGATGATGGAGCTTATGTTGAGATCCCAGAGCAGGGGTCACGGACGAGGGACTGAGGGGGTGAGAGAGAGAGAGAGAGAGAGAGAGAGAGAGAGAGAGAGAGAGAGAGAGAGAGCGAGAGAGAGAGCGAGCGAGAGAGAGAAAGGGACGGGCGATTCGACCCTGCAACAAAAGTAAAACATGTGGCACGTGTTTCAGCCCAGAAGTAGGTTGCTCTCAACTGATCTGCCCGGTAACAGTTATGTAGCGTGTACATTTATATGCAAGGGTGTGTAGACTTGTGTATCTGTGTGTGTGTGTGTGTGTGCATGTGTATGTGTGTATGTGTGTGTGTGTGTGTGTGTGTGTGTGCGTGTGTGTGTGTGTGTGCAGGCATGCATGAGGGTGCATATTTGCATGTGCATCCAGCAGCGAGTGAGAGACTCAGGGCGAGAGAGAGAGCGAGAGAGAGACAGAGAGAGAGGGAGAGAGAGCCAAATGCCATATCTAAATTCTTCTTCTTCTTCTTCTCTCCACTTTACCTCAGTTTGTCCGAATACATATTTATAAATGCAAAGTTTACAATTGTCTATTTTAATTTGAAGGTTATCTTCACTTATATTAAAAACAACCCATATGTGTGTGTATATATATATATATATATATATATATATATATATATATGGGTTTTTTTTAACAGCAATGTATAGACATATCTGTTTTCATTTGGGGTTATCTATACTCATCTGTTTTTTGGGTGATTTTTATGCTTAAAATGTTTTTCCTATTTGAGCTAACCTTCACTCATTTGTGTATGTGTTGTTATTTTCATATTAGTCTTCTAATTTGACGTTAGTTCCGCCCTTCTTTGTTTCCCATTTGCTTTGGCGATGTCAATTTCAGTTTCCCATGTTCATAAATAAAAGCCCATTCAAACCTGAATTTGAGGGGGGGGGGGGGGGAGAGAGAGAGGGAGAGGGGGAGAAAGAGAGAGAGAGAGAGAGCGAGCGAGTGATGGAGGGAGTAAGAGGAGCAGGCTCTTGGTAGTAGGCCTAAATGCATCCACAGCGTCTAAAGATAGCTCTGTGCTTCCGGGCACTCAGCGATGCCTAGCTGGCTCTTTCAAGGTTAAAGCGCACGCGCGCGCGCATACACACACGCACACACACGCACACACACACCCACGCACACACACGCACACACACACACGCACACACACTCCCAAATACACGCAGAAAGCGAGTGAAGGCAAGTTTCTTGGCAGATTACGCATCAGAAAACACATCCGACAGTCGGATCCTCCTCCCTAGTGGCCGTCGGATGAACTGCGCCTGGGCCTCGCATCCCAAAATATGTCGCAGAAAATGGGAGAGCTTGTTTTTTTGTCCACTACAACAGTGAGCAGTTTGCTGAGCTGGACACAATCACGGTCACGGTCCTCCCCTCCCTCTATATCGTGTTTGCAAAGTGCGAACGAAAAGGAAAAATACACACGATTCGCTGCTATAAGAACAGAGTTATAAGCGGTGACATTTTACAAACGTCACTTATTTGCTTCGTTTTAAGCCCAGAAAAACAACAACATTTGACCGACGTAACTTCCTGTCAGACCCGAACATTTGGAGCCTGGAGCCTGGAGACCCCCCCCCCCCCCGGAACCCGACCCTCCGTGGGAAACGACCGTCGTCCTGTTTGTGGCTGTTTGTCGTTTCCCGGATTCGGTGTAAAGCGGGCCGGAGACATCGGAGCGTTTTCACGAGCAGGGGCACGTTGTACGAGCGCGTTGCTTCGAGCCCCTGGCGCGTCTCCGCTTCCTCTGGCGGACGGCTGAGCATTTCTGACCTTCGCCATTTGTGTTGTGACGCGCAAAGCAGACGCGTCGGTTCGCCGACCTCCCGGGACGGGCGCGGCCGCCACGCCTGCGCCTGCAACACAAGCCACATCGTCAGCGGTGGCACACTGATCCACTTCCCTCCGGCTCGGGCGGCGTCTCCTCAGCCCCAGTCAGCCCAAATTAGCCCCGGATCTAAGGATAGAAACGCTGCTGGGATTACTGCCGAGGGCTTAGTGGGCTAGTGAGCGTTAGCGTTAGCGCGGGAAGGGTTTTCCTTAAAGCCTTTGAGAATTGTTTGACGTGCACAGTGTGGGCATGAAAACACTTGAACCGAAGTTCAAGTGGTGAAATCAGTTGCAATGAAATGATCACTAGCAGTGTGTGTGTGTGTGTGTGTGTGTGTGTGTGTGTGTGTGTGTGTGTGTGTGTGTGTGTGTGTGTGTGTGTGTGCGTGTGTGAGTGTGTGTGTGTGTGTGTGTGTGTGTGTGACGTGAAGACAAATGGTTAACTGTGATAGAACAACCGTTAGCTAGTATATCCATGTATCGATCTGTCTGTCTGTCTGTCTGTCTCTCCATCGGTCTATCTCCTATCTCTCCATCTGTCTGTCCGTCCATCTGTCTGTCCACCACCAGGACCATTAAACAGCAACAGGGGTTCTGTCGTTCTCTCGCCCATCAGCCTCATGCTCCTCGTGTCAGGTCTTCAAATGACGGCCTCAATGCCACCGCCTCCCAATGGACCGACGTCAGGCCCGGTGCCGACCACACAACCGAGCCATTGATAAACACCTCTGTCTCTCTCTCTCTGTCTCTCTCTCTCTGTCTCTCTCTTTCGCTCTGTCTCTCTCTCTCTGTCTCTCTCTCTGTGTGTCTCTACTAAATAACATCAGGGTCTATTTGTGTCTCTAAAGAGTCCTTGTTGTCGGGGGGGAATGTTTTTGGCATTTACACACATCGGCGGGCGGAGCACAGAGTGGAGCCTTCTAAACCGCACCGTTCCCATGACCGCGGCGCAATCTTATTTGGGATTGTCGTGACACAACGTAACGTGGGTGGGGTAGCCGGGCGGGGTAGCGGGGTGAAATTCTCCTCCGGTTATCGGCTGTGAGGGGGCGATGGGGTTCGGCGCCTGTTAAAGGTGCGTTATTAAATTATGCATGTGTGCGCCTGGATTTGTGATGTTAATAATTCAAATGATTGGAGTGGAACAAGGAGAGAAGAGTTATGTGTTGTGCTCAGCCATCGAAGGCCGTTAGAATTGACACACTCATTACTGCTAGTACTCTATTTGAGATAACAAAGGCACGTGCACACACAGACAGACACACAGACACGCACGCACGCACACACACACACGCACACACATAAACACACACACACACGCACACACATAAACACACACACACACACACACACATAAACACACACACACACACACATGAACACACATGCACGCACACACACACATACGCACACACACATAAACACACACGCACGCACACACACAGACATAAACACACACACACACACATATGCACACACACACTATTACATGGACGCACACACACACACACACACACACACACACACACACACACAAATACACGCATGCACATACACACACACACACACACACACACACACACACATACACACACACACACACACACACACACACACACACATACACACACATACACACACACACACACACAGGTGGGTTAATAGTAAGAGAAAAATCGTCAGAAATTAGATTTAAAAAAACCAGCAGAAAAAAGCATCACAAAAAACTGCATCGTGAGGACATCTGGATAGTGACGACATTAAATGTGGTGAGGTCCCGTGTTACTGCTGCCCACACACACACACACACACAAACACACACACACACACACACACACAGTCCTCCCCGAAATGGACGTAGTGGGGATCCCAGGAAATAAAGGGACGTTAGAGGGATGGAGATGCAGTGGTCGTGGTGTGAAAGGAGGAGGCTGAGACTTCACCTCAGGCAGATAAGCATCAATGGAGCAAGCACACACACACACACACACACACACACACACACACACACACACACACACACACACACACACACACACACACACACACACACACACACACCATCTGGATACATGTGGTTATATCAGGAAAAAACAGTTATCTTTAAATTATATAACTATAGGGTTAGGGTTTGTTTGATATTTGTTATTTAGCTTTGTGTGTGTGTGTTGGGGGGGGGGGTGAACCCAAACCCAAACCCTTTTTGTTATTTGTTGTATTATTTTTAAATGTCAGCTGATAAGCTGAATAAAAAACACCAGGTCCTCTGCCTCGGCAGCCAGGTTTATCCAGTCTGGGTTCGCTGGATCAGTGGAGAACAGTGCCACCTGCTGGTGCGTCTCGGTAAGTCATTTTCCACAGAGAAAACAATAAATAAAATGTCATAATAAATGTTGTGCTTGTAAATATTGAGTGTATAAATAGAATAATGTGCCTGTGTGTGTTGGGTCTTTGGGGATCAAAATACGTGTTTAGCAACAGTCCCACTGAGTTTCTGGCGGGTTTGAGTCCCAACTACCGAAGTAGGTGCGGGTCCCAGTCCCACTGTGTTTTAAATTGCACTTTGACCTGTTGTTGCACTCTATGCATGTACTATTTTAAAATCTTCTTTTCGATTTTTATCTCTACTCTATGCTTTAATTTTCTGTGCTTTTCTTACTCGTTTTTTTTTTATTTGTACTTTTAAAATAAATTTGATTTAATTAAATAAAATGAAATACAATTAAAAAAAATGTTATGCCCACTCTTGTTGTAATTTTCTCCAGCTGCATTTCTTTTTCGCTTACGCAGGTTCTTACCACATGGCGATAACAATGACATTTTATTTATGATTTGAATTTACTTTTTTTTTTAAATTAAAATTAAATTTTTTTATTTTTGTTTATTTTTATTTTTGCTTTCGTTTTTGTGGTATTTTCATACTATTTTTTAAAAATCCTATCTTTATTGTTATGACAGCGTGACATCGTTCAAATGAGGTTTTGGCGCGTGCCCGGGGGGATTCGTCGTCCAGGGGGATTTGCGGCCTGGACTCAGGTGGCGCCTCCTCAATCAGCAGCACCGCGATAAAAACACGAGGAACGGGGGGGGGGGGGGCACGTCAATAAACAACACGCCACTAAACCCGTGGATGCTCCCGCTCCACTCCGCCCTGCCAGATGGGGCCTGGAGGGGGCGGACATCACTGTAATTTATTTAAAGAATTGAATTATCTGAGTGATGAATTTCACTGTGTTTTTATTCATCAGAATGGTTCTTATCTGAAGACAGCCGTTGGTCTTAATTCCTCTTCCTTTTAAAAGATTTCTTTGTTGAGTTACTCAGGTGGGGGGGGGGGTTCTAATCAGAACGACCTCCTCGGCGGTCGATCAGGGCAGCCGAGCTCGTTTTAGGACGTGTTTCCTGAAACGGGCAGAACTTATTTCAGTGTGTGTGTTCGCAGAGGCGTCACGGACCCAAATGTATGTGCACAGGCGCTGAAAAAAAAGGTGAGTTTTGCATAATAGGTCCCCGTTGATGCAATTTGACATGGTATTGAGCAGTGCAGTACACACACACACACACACACACACACACACGCACACAAAAGTCAGAGCTGCACAACGGGGTGCTTAAGTATTCCCCTATAAGGACCTGATATCGCCATGGCAACACAAAAACGATGGGTTTGTGGCGTGATGTGGGTCAAGTGCAGCTTTTCGGGTTGTTTTGGTTTTCCACTCACAAATGTCTCACTTATCTGTCGCCTGATTAGAGCTTGACAACATGATGTAAACAGGACGTGTATTTTGGCTGGATCTGCACAGGCGATGCACGGTGTCCGTTCCGTTGTTGAGTTTACATTTAGTGTAAATCCACGTGTGCACGTTGTGCTTTCAGGATTAAGATATAACAATGGAGGTCTGATAAATCTTCCAAGGGCAGAAAAAAATACATGCTGATCAAGGCGCAAATACACTAGTGTTATGTGAATAGTTTGAGAGGAGCGTAATGCATGGAGGGGCCACACATTAGAAACGGATTAAATCCTATTTTAAACGCTAATATTGACCTTTTCTGCTAAAATAAATAAGTGTTATACTGCTCTCTAGTGGTGAAAAAGTGTTATACCGCGCACTCGTGGTGGAAAATAATATATTATACTGCCCTCTTGTGGTAAATTAATATATTACACTACTCTATATCGTTGCATATGTTTTATACTGACCTCTAGTGGCAAATAATAGCATTACACTATACACATCTACTACACATCTATTGTTGCATTTCTTTTGACCGCCCTCTAGTGGCGAAGAGAGGCGGCGCAGTTTGAAGGGTCTGCCAAACACACCTGTTTGACTGTTTGTGAAGCCCACTCGTTTTACATCCATTTGAGTTTTGTGATCAGAATGTGTTGCTCTAAACAATGTTGAATGTATAAGTTCTCTTACAAGCGATTATCCATCACCGGCAGGAGGACAAAAAAAAAAAAAAAAAAAAAAAAAAATCCCCCAAAACGACCGAAAGAGCGACGACCGCAAGCAAACAATCCAAGCAAACGCAGAGATGTGGGCGTGAACGCCGCGCTGGGTGTCCCTGCTCATGCACCCACCGACTCATTTCCCTTTATTATTGTGCACGACACTAAATAATGCACAAGGGCCGCGGCACCAAGGTGAAACGGGCCCAAAGCCAAAGCTGTGAAGGATGAATAATGTAAAAGCCAGAGCTCGTACAAGGTGCATGATCCTGCAAAAAGCCTATCGACATATTCCATCCATCCACCTCAAACAGGACGACAGGATGTTTTTTAAAAGCCAGATTTAAATCAAATAACTGTTCATAGAATATTGTTGAAAAAATGCGAGAAGAAAGCCGATAGCTGCTATAGTATGGGCTTAATATAATTTATATATCAGGTTCATATCAATTATAGATCGGGTTTTTATCATTTTGATCAGGTTTGTATCATTTTTGATCAGTTTTATATAATTTATAGATCAGGTTTGTGCCATTTATAGATCAGATGTATATCATTAATTGATCAGGTTTGTATAATTTATAAATCAGGTTTGTGTCATTTATAGATCAGATTTATATCATTTTTGATCAGATTTATATCATTTATTGATCGGGTTTATATCATTTATAGATCAGGTTTATATCATATTGATCAGGTCATATCATTTTGATCAAGTTTATATCATTTATAGATCGGGTTTATTTCATTTATAGATAAGGCTTAGATCATTTATAGATCAGGTTTATATAATTTTGATCAGGTTATATAATTTTGATCAGATTTATATCATTTATAGATCAGGCTTATGTCAAATATTGATCAGATATATATCATTTATAGATCAGGCTTATGTCATTTATTGATCAGATATATATCATTTTGATCAGGTTTATGTCATTTATAGATCAGGTTTATATCATTTATAGATCCGGTTTATATCATTTTGATCAGGTTATTTCATTTTGATCAGATTTACATCATTTTGATCAGGTTTATATCATGTATAGATCAGGTTTATATCATTTATAAAGCAGGTTTATATCATTCTTAAATCAGGTTTTTATCATTTTGATCAGGACGTAAACCTGATCAAAATGATAAAAAAAAAAAAAAAAAAAAAAAAAAAAGACCAGTGACTCGTTGCATCGCGGAAATCAAGGTGCAACCGCAAGACACGTGTGAAGGAGGCTGATTGAGTCGTGGACGGTTGGTGTCGCGGCGACTCCCTCCCACCCCCACGCTCTCTCATTCGGGGTGTGTCTGCGAGCGCAACACGGGACGGAAGGAGAGAGCGCGCGCCGCGGGTATGGAGTGCGTGGACACGATGCTGCAACAGCGGAGCAGTCCAACGATCTAGCGGGAACACTCGCGAGTGGGAAGGAAGGAAGCGAGGAGGGAAGGAGGGAAGGAGAGAGAGAGAGAGAGAAGCCATGAAGAAGCACCACCAGAGCCCGGCTCGGCAGCAGCAGCAGCAGCAGCAGCAGCAGCAGCAGCCTCCGCCTCAGCCTCCTCTTCCCCCGCTTCCTCCGCCTCCTCCTCCGCCTCCTCCCTCCACGGACACGCAGGTGACCGTGCGGCAGCTGAACGAGCTGCTGTCCCACGGCAGCGGCTTCTACAGCCTGCCCACGCAGCACTTCCACGAGGTCTGCCCCAGGATCTACATCGGCAACGCGTGAGTCCCCCGGTGTGGCTTCCCACCCCCTAAAAAAAAACCTGTGTGCGTGTGTGTGTGTGTGTGTGTGTGTGTGTGTGTGTTTGCGTGGATTCAGTGGGAGGACAGACTAAACAAGGCAGCAGCCACCCACCCAGACATAATCATCATAATAATAATAATAATAATAATAATAATAATAATAGTCGCACGGTTATTTCACATCACAACAGGTTTAATTCTGTTTAATTTTAGGAAATATTCCAGCTATTTCATTGATTTCATTGACACTCAGACCCCACCACCACCACCACCACCACCACCTCCACCTCCCTCCCTCCCAGATCTGTGTCGTGGATTGAGACTCGCACGACGCCTGTGGACGCGCATCACGACACAAAGAGCAGCTTTTTGAACAGCTCGTGCGGAGCCTGGGTGGGTGTCTGATACCCCCCCCCTCTCCTCCGCCACCCACCCCCACCCACCCCCTCGGCATCTCTGTGGTCTGGCCATCTGGTGGGGGTGGGACGGAGCACGTGCTGGTCCTTCGGAACACTGGGGTTGTTAAGAATGTTTTTTTTGTTATTCTTTTTTTTAATGTGGACTTGGGGTGGAATCAACTCGCCTGGTGTGGGCAGCAGCGGGAGACTGCGTCGACCAGAGCAGGTTCACTGTGGAGCTAAAAATAGAGCAGTCACAGTCCGTGCTTCAAATACCCACAGTGACTCCACGCATGGCCATTATGTATAATATACTATAGACCTAATTGTAATATGTCTCTGCCAGCCTTAATTATATTATGATATCATGATATCATAATATCATATAATATAATATAGTATAATATAATATATAATTTATAATACTATAGACCTAATTGGAATATATCTCTGCCAGCCTTAATTATATTATGATATCATAATATAATATAATATAATATAATGTAATATAATATAATATAATATAATATATCATATATAATACTATAGACCTAAATGTCTGTGCCAGCCTTAATTATATTATTATATTATTATATTAATATATTATGATATCGTTATATCATAATATAATATATCATCTAATGTATATTATATACTATAGACCCAATTGTAATATGTCTCCGCCAGCCTTTCTTATATTTTTATACAATTATTTCATTATATCATAATATAAAATAATATATCGTATAAATAATATGCTGTAGACCTAATTTCAATGCTTAATATCTCCGTTTGCCTTCATATTATATATAATATTATACATATGATACATAATTATTATATATATAATATGTAATATATTGTACATAATATTCTATAATTTTAATATATCATTATATCATACATTATATTCTTAATTATTATATATAAAATACTAATAATATACATGTATATGATCAGATTACGTTTCTCTCTATCTTACAACACACACACGCACACACGCACACACCTTACACACTGCAGCTGAACCATAAATCCCCGGTGTTTTGTTGACGGGAAGCCTCAGGCCGTAATGAACACGCCCGACTTGTATGGGAATTTACAGCTGCGTCTTCCAGGAAGGTTGGTACTTCCTGGTTGGTACTGATGTGCCTGGTTTGCACGGTGGAGAGGTGGGTGTGATTCACATTTGAGCAGACATTCAGAGCAGTGAGTGGGTCTTCACCCCTCTCCTATGGGTTGCAACATCCAAAAGCATAAGGAAAGAATAATCTTGTTGACTCAATTCTTGTAAAGTAAAATAAAGTAACTCGCCTGGTATAGTTGCATTGAGTTCCTGCTTAATGTTTAGATAAGATTAAAAAAAAACAGTAAATAAACCAATTCATGAAAATAACACGACTTTTTGCTTTAAATTCACCAGATGTAATCCTCTCCAGACTAGATCCTAATCTATAATCTATAATCCATAATCCATAATCTATAATATATAATATATAATCCAGAATCCATCATCTAGATCTTGATACAGTAAAAAAACAAACAAAACAACAACACAAAAAAACATCCAGGGACATCCCTGAGAAACCTAGCGTCTCCTCCCAATCCATCACTTGGCTCTCGTCACTGCCAGCAGAGGGACGGAGGGACGGAGGGGTGGAGGGGTGGAGGGATGGAGTGATGGAGCGGAGCGGAGGGATGGAGGGGTGGGGGGATGGAGTGATGGCGAGGGGCGGAGGGATGGAGGGGTGGAAGGGTTGAGTGATGGAGGGGTGGAGTAGGACAGGATGCAGGCACATTACCTCGCTGCTACAACAAAATCAATCAGAATGTGCCACTGCACTAAAGACTCTACAGATGTAATTAAACTTGTCCACGTCAAGACATTTTTTTACTCTTAATCCTTCCAAATATCATACTTTACAGAACTCAATGCAGCTTATTATTTGTTTTTAATATGTTGTTTATTGTTTATTTTGTAGATTTATTTAATTGTTCATATTTTGTAAAATATTGTTTTAAATATATAATAAATAGCATATAGAACAAATGGAAAAATACTAAATATAAACTATATTTTGTATTTTTCCATTAGCTCTATATTTTAGTATTATCTATTGTTTATTTTTTGCTTTATCTTTCTGGTTTATGGTTAATTGCTAGATTTGCTGTATGTCGATTCTCTCCTTAAGTTTCAGATTTTTTATATTCTGCTATTTTATTCTTGTTTGTTGTTTATCTTTTGGCAATTTTTTTTTCTCAATTCATTTATTGTATTTTTCCAATTCCAGTCTCCTCGATAATTTTTGGGTTTATATATTTCCATTCATCTACATCGATTGATCTATCTATCCGTCTGTCTGTCTATTTGTCTATCTATCTGTCTGTCTGTCTTTCTGTCTGTCTATCAATCCATCATGCTTATTTAATCAATACATTTTCCTGCAATGTCTCAGACCCAATCGCACCCATATGTAAAACATGATATAAGTTCTATTCCTAAAAGCTCAAACTCAGGTGCTCAGGCCTGAATACTGATGGAGAGGCCGAGGTGAGCCTGCGCTGACTGAGGAGCTTTGTTCAGGACGTGCACGCGCGCGCGCACACACACTCACACACGTTCACGGTGCCAGTCTCTTCCTGTTCCACTGCTCATTAATCAGGACTCATTCAACCAAACCAAAGACAACAGTGTTTCCTTTTTTTGTTCTGTTCGTTTTTCCCGGACCCCCCGGCAGGCGGGGCCGGGGCCGAGGATAGAACCTTATGGACGCTTTCAAATCCAAACACACCGGCGGGTTGACCGAGAGTAATGACTCAAGGCATTCAAGATACTGTATCTGCTTTGGGGAATGCTAGAGTCGTTGTTTGAATGGGAAAACAGAGGCTTCGGGCCAGTGGTTCTTTGTGGCGCCTGCACCATCAGATGGGATGGAGGGCCGCCGTCCCGCATTCGGTCCTCCGGCGGGAGGTCGGAGGTCAAGTGCCGAGTCACGTCGATCGCAAAACGTCCCTCGGGTGTTATTCTGTACATCAGCGCTTATGGAAATCCGTACGCGTGCTGCTGTGCACGCCAACAGCTGCTGGGTTTCGGGGGTTTGCGTCGGCGAGAACAGAAGTAGAAGAACGGAGGTGAAGTCCTGACGGGAGCTCTCCCAAAATCTTCGACGGCGAACCCAACCTTGACATGGCCGGTCGGTGTGAACCTCGAGCTTGCTCTGATGAACACGGAGCCGCCGCTCTGCGCTGGAACTGACGAGTCAGTGCGGCCCTGCAATTTTGATCTTGCAACAGAAGGGCTAGTTTCCATTATTTCGCATTTCAAGTTGCAATTTGGGGAAAACAAAAAAAAAAAACAGCTAGGCGCCATTACTGAACTGTTCGGCACGAGGCGCAGCGTTGAGACTCGTGACCTTCTCTCCGCTCGTCTGTCGTCGAGTTGTTGACAGGCGACGTCAACATTTGTTTCGGAATTAGCCTCGACGGGAAAACGCGAGGTACCAGTTCCGCGTCGCCGTCATCGTCAGAATGTCAGTGTGATAAATCGGAGCCCGATCAGAGGAGTGGAGGCTCTGGAAATCAGGCCTGATTCACCGCGGTGAAGCGAGACTCAGACATAGACAGAATTTAGATGTGAGAATTCCACCCACGACTGAGAGCCCGAGCGGCTCTCCTCACACCGACTGAATCAGAGTCGGAAAAATTGAGCCCATCTTTTAACTGAGTGACTCGCAAAGCGCCGACTCTCCGCAACGCGGCGAACCTTTCACCGCTTACTGCACCCGTGTTGTTTTCATTTGGTTGCCACTGGTTTCGGCGGCGCTCAGATCGTCAGTGAGCAGAGCAGACTGTTTACCCTCGGACTCCCTGAGGTGGAAACCCGTCTGGAATTAGTGGCGAAAGGTTCGACTCTCCTTCATCCAGACTCAGTTCTCGATTCTTTGTTCGATCTTCTGACTCCTCGTCCGTTTGGGTCGGTCGTGAATGGATTCTCACGGGGAATTGAGGCTAAGTCAGTCACATTCAATGTGGTTTGTACCATAAACCTGGACCCTGTTTTTGTCCTTGGCCTTCGATTAAGTCCTCAGTGATTATTTTTCAGTTTGTAGACAGCAGTGGTGTGCACAGAGGAATTTAGGGGAAGGGCCAGAAAATCAGAAAAAGGGCCCCTTTCACCGAAGGAAGCGATGAAGGGCCTTTTGTAGGGGCACTTTACAACGTTTACCCTTTCCTACCCTAGGGGCACTCTAGAGGGCACTTTACACAGTTGTACACAATTTTACAGAGTTTCCATCCAAGTCACTGCCGTCCATAAATCAGATGATTGGAGACGACGACCAAGATTCTTAAAACTCAAAGAGATGAGAAGTTGGATGAGGCCTTTGCTGTTTGGGGAACTGGTGCCTTCCAGTGCCGCCGCCGCCGCCGCCGCCCCAGGTTGGAGCCCAGTTTTTTTTTTCCCCTCCAAGTCCGGTTGCTTTAATCAGATGATTGGTGGAGACGACCGCGTTTCGTAAGACTCGGTGGCTCGAAAAATAGTGGCCGTTTGAAAGCTGCGAACGAAAGTTCAGGAGCACCTGCAGACAACGGCGACGTTTCATCCCTGTTCCTTTTCTTAGAACGGCGGTTCCTTTTATTCCGATGATTGGAGGAGACAAACGAGCCTGTCAGGCAAACTCGCACTCATGTTGCGGGCTTTTGAAAGCCCGCAACATGAGTGCGAGTTTGTAAGCGCCCAGAGACAAACACTACATACGAAGGTGACCCGGTGGCGTGACGGTTCCGAGGCTTCCGTCACAGGTTTGACTCCTCCTTTTTACAGAACGGATTATTATTTAACCAGATAATTCGATGAGATGACGAGGGTCCGCACGACTCATTAGCTCAAAAAGATGTGCTGCTTAGAGTCGAGGATTTCTGTTCTGAGCTGCGGTCTTGGGCACTCTTAAACGCGCCATCGTGGTGCGGCCCTTTCAAAACATCACTTGGCATCAAACAAAAAACCCCCGGGGCGGAAGTGCACAACTTCCAGCAGCTTATCTCTCTGAGCCAGTGAGTCCGGTTAAGGGTTGTCATCTCCTGTAATCATCTGGTTAAAGAAACCGCCGTTCTGGAAAAAAACAACTCAGGACTGGAACCTGCGACGGCAGCACTAGGAGGTGGAGGCTGAGCCGTGACACCCCCAGGTCACATTCAATGAAATCAGTTGTCTCTGGGCGCTTATAAACTCGACCGCGTGTCTCTGTCGTTCAAAAACTCAGCAGGGCTCAAACTCGTCACTTCCTTGAAGGCCAACTTCCTCAGCCAGCGGCTCATCTCCTTGAGCCATTGAGTCGTATGAGCGGAGCCTCGGTCGTCTCCTCCAATCATCTGATTGAAGGGACAGGACTTGGCCGGAGAAGTTGGGACTTGAACCTGTGACGGCAGCACCGACGTCTGAATCCAGAGTTCTTCGGGAATCCAGCTTTCCTGACGTGATCGTCCCTGGCTTCTCTTGACATGGGGGCTATCTAACCCTAACCCTAACCCTAACCCTAACCCTAACCCTAACCCACCACCTCGCACAACAGATGTGTTCAGTATGTATGTATGAAGTATGCAGATCGTTATCCTTGGCAGATTGACTCCCAACTCCTGAGTGGATTAAAAGAGTTTTTCGCTTTGAACAAATCGTCCTCAATCAAGTCTTAAAAATGTTAAGAATAAGACTAAATTTTGTGTGCGTGTTGGTAAAAAAATATGCCTCAGCAGGACGGGGCCAATCGCTAGAAGAGTTCATAGCAACAACCTGGCTGAACGCTTCGCTGCAGAGAAACTTACCACTCTGCTGCAGCTCCTCACTGTGCTCCAATGCAGTCCAATGGGCAGACATGTAAACCTTAAAAAAACAACAACATGAAAACATATTTTTGAAGAACAGTAATATCTCGGTGTCTTATTTGGTGATTCAACACAGGTGAAATGTCTTATCAGACAGGATCTTGACGACACAGTAACTATCCAGCGATGGATCATTGATCATTGATGAATCCCACACTTCACGTTGTTTCCCCAGCCTGACTCTGTCCTTCCGCGTTGCCAGGTTTGTAGCGCAGAACGTGATGCGTTTGCAGAAACTGGGCGTGACGCACATCCTCAACGTGGCGGAGGGCAACTCCTTCATGCACGTCAACACCAACGCGGAGTTCTACGCCGGCACCGGCATCGCGTACCACGGCATCAGGGCCAACGACATAGGGCAGTTCAACCTCAGTGCCTACTTCGAGGAGGGGGCCGAATTCATCGAAAAGGCCCTGGCACACAACAACGGCAAAGGTGAGCTCCCTCCCCTTGGTTCCAGGAATCATTATGCAGTTGTTATTTCTATTTTCCCATGCTTCTATATATATATAAATATTTTTTTTAACTTTCTTATTTTGAGATTCGGTTCATGAGTCCAAGTCGAGTAAAAGGAGTCATTCAATTTTCCGACTCCTTCCTGTGTGAACGGAGTTCTCACGGGAATCACATTCACATTCAATACGAATTATTCCAAATGCCTCTGTTCCCTCCCCCCCACATTCATCCCATCCTCCGTACTCAAAAATACCTCGCGACTCCTCTCGAGAGTCTGCCTCGGAACGAGACGAACAAACGAGCCTTTTGTCGCCGTGACTCCCGTCTCCCGACTCATTTTCAAGATGCGTTCGCGACGGACAAATCGTTTGGTGAGTCGCACACACTTGCTCCGGGATTAGCGGGAGTGGGAAGCGCTGCATTCATCTCATTTCGGCCGCCTCTCTGCTGCGTTCGACTCTCGTCTGGGATGGTGGGAACACGGCGAGGCCTCCATATCGCACGGTTACCGTGTGGATCTAATAACGCACAGGAAGGGGGGGGATCATCCTGAATAGAATAGAATAGAGGGAGCGTGCAGGGCGTCTCAAGCTAAATCCGACGCACCTCCTGAGCCCTGTCCCACATCCCGTTATCAGACCGTGTCCCAAGCCGCCGAGCGAAGACGAGCGGAGGCGCCCCACGGGTGCTTCACCTGTTGCCCCGGATCCTGAGCCGGACCACGTTGCGGTGGGGACGCCGAACTCAACACGTAGAATGACGTCTTCTGTACCGCTGTGGACGGAGCGTCCGAGCCGATGCACCCGGAGAGGAATTTTCGATCCGTCTTTTCTGCCGCGTATCCAATTACTGGGAGACTTCTTTCGAGGCGCTTTCTGCTTTCTTATATTTGATGTTTTTTCTATGACACGCCCATTGATTCCGGGCGTCCATTTGAGTCGTCGCCGTGCAATCTCTAGGCGTTCTCCGTTACCGATGCTGACGGCTGGCTTTTTACCTTTGGTTCATTTATCACCGGTTGCCATGGGGATGTTCAATAACCAACGGCAAACCCTTTTGAAATGTGGCTGGCGGTGGTGACGAACAGCAGTGACAGTCCTTTGGGAGGGCTGCTAGTAACATCCTGAAACATGTGTTGTTGACAACATGGATTTAATGTCACACGTGATGCAGGAGAGCAATTATGCAGCATCCCAATTACCAAGGATTCCACAAACCGCCGTAAATCAGGAGCGACGGCGGTTTGGGTTTCCAGTTAAATTGGTGTAGAAGTGCACCGGGGAGCGTTGGTCCTCACCTACCTGGTGTATTTACTCGGACCTCGCTTCGGCGCCAGCGCAACAATGTGTGCGTGTTTTTAATTGGACGCCTTGCGCCGCAGCACTGACACCCCCCCCCCCACCCCCCTCCTCCTCTGTGCTCCATCACGCCGATGCTCCACCCGTCGCATCATCTCCGACATTTTATGACCCTGAGCCCTCCAGCGCCGACTGAAGGTCACAGGGAGAGGGTCCTAATGAAGGGCTGAGCCGTTTCCGCTCTCCCCGCAAAGCTAAAATAATGAGGAGGAGGAGGAGGTGGAGGCGGAGGAGGAGGAGGAGGAGGAGGAGGAGGAGGAGGAGGAGGAGGAGCAGAGGTTATGTAAGCAGTCATTCTACCTATAAGGTCATCCCAAAACACTGCAAAGGAAATACTGTGCTGTCGATACGCAGCTTACCGTGCACACACATTATCCTGATCAAGTTAAGAGGAGATACGGCACATAATGGAAACAATGAACAATATTCATGGTTGGCAAAACGATGAGCACGTAGTAATCACTGTGTGTCGGTTGAAATTGTCATTTTGCTGGTATAAATCAGAAAGTGTGAAGCTGCTATATTCAAAGTCAATTTCAAACAATTGGACATTTCACTACAGCCGTTTCTGCAAACTGCAACAACCTACCGGCATAACAACTCAGCGGGCAGTATGAAAGGGAGCGCAAAGGGATAGAAGGACAAGACATAGAGCGAGTTAATGTAAAGGAGAGAGAGAGAGAGAGAGAGAGAGAGAGAGAGCCTTCACTTTCCCGGCGTGAAACTTGTTCTGCTGGAACTGACTATTTCGATAAACAAGTGCAGCCGCGCAGTTTTGATCTTGCAACACAAGAGAATCATTTCCATTCGGTATTTGTCTTTGAGTGGAATCCGAACCATTTTCACGGCACACCCGGCGAGCTCTCGGCGGCACAGCGGTTGAAAAACACTGGAATAGACAATGAACAATGGAAAGATGTTGCGGAAGGGGAGGGTGGGGGGGGTGGTGTTGTGTTTCGGGCTCTGCGGAATCTGCAGCCCTGACCCCAGGCCCTGAGACACGGGTTGCTAGTGAGAGCGTTGGCAAGGTGAAATCCACCCGGACCGCACGCCCGTCGATAATGAATGTAGGAGCCGCCCAAGATGCGCACGTACGCGCACGCGCGCGCACACACACACACACACACACAGAGGTTGGTCTGATTGACTTTGGCCAGTCTGCTGCAGAGGTCAGGGAGCGTGCTGTATTTACGTCTCCTGGCAGGGAGGATGCTTCGCTCGGCAGCTTTTACTCACAGCAGGTGTTTTCCCGACCTGCCCGCCCACTTTTTTCACTCTTTGGTTCTTTTCCCCCAGTATTTGATTAAAAAAAAAAAAAAAAAAAAAAAAAAAAGGCCACCTTGCGACGGAAACCAGATTGGAGCAGATTGGATTTATTTGAGGTATGAGGTTTTCAACAAAAGGTGCAAACAAGCGAGCCTGCACGCCACAGCGTGATGTCACCCCTGAACCCCTGAACTCCTGAACTGTGAGATAAACGGGAGAATAAACCAATGTGTTTAGTAGGGGAAGGGGGGGGATTGACCCCTTTATCTAATTACGTTCCCCCACACCACCGTGTTCTAAATACTCCGCTGACACGGCTCAATAGATGTTAGAGAATTCCGTTAAGATGCTGAAAATCTGGCCCAGAAAACTCATTTATTATAATACCCAATCTGGGTTAAATAAGACCCGAAAATAACAGCAGTCGTCTCCCTCTGACGGTCCTCCACCATATTCACCATTAATAAATCTGTTGTGTTCTGATTTTGCCTATAACGGAACGATTTTTAACAAAATAGGCAAAGGCAGGCGTTCTTCCGACGGCCACCAGGGGGCAGTATCCCGCTGCCGGATGCGTTTTCGGATTCAGTGTAAACCCGCCTTCAGGGAAACGCTAGAATGTGATGAGGCGGGATACTGTGAAACCAACACCTCCCGATTTTTTTCCGAGCCATCAAGCTGACACCATCCTTTTTTTTTTTTTTTCTTCCATTAAACTTCTCTGTCTTCCCGCAACCCCCCCCCCCCCCCCAGGGAAGATCTACGTGCACTGCAGAGAAGGCTACAGCCGCTCGCCCACCATGGTTATCGCTTACCTCATGCTGCGGCACAAAATGGACGCCAGGGTGGCGGTGGCCACCGTGAGACACAAGAGGGAGATCGGCCCCAACGGCGGCTTCCTCCACCAGCTGTGCCAACTCAACGACAAGCTGGCGAGGGAGGGGAAGCTGGACAGGGAGGCGGGGAAACTCAAGACCAAATGAAACCACACAAAAGCGAAAAAAGGGAGGGGAGACTCGAGAGATGAAACAAAAAAAACAAAAAACAAAAAAAAACCTGTGTCCTCCCATCATGCCTTTCCACCCCGACCAACCAAACCAGCACAACTCACACTCACCTGACACGCCCGTGCAGAGGTGCGCCGACCCGACAACACACACGCACGCACGCGCTCGCACACACACACACGCACGCACGCGCGCACACACACACACACACACGCACAGACAGTACCACCTTCCTCATCTCCGTCCTGCAAAGATCACCCAAACAACGGCCATCGACGACTCGCTGCTCCAAATCCCAGTGGATACTCCGCAGCGCACCACAGCGGTGCAAGATCTTCCGATGGCCGCGACGGGGCAGTATTCCCGGTGTGTCGGATGTTTCACGGATTCAGCGTAAGTCCAACCTGGGGGATGACGATAGCACAACCTGGAGTTCCGTACTTTCCAGCTGCCGGGAATATATTGCGAGGAAAAGGTGGAAGCATCAAACCGAGTCGGAGATGCGAAAAACCCCAACGAGAGCATTCCATTGCACAAATGATCTACACGTCGCACAAACACAAGGTGGACCACGCCCACCCGCCCACTTCCTGCCCCCAGAACACACACACACACACACACACACACACACACACGCACATCGTATCAAGAGTCGTCCACTGCCATCGCCATGACAACACCAGGACTGTACCACACTCGTCTGAAGCCGTGCGCACACTCGCCCGCTCGCCCACTCCAAAGTGTGTGTGTGTGTGTGTGTGTGTGTGTGTGTGTGTGTGAGTGAGAGTGTGTGTGTGTGTGTGTGTGTGTGTGCGCCTGGCTTCACCATGTGCACATGGGGTGACACACAATGCCTTTTCTTTTTGTCTGTATTAGTGCATTGCAATATATGTCAATACCCCCCCCCCCCCCACCACCACCCCCACTCCGCCCCCCCCCCCCCCCTCACCCCCCCATCACCCCGATATATATCCCCCCCATATAGATATGACGATGTACCCCCCTCCCCTGCCGCCTTGTACGCCACAGAACTCCAGTTATTTAAACATAAACAAAGTAGTTAACCAACAATAATCTTTGAGATTCGTTATCGGACATAATAACATTCTATATTCTATTATTATATAGAATTTCATATTCTATATTATATTTCAGACTAATAAAGGAATTCTTAACTATGCTTTGAGAACCTGTCGAGATTTGCTCTCCACTTAGAGAGAGAGAGAGAGAGGGAGGGAGGGAGGGATTTACTCTCCACTGAAACTATCCCCCCCGTCCTACACCAATGGAGCCACAATAAGAGAGGGGGAGAGGGGGTGGAGAGTGGGGGAGAGGGGAGAGGATGGTGAAGGGGGTGGAAGAGGGCGGGGAGGGAGAGGGGGAGAGGGGGTGGAGAGTAGGGGAGAGGGGAGAGGGGAGAGGATGGTGAAGGGGGTGGAAGAGGGCGGGGAGGGAGAGGGGGAGAGAGGGCGGGAGAGGAGGAGAGAGAGGGGGAGGGTGGGGGAGACGGATGCAGATCCAGAACTTTCTTGGAGAGCATGTTACAAAGAGGGCGGTCTCACCTCATTAATGGCACTATTTCTATGTATTCCTCCTTCGGTATATCTATATACATATGAATATATACGTGTATATATACATATTTAAGTGTTGACATATATGAATGTATGAGCAATGTGTCTCTATTGTATACGTATCGTTAGTACATGTCTTAGTCCTTCTATATATCAAACCATATGGTATTTGTATAACGACATGGGAGAGCTCTACTTTTACACACCTTGTACGTCGCGTCGCCACGCCCCCTCCCCGCAGGTCCATGTTCCTTCTTTTCATTTTGGGACGGTTGCACACGGGAGCGCGTTTCCGTTCAACTTCGCAGGAGGCTTGGGCCGGCTTTACACCGAATCCGCCAAACGACGACGACGACGACAGCAAACCGGAAGTCCGTTCATTCCCACGGTCCGCCCGACACTGCGGTAAGCGCCGCCTACGGTTTAAATAATTGTTATTCAACGAAAATGGCAAAATCACATTTTGGAAAAACACAATAAAGAAAGTTGTTGTGGGAAAATCCGACAGGAAGGCACATTTTTTCTGACGGCCACTAGGGGGGCAGCATCAGGCTGTCTTAATGCGTTTTCGGATTCAGTGTAAGGCTGGCTTTAGCAAATGCTAGAATGCGGTCGGATACGTTGGGATACTGTGAAACCAACACCTCCTCTCACCTCGTGATTTTTATTTTTATCTTTTATTAATTTCGGAGCTAGTTTCTACTACTAGTTTGTGCCTCTACTCGTTGTCACGGTTACACTCTCTCACCGTGTGTGTTCATGAAGACCAAAGCGACGCGGAGAAGAAGTTTTTTTCTTTCTGAAGAAATTAATGTCTTGGTTCGACTCCCCAGATTTAGACAAACTTTCTTTTAGTTTCAATGCAACTTTATTGTCCTCCGGTAATGTATTGACGTTTTAAATGCTGTGTCTTAATGCAAAAAAAAGAGGCTGAGGGAGGGTCGTGGCCAATCAAGTTCAGAAGCCTAATATGGGTCAAGATTGGGATGTCAAAAGTTGCATTGAATTTTTAGGCCTAACTTGACATCTCAGGACGTTCTTTTCCTCTGAAAATGATTTCATTTGAAATGCATTTGATTTAACTTCAAGTTAATACAAGCCAGCGTGAATATTTGAAAATTATTCCCAGAGTATATTTTTGGACCAGGTCTGCTGATGACACATACCGCCCCATTGGAAACCCAGAACCACGTCCCCAAAACACACACACACACACACACACACACACACACACACACACACACACACACACACACACACACACACACACACACACACACCGCCCCTTAGATTGTCTGTACCAAGTGACCTATTGTACAAACATAATTTACTACGTTTACAGCTGGATTTTTGGGCACAAGAATGTATTTATTTTAATATTTATCCACGTATTTCTGCTGCGTCTGCTCTACAAATGTCCATTTTGCTGACGACACAAACATCGAAAGGTTACAGGAATCGCTTCCAATCGGTCCACTATGAGGGTCTTTGTTTTAAAGCATCAACTGCCTACGCCTCGAGGAGAGTTTACAGCCCGGGAGCCGGGGACAAAGTCACCACTTTCTCATTCATAATGCACTACGAGCCCAGTGGCCACTTCAGCTTGTTCATTCTTTAATAATAAGTTGTTGTTGTTGTTTTTTTTTTTTACCCATTGTTTAGTCACTTCTGACAGCGCATTCCGACGTCTGAACCGGGAAGGGGGTTTAAAAGTTTAAAAAAAGTTGCAGTTTTGCTGCAGAGCCCAAATTTTACATCAAGTATGCTTTCTTTTGGAAGCCAAAATTGTTTTAGCAACAATCTTTTACGCTTTCAAAACGACAGAGGAACACTGCCACCTGCTGTCGAACAATGTGAACGACGGGTTTGCACAAACTTGTCCCTAGATTCGCGGTTCTTGTGGTTTGCGGTTAAGGAATCAAAACTTTGGCGTTTTCTCTGGCCACGGCCAAAAACTGATTTAATTGGGGCCATCTTTTGTTTTCCTTGGTCTGGAATGTGACCCGCCTATAAAGTCGACATCCTGAATCTTGTGGTTGCGTTTCTCTTCACATCATATTGTGGGTTATTGCTTATACGTAATGTACGTAATGTTTTTTCAAGAATGTCAAATGTGACCTGCCATCAATGTATATTGTTATTTATACTGAGTATGTAACATGCACTAAGGCTATTGTGAATTGCTGCATTTTACTGTCATAACTAGCCTCCTATACTGTATAAACTGTCTGATTTCAGACCTTTTAATGTTGAAATGACAAATGAGATTTGTTTTGTTCGTTCGTTCCGTTCCGTCACCGACACTTGGTTTATCGTTTGGTTGTGTTACTAATAAAAGAACGCTCTTTTTGATACAGTACAGGAATTTAGTCAAGAAAACGTGTCGCCGCGATTATTCGCCGGTGACGTCTCCCTCTGCCTCAGATATTCTACCGGTTAGGTGGGTTTGCCCTGCGTTCATTTAAAATGTTTTTAGCTGAGTTGTCGATTAAAGTCGACAAACATTTGACCGTATGTTACAAGCTGCACGGTTTATCAGATTGGTGTCACTTGGCAAATTAAAGCGGACCTATTATGCTTCTTTTCAAGTTGATATAGGTCTCTGAGGTCCTCAAAACATACTTTTGAATTGATTTTTTTTTTTGCTGAATATACCACTCCATTCTAGCCTTTCTAACATGCCTCTAAACCATCCTGTTCGAGGATGCTCTGTTTAGTGGGCGGAGCCACCCAGCTGAGGCCCCTAGTTCTGTGAGCCAATGGGGTTTGAGCTTTGCTTAGCTTTGCTTTGTTGTATTTAGTCCGTAAACGTATCAGTCCACCAAAATCTGTTTCTCAACAAATTTGAGGCGATAAATATGCAATCCAGTTGCTGAATCTCCACCCGTATTAGATCTACAAGGTCTCATTTGCGTGGTCCAGGTGCAGCCGATCATCATTACCAACAATACACAGTTATTTTTTAAATACTTACATTTCCATCGTCCGCAGTTTTGTCACAGCTGGTTGGTATCAGTTTCTCTTTCTTTGAAAGGATTTGTGCTGGTCTGTGCAGCCAACAGAGCACTTCCCATGCTTAGCTCTTAGCTTAACTCTTAACCACCGGAGTTACTCAGATGGAGTGAGTTTGTCATGATAGGTCCCCTTTAAATGGTGCCAAGGAAGGTCCTCAATTGGTTGACAACATGAAAAAATACTTTCATTTCAAATCACCAGGTATTAATATATATGTGGGGATGGTAGCTCAGGAGGTGGAGCTGGTCGTCTAGTAATATAAAGGTTGCTGGTTCGATCCCAGGCTCCTCCTGCTAGCATGCTGTAGTGTCCTTGACCAAGACACTTAACCCCTAATTGCTCCTGATGGCTGCGTCCGTCGGTGTTTGAATAATTGTAAGTCGCTTTGGATTAAAGTGTCTGCTAAATGTAATATGTAGTAGTTTATCGCCCCGCTTGCCAAACCCTTACCAACTGGAATTTATATATATATATATATATATATATATATTCCTAGAAAGAAGCCTGCTGAGCTTTGAGGGTGCAATGCTACTGGACAGCGCATATATATATCTCAACATATATCTAGACATGTGTAGCCCTGGAAGGCATGTCGTATTTAACAATATATACATATTTTACTGTCCTACGAGACCTTAAGCAAAATTTGAAGTCATTTAAAAAATTATAGTTAGTACATTTTTTCAGTCAATAAATCACTGAAAATCCAAATTAGGATTAGATGACGACACCTTATCTGGTTTATTATCTTCTTTGTCCTCTTAAACGTTGATCTCTAATGACAACAGGGAACTAATTTCATTTGGCAAAAGGGGCTTCCACCGATCTAAGCACAAAAGACAAACAACACGGTAAAAACATGCCCGTCACTGAGGACACTGGCTGAGATTTTGTTTTGTCCGATTGTTTTTCCTTTTCACCTCACACTGTACAGTATGTACTGATCACCACCGGGAACCACAACACCCACAAACGGTACCACCACACAGCATCCCACCCAAGGCCTTACAGCGAAGACCCGTTCTTTGGATCTATTTTGGATTTATTTTGTTTTTGTCTGTATTACTTCACACAGCAAGAAGGGATGGCTCCCTCACAGGTGGAGACACTGTTGAAGTGAACTTGGTTTTGAATTTCAATGTTGTTTTTAACTTACCTTTAAGTCTTTTCTTTCTTATGTTGAAGAATAAATGGCTACAAGATATTGATACCGTGTGATTCTTCTATGTGTTCATTTTCCAGATTAAATAAAAAGGAATGGATATTTTCCTTTCAGGGGTACTTTTGAGGTAAACATGTCAAAAACACAAGTGTTAAGATGTGAACATGCAGCTCTGAGTTAGTATGGACCATCAAAAAAAAGAACAGCAGTCCAGTAAATAGGTTTTTCAGTGTGGCAGTTCCGCCTGCACCCCTCCAGCCGAGTGGTTTTTTCAGGGCTCATCGACACACAGACAGAGGCAATGGTGTTGAAACGTACCGGTTTATTGAAGCGAGTGGGCAAAATGGAAAAAGCCCGGCGCAAATGGACAACACGTCATGACAAGGGCTCCTCTCATGTGTATGGGGATGGGTGACTATTGTTAGATATGATTTAATAAAAACTTCCATACAACTATAGTTAGTGAGGAAACAGTGATACTATGATCAAACCAGTCTTTGTGCATGGTCTAATGGTGCTAATATTTTGTTAATTAAATAGTAATGAACTTTAAATATTAAAGGGGACCTATTATGCTCCTATGTCTCTGAGGTCCCCAAAACATGTTTTCTAACGTTTTTTTTTACTGAAAATACCACTCGGATTATGCATTCTAGGCATAGACTTGCCTCTAAACCATCCTGTTCCCGACGCTACGTTTCAGTTTGTGTTCAATGAAAATGCTGCTGCTCCCCACACCCACTCTGGAACTGTTCGCCCCACTTCTGAGCCGTTGTATAAGTTTGTAAACTTTCACTGGTTTCACCTGAAATCACCAGTTGCTGAATCTTCACTCATAATAGAACTACAAGGCCTCGTTTAAAAGTTTGTTCCATCTTTCGTAAGGCAAGGGCCCTGCTGCACTTCCGGTTGCACCGCACAGGACACTGCACCGCGACACTGCAGAGGGGGAAAATTATTTTTAATTATAAAAACCTGTTGACCGGATCGAGCCGCAAAGAAATAAAGAAGCATGCGGCTGTATTATTTTCCAAATACTTACATTTCCCTCGTCTGATGCAGTTACTTCACGGACAGGTTGGTATTAATTCCTCTTTCTTTTAAAAGATTTGTGCTGGTCCCTGCAGCCAACAACAGAGCCCTTCCCGTGCTTAGCTCTTAGTTTCGATGCTAGCGGGTCTGATGGCTCTCCAGCCATGGGCAGAGTTACTCAGATGGAGGGCGATTCTAATTCTATTGTGTCTCAATGTGACGTAGAACTCAGACACACATCTGAACGGCTTGCTGAAACACATGTTTTCTGAAACTGACAGCGAACAAAAAACGGACTGGGTTGCCTTATTTCACAGTTTGTGTGTTAGTGGGCCCACCAGACACCCAAATGTATGTGCACAAGAACTGAAATGTGAGTTTTTCATTATTGGCCCAAATAAATTCAATTTTGCTGCACCTATGGGTCCTTTGTTCCCAGGGTCCTATGTTACCCAGTTCAATATTCTGCTAACGCACATTAACCTGCCTATTGTGCTCAGTTCAAATTTGACCCGTTTCAAGTTCGAATATTTCATAAATATCCTGGTTTTTTTTTGTTTTTTTTTTTGTATTGGAACAAACCTTCAAAACAGCTATATAAATACAACAAAACCAATGGTTCTAATTTTATTAGATTTTGAAGGTCTCTAAAAATAGACAGAATTTTGTGAGGACAAAGAGAGGAAAGGTGATGGTTGGTTGGTTGGTGGTTCTGTGGATAAGACTACTCAAACTTTACTCTATCCCTCGACCCTAACCCTAGACCCTAACCCTTACCCTTCCCACAATAGCCAGTGTCATATTAAGCGAATACAGAGCTGGGGAACATCTTTTTTTCAGGTTCCCAATATGTACTATATGGAGCTGGGGAATATAGGACCTTACCTGCGGAACATAGGACCCTGGGAATAAAGGACCCTTGGAACATAGATATTAGAATAATGAAGAATACTCTATTTTTGATTAATCGTGAGCGCTCATCCCCAAATTCTGACCCGCGACATACTGTAGAACACATTGTCAATTGATTATCTGACACATTGACCTGTCCCCTCTGTTGTAGTATGGGCTTTGGTCGATAGATGGCAACAAACTCCCATTGAATAAACCCTCCATTCTGTCAGGTTACACTGAGAAAACTGTTAGAATAAATAGGACTGGGTGAAATCCAGATAAAAATCCATCAAAGGAAAAAGAGAGAGAGACTCATTATCACATACAGACGTTGAGGGAGGTGGCGCCTACACGATAGAGCCCTATCCATCTCCAAAGATTTGATGCAAATGTTCTGTACCGCAAAGCGTGGACCATTTAAACAGTCCAATGTGCAGAAGTTCTGTTGAGATGCAGCACGTCAATTGATTTTATGTGAGAGTTACACCCTCCCTAATTTCTTCTGCACGGCCATCTCCCTCTCCACGGTCCTGTGCACAGCAATTACCGCAGTCCAGCTGTGTTCTCCCACGGGCCTCGTGAGCCACCAGGCCCTATTGTTTTCCTTTGTTGTGTTTTTCATTTGTTATTTTGATTTTTTACATCTGTACGTAACATTTCTTTACATTTTTAATTTATTTTTTAAATTTAATTTATTTCTTTACATTTTACATCTTTACAGTTTGTGTAAAACATTTTACATAACATTTAAAATATATATATATCTAGTTTTTTCCCCACATTTTCATTACATTTGTACATTAGGATTTTTCCGTTATGCGTTTTTCTTTTGCATTTTTTATCATTTCGATTTTTTGTCATCCTTACACTTCTTTATTTTTACATCTCGAGTTCTTACTGGGAGTTTTGGTATATGATGAAGAAATAAAGAAATAGCCCAGGGACAACATTCTGGAGAGAGAGAGAGAGAGCGAGAGAGAGAGAGAGAGAGAGAGAGAAAAGAGAGAGATAATGAGAGAGAATGAGAGAGAGGACAGAGAACCAAGGGCCTGAGGCATCCATCCTGTAATTGTCCAGAATGTAGGGATTACATGAGTAGTAATTATCATTTTAAAAGTAACAGGTGCTTGTGTTGTTGTGAAGGAATCCAGGATTTTTGTTTCCCATCGGAACTCGGTGTCACTTATTCCATGTGCGCGAAATGTGTTTTTTGTTTAGTTTGGAGGTTTTTTTGGGGGTTTTTTGGGCCCCATGGACACATTCCACACTCACCTGTTTGACATGATGTCACACTTTCTGAGGTGAGGCCGCCTTTCAAAAATGTAAACCCGCAAATGGAAAAATCAGGACCCGGCGTTTGCGCTTTGAAGCGTTGAAGCCCCGTAGCACTATTGTTTGAGTTTGATTTTTTATTTTTTATTTTTTTTGAGAGAAGCACGCTTTTAAGTTGAAAGAGTCATTTGCTGAGTCATTGTCTTGCTCTAATGTGACCTCAGAGCCAGTCATTGCTTTGTAAAATATGAGATGGAAACTTGTTAGGGGCTCGATACTGTGTGTACACAAGGAAATGATTCGCTGGTGAGAAACAGGATATCCAATCAATTACCGCGGGAGGAGATGTTGACCCCGGCCCCCGGGTCCCAGTTTCATCTTCCCTAATTTCTACAAATAAAGTTATCAGTCGCCTTTGAAGCTTTTATTGCCGCTCGACTCATTTATCCCTTTCCCCTAGGTTTTAAGCCAAAGTAGTTGAAGAGTCTTCTTTCGCTCTCTCCCTCTCTCTCTCCCCCTCTCCCCCCCCCCCTCTCTCTCCCTCTCTGTTTAAAACCTGCCAATTTTCTGTTTTTTTTTTTGTTTTTTTTTTCACCCACATGTTTGGGTTAATCAAAACGCTTAAAAAAATGATTGCCGTCCTCAGAAATGCACCCATGTAATTCTTTACAGCAGAGTATGGGCCCCTTAGCTTTCATCTTGGTCCTCTTTTTTTAATGGCTTATCAAATAGAAAGCACATGATGCTGTCCTTTAAATCCCCACCCTCATATTCCACATTCACCCCCCCCCCCCCCCCAATTGAAAAAAAAAATACAGAGAATTGACAGGGATTGGAAGAGAGAAACACACATCTGCGGAGCAGCACTAATTATTAGGAAATATCGAGATCGAGAGAGAGAGAGAGAGAGAGAGAGAGAGAGAGAGAGAGAGAGAGAGAGAGAGAGAGAGAGAGAGAGAGAGAGAGAGAGAGAGAGAGAGAGAGAGAGAGAGAGAGAGAGAGAGAGAGAGAGAGAGAGAGAGAGAGAGAGAGAGAGAGAGAGAGAGAGGGAATGAGTTTTGGAAAGAGACGGTCGTCAGATCGCGGTCCAGGCCAGCCCCGTGCCCGTGGTGCTGCTGTGCGACGGCTCCTTTCGGGTCCCGGCTCCAGAGCCTCGCCGAGCCCGCGGCGGCGTGGAGCGAGGCCGCGTTTGGTCGACGAATCGCGACCACGTCGAACCCTGACGCAGGTGCTTCGCGGGAAGTCTTTTGAAGCCGACGTGCTGAGAGAGCGAGAGAGGGGGAGAGAGGGCTAAAGAGAAGAAACTAATACAAATATAGAGATAGAGATGCAGAACGATGTACACCGATCAGCCTCAACATAAAAACACTGACGGGTGAAGTGAATTATATTGATCATCTGGTTCCAATGGCACCTCTCAAGGGGTGAGAAATACCAGGCAGCAAGTGAACAGTCAGTTGTTGAAGTTGATGTGTTGAAGCAGCGTAAGGATCGGAGACACTTTGACAAGGAGCACATTGTGATGCCAGACGACTGGGTCAGAGCATCTCCAAAACCACAGGCCTTGTGGGGTGTTCCCGCTATGCAGTGCTTACTACCTACCAAGAGTGCTCCAAGGAAGGACAACCGGTGAACTGGCGACAGGGTCATGGGGAGTGAAGTCTAGCCCGTCTGGTTCGATCCCACAGAAGACAACCGGTGAACCGGCGACAGGGTCATGGGGAGTGAAGTCTAGCCCATCTGGTTCGATCCCACAGAAGAGCTCCTGTGGCACAAAGTGGTGAAAAGGTGAATGTTGCTATGATAGAAAGGTGTCAGAACACACAGTGCATGGCAGCTTGCTGCGTATGGGAGCGCTCAGAGTGTCCATGCTGACCCCTGTCCACCGCCCAAAGCTCCTACAATGGACACGTGAGCGTCAGAACTGCACCATGGAGCCATGGAAGAAGGTGGCCCGGTCTGATCACCTTTTCTTCTACATCATGTGGACGGGTGGGGTCAGGGTCCGATCCGATGGAGCATCCGTGGGATGTGCTGGAACAACAAGCCTGATCCACGGGGGCCCCACCTCACAGCTTCCAGGACTTAAAGGATCTGCTGCTAACGTCTTGGTGCCAGATACCACAGGACACCTTCAGAGGTCTGGTGGAGTCTGCCACACCCCACTAGAGTGGCGTTTTCAGAGCCCTCCGACACGATGACAGACGATGGGGTTGAAAACACACCAGTTTATTGTAGGGAGTGGGCTAAGTGGAACAAGCCCGGAGCAAATGTAAAATATATCATGACAAGGGCTCCTCTCCTGTGTGTGTGTGGGGGGATGGGGGTTTTACCTGTTGCTTGTTGGTTGCCGTCACAATCAACAGGCGTACAGCCACAGTGATCCTGGGCACCTAGACCCAAGACAGGTGTGGCAGCTCAAACCACACCACGCCCACACCACAGAGAGGTGGCACTCACGTCTTGGTGCCAGATACCACAGGACACCTTCAGAGGTCTTGTGGAGTCCATGCCTCCACCGTGACAGCTGTTTTGGAGGCACGAGGGGGCGCTACACCATCTTAGTGGTTATTAGTGATGGTTTTAATGCTAGAGATAGAGCTTTATATATATGTACTGTATATACAGTATATATATATATATATATATATATATATATATATATATATATATATATATAGAGAGAGAGAGAGAGGGAGAGAGATCTAGAGATATACGTATATAGAGAAATTCAGACATACTGTATACTGTATATATAGAGAGAGATATAGAGAGATTCATATATATATATATATTTAGAGAGAGAAATTCAGAAATATACTGTATATATAGAGAGATATAGGGAGATTCATATATATATATATATATATATATATATGGATGGTAGCTCAGGAGGTAGAGCTGGTCATCTAGTAATCTAAAGGCTGCTGGTTCGATCCCAGGCTCCTCCTGCTAGCATGCTGTAGTGTCCCTGAGCAAGACACTTAACCCCTAATTGCTCCTGATGGCTGCATCCGTCGGTGTTTGAGTAATTGTAAGTCGCTTTGGATGAAAGCGTCTGCTAAATGTAATGAGAGAGCGAGAAATAGAGAGCGAAATTCAGATACATTCTGTATAGAGATACTGTGTATATAGAGAGAGATTCATATATATATATATATATATATAGCACTGTAAAAGTACTGAAGCTCCACCAATAACACCTTGAACCAGTGCAGACAATAATTTGACTCAGCACCATCACTCCTCAAAGGCTGGTGACTTGCGACTGAAAAACCAGTCAACGGAATTAGAATTGTTGCATTCCTTTACGAGTCACACCAACAAAGCATGTTTTTTTTTTTGTTTTTTTTCTTCTTAAAAATAATCCCTCCGTCGGTGACTCAGCCCGTCACGCCTCGTCAACCTCCACATCTGCTGCCGGTGCCGGACCGTTAGAAACCACATTTCATGAGACACGTCGGGAGGAACGCATGAGAAGTTCAATGGAAAAACAAAGTCATGCCACCGCGTTATTTATCACCACGAGGCCGTTTCTGCATCACCAAAGATCCGCCTCCAAAAAAAAGTTAACTGATATTCGCCAAGAATTTTTAAGGAAGCTACGGAGCAGGTGGGCCTTTAATGACTTGTCAGCAACAAAACTCCAGCACCTTCACATGCCAACGCTGCTCATAATTAAGCATTTATTGGATTGTATACCGGAGCTGCTGATTATTTTCACACGCTTGTTATTTTGTTTATATTCATCTTGTTAAAAAAAAAAAAAAAAAAAAAAAAGCAACGTTGTTTGGTGAGGGATCCCCGACGCCCCGAAAATTAATCATCACAAACTCAGGGAGCGGGCGTGACTTCCTTCTACCGGCGGAGACGTTTTTGCGCTCAATTGCTTAATTGGTGCACCTAATAAAGCGTTCGGGGGAGAAAAACGACGCCCCCGCTTTACACTGAGTCCGACAAACGACAAGAACGGACCGGAAGTTCAGTCACCCCTGCGGATTGTGCGCGCATGCGCGATAAAGCTGCTCCGGGACGCGCTCACATTTTTCAACTCTTGTGGCAAGTTTCGGAAGTCATTTATGTTTTGTTTTTATTGGAATCCGTCCTAAAACTAACTAAATAAGTCACGTGAACTGTTATAGTACAAAAAAATAAGCTCTCCCATTTTCCCAGACATCATTTTGTGACGCGAAACCCCGACGCAGTTCATCCAACGGCCGCTAGGCTTCCCCCTAGTGGCCGTCGGATGCGATAACGGATTCGGTGTGGAGCGCGCTTTACGTCGTCTCAAGCTACGATGGGTCATTTTTACAAGTTTGGATAATTTTTTTTTTGAGCCAAAGCCTCCCACAACTACAATCCCATAACATAGATGACCGCGAAAACTTGACTATTATTCACACTGGTACTTTCCTCCAAAGAGCCACTCCACCGACGCTCCCTCCACGAGTCAGCGACATCGACCTTCAAACCCCAAGTTTCAGGTCCAGAAGCACCTCTGAAGCACCTTGAAGACCAGAGAGTGCCAAAGTAAAATGTGCGTTTGCATTCCCTCGGTTACGTTCCGGAGCCTCCTCTCCTCTACCAGCACCACCGCCTGAATGACGTCGACGTTGCTTCGGGGGGGGGGGGAATTGCTCCTTCAGTCCAGCTGTGTAGATGTGTGGTCAACACCCGGCTCCTGATACTGCAGCTCATAACGTCCTAACAATGCTCCTGGCGTTATAAGACCTATGCAATGAGATGAGAAGAACGAAAAGGGTCCAAGTGACTTGTCATGTGAAGTAGTGCATGCGCCAACTGGGGGGAAAGCCCCACTAACACGTGACACTTTGAACACACCTTAAGAAGCACATCTGAACACAAAATGAGATTTTCCTCTGCCACTGTTTTCTTATCTACCCTTTTACCGGCAGCCATGTCTACACTGCTGCTACTACCTGTACTTACTTAGTTTAGTGTAACTGCCATTTGCCCACACTGGGCTCACTACGACTAGTTAATAGATATAGTTTGAAAAGGTGCAATAAAAATACAAATGGTAATAAAATAAATAGTAAGTGGTAAATAAAATTACAATTATTATAATACATTCATAGAAACATATAGCCAGGACTTACTTACTATGAGGTAAGTGCTGGAGGTAAGTTAAGGTAAGTTTCATTCAGGAGGATTTAAATGTATATTTAATACAACGCGGGCAATCAATTCCATTATATAATTATAGAACCCGGAACCGCGACTGTGTGAGCGCCTCGTGTCGATTACGCACATTTTAGTACTTTTTAAGTACTTTTAGAGCTTATAGAGCATATCGTGTGTAATCACCGGGTGTCATGACATTTCACTGCATACTGTATATGCATGACCGTATGTATATGTATGTGACAAATAACCTCTTGAACTTGAACTAGTATAGTGCTGCCCCATACTACACATCTATGTATATATGTATATATGTATATATGTATATATGTATGTACATATGATCTTGACTCCTGCTGCTTTTTGCTGCGACAACTGAGTTTCCCCACAGGGATCAATAAAGTTTTATCTCGCCGTATCTTATCTTACGCCCGCTACCTCACCCCTCCCCGGACGGTTTGACGTGGTTTTTGTTTGAGAACCCTGTGATGGCGCAGTGGAAAGAGACGTCTGACTGGCGGGGGAACATCTCCGACCGACCTGATAGGTCGGGGGCCCGTTCCCTTCAAAAAAAAAAAAAAAAAAAGAAAAAAAAAAGAAGACATTTCCAAGTGCCGCTCTCAAGTCACCTCATCTCCCCGGCGCCGCACACCCAGAAAGAGGCTGAATCAAGCACAGACCATCCATTTCCATAAAGCCACACAGCAAAAAAAAACAAAAAACCCAAGAAAAACAAAAACAGGAACAGCCGCTTTCAACATGTCTGGGGCCCCCGGCCAAGCAACACGGCTGATGGAGCGTCCCTCTCCTCGCGGAGGAGTTATGTGAGCGCGGCGTGCGTTATTTATGCTCATTGCGTCGTACCCGTCTTGTAAACCTAAAACTTTTTAACCTTTTTCATCCAAAGAGAAAAAAAACCCCAAAAGACCCGGACCTCCAAGCTGCTCCGCGGAGGATCCCGGCATCGTTTCACACACACACACACACACACACACACACACACACACACACGCACGCACGCACGCACGCACGCACACACGCGCACACACACACACACACACACACACACACGCACGCATGCAATCTGGAGCGTAGACGGCGAGGAGGGACATCTTGTGCGGCTGCCGAGGCCCCGGAGGTCTGAGAACCTGGGATTAAACGTTTAACGAGCAGCTTCTTCCGACGTTGTGCACGGATGAGCCCTGAGCGAGCCCCGGCGGCGCCGAGCGTCTCGTGCCCTCCAGGAGATAACAGGGTCGGCTCGCGGTGCGGCCCCGCTGCAGAGCGGCAGCTGGGGGATGAGAAGCTCGGCAGAAAAGTTGGTTGAGAAGGTGGAGAACCGTCTCAAACTTAAGAGCCTTTTTCATTTATTTATTTTATTTTTTGTTTCCTTGGTTCTTAAAGTTTTTATGTTTATATTGATGGTTTATCGTTGGCTACATTGTGTATTTGCGTATTCTTATTGTTCATTTTTTTGGATTATTGCTTCATTTCACCTTTTCTATATTCTAGTTTTTTCATTTTGAGGTTTGTCTAGGTTGATATTGTCATATATCACCATCTGTCTATCAATCCACCCACCTATCCATCCATCCATCCACCTATCTATCCATCTACCCACCTATACATCATCCATACATCTATCTATCCATCTACCCATCCAGCCATTCATCCACCAACCCACTCATCTTTCCATCCATCCATCCACCCACCCATCCATCTGTCTATCCATCCATCTATCATCCGCCTATCCATTGATCCCTCCATCTATCATCTATCTGTCTATCTATCCATCATCCACCTATCCATCTATCTATCTATCATCTATATGTCTACCTATCTATCATCCACCCATCTATCAATCGATCTACTGTATCTATCCATCGATCATCCATCTATCATCTATCTATCTATCTATCTATCATCTATCCATCCGTCTATCATATATCTACATACAGTATCCATCTATCCATCTACCTATCCATCTAACGTTCTATCAACCCATCTACCCACCAATCTATCTATCTATCTATCTATCTATCTATCTATCTATCTATCTATCTATCTATCTATCTATCTATCTATCTATCTATCTATCTATCTATCTATCTGTTATCATGTCATTCCACATCAAAAAGCCTCCTCATTCAGAGACAGGGGGGTTGCATTTGCAAAGCCCTAGTTTTTCTAATAAATGAATTACTTCCTGGGTAGTTATGTTGAGGACTAGGTGCCTGTCAGCACGGCCGCACGGCGGTGGTCCGGTGGCAGGGTGGTCTAGCGCAGAGGCCCGCGGCGGTTCACCATGAGGCCCGGTGCGGTTCCGTGAAGCCTCGCATGTGAAAATGTACTTGGTGAAATAACCGGATTCTGATTCTGATTCTCCTGGATCCATCCATCTTCCTCTCCATCTCTCTTTCCCCCCTTTTATTCCCGCAGATTTATTTAATACATGTTACTTTTACAGTAACAAAGTCCAGGCCACGTGTTGCACGGCTGTCCACATACACAGTACATAGTAATAATTCACAACATAATTTATACCCTATATACCCATAACAAAAATCTTCCCTGTGCATAGTGTTGCATTTGTATATTCTGTATATTTCTATATATTCTGTTTTGTATTTTATGTTTATTTATTTATTTTTTGTATATATCTGACAATTTTTTTTATTTTATTTTATTTCACTCTTCATTCATTCCTTGATTTTATTATTATTACAAATATTTTCGGACTGTAGAGAAACGCACCAAACCTCACCATAACAACTCTCTATAAATGAACAAAACAGATTCCGATTCCCTTTCCCTCTCCGCCTCTCTTTTCCCCCTTTTATTTCCCCACATTTATTTGATAAACAAAAGCATTTTCACGCATTATGATTTGGACTTTTTCACGGTAACAAAGCCCAGGCCATGTGTTGCAAGGCTGTCCGCCTACTGTAATGTAAAAGCTTATTTGATTTTATTTTTTTTTATTCCTGGATTGAAAATGAAACGACTGGTTGGAAAACGCCGGGGGTTATCGTTTTCGGTTTCTGTGACAATGCACAGGTACAGCTTGGAGTGGACTCTGCATGTGTGTGTGTGTGTGTGTGTGTGTGTGTGTGTGTGTGTGTGATAAATCAAGCTAAAGAGAGATGTAGTGCCGGGGCGGCGAGTGCTGAGAGATATACACGCCGTGATGCAGAGCAGAGCCACAGCCACTAACACAAAACTCCCAAATATGTCCGGCGTCCGTGCGCGGCCATGGATCAACCTTGCGGCTCCCTTTGTAGTGGGGGCGCAATTCTCCGTTCTTTATACGTTTGAGCTCATAAATTCGGCGCGTGCACGCTGACGGACGAAGAAAGAAAGAAATACACAAAATGCACGAGACGACACTTGTTTCTGAGACATTCAAGACCCCCTGAAACGAGTGCGTTTTTGCTCGCTATCGTTGTTATTTGGCGTCCACAGCTTTGACTTAATTCGGAGCGGGCTGCGGGGATTAGGGGATTAGGGAGGCCATTTTGGTGGGTTTAGTTTGTCTATAAAGGGGTGAACCATCCATTTTAATTGATATGGGTGCTAAAAGTTATGTTGTTGTGGCCTGTTTAGCTGCTATAAAACAACTTATAATTGGAAAGAACTGTGCCAAAGTGATTTATTTTGTTATTCTTTTGAACCCGTCACCTGATATCTGTAAAAAAACAAGAAAAAAACAAGGCCAAAAAAAATAAAAATACTTTCAAACGGTTGTTGCTGCTTGAATTTCCTGGTCCGAGTGTGGTTTGCACAGACCCGTGTTTTGGTTTTAACACACACCAGGAGTTGGAAAGGAAATGCAGTCGTACGAAAAATAAAAACAGCTTCTTCCAAAAATGAAAGACATCTCCTTCACGCCAATACAAAACTGCTGTAGAATAATATTGTTGAATACGTGTCACTCGATAAATATGCGGTGTAAGCTGTGCGATGTTCACTCCGGGAGTGTTTATTTCGATATGAGGAAAACAAGTCACAGAGCGGATATTCAAGTGTTCATCACTGTGGACGGAGCCAACGGCAGAACTGCATGAGTGAACAGGACATACGTCGTTCAGCCACAACATTAGAACCACCTCCCTAATATTGTCTAGCTCTCTGTGGTGTGGGCGTGGTGTGGTTTGAGCTGCCACACCTGTCTTGGGTCTAGGTGCCCAGGATCAGTGTGGCTGTACGCCTGTTGATTGTGACGGCAACCAACAAGCAACAGGTAAAACCCCCATCCCCCCACACACACACAGGAGAGGAGCCCTTGTCATGATATATTTTACATTTGCTCCGGGCTTGTTCCACTTAGCCCACTCTCTACAATAAACTGGTCTGTTTTCAACCCCATCGTCTGTCTTTGGGCGGTGGACAGGGGTCAGCATGGACACTCTGAGCGCTCCCATACGCAGCAAGCTGCCATGCACTGTGTGTTCTGACACCTTTCTATCATAGCAACATTCACCTTTTCACCACTTTGTGCCACAGGAGCTCTTCTGTGGGATTGAACCAGACGGGCTCAATGAGTCTTGGGTGCCTATGACCTGTTCACCGGTCGTCCTTCCCTGGAGCACTTTTGGTAGGTAGTAACCACTGCATAGCGGGAACACCCCACAAGACCTATGGGTTTGGAGATGTTCTGACCCAGTCGCCTAGCATCACAATTTGGCCCTTGTCAAAGTCGCTCACATCCTTAGGCTTGCCCATTTTTCCTGCTCCCAACACATCAACTTCAAGAACTGACTGTTCACTTGCTGTTTAATATTTCCCAACCCTTGACAAGTGCCATTAGAACCAGATGATCTATGTTATTCACTTCACCTATCAGTGGTTTTAATGTTGTGTCTGATCAGTGTGTGTGTATACAGTACAGTATATATATATATATATATATACACACAGTATATACTGTATATATACTGTATATACACAGTATATATGTATACAGTATGTACACATATATACACATACATGTACACATATATACACGTACATACAGTATACACATGTATACACACATGCATACATATTAATATACAGTACATACATACATATATATACACATATGCACACATGCATAGAATATACACATACATAGACATATGACATATACAGTACATACAACATATATACTGTACATACAACATACAATATGTACATATACCTATACATACAACATTTACACATATACAGTATATATAAATATATATATATATATATATTAAAATGCCTCAACAGTCTTCTTTTGAGGTCCCTTGCAGGACAGTCCCACCTGCAGTGATCGCACACTCGATACGACTTAATACGAGTCTGATCCATGTTTTCGAGCAGTGATCTTTCTAGGGAGCGCGTGACTCCGGGGGCTAAAGATCTACAACTTGGGTTTGACGCTGCTTTGCACAAGTGTTGCAGACACATTTATGAATAATTTACCTCCCCCTCCTCCTCCCCCCCCCCAGGAGTTCAACGTTGCAGCACTTTGGACACGCCACGCTGGAACACCATCCCCCTATTTCGTTTTTATAGCTCGGTGATTACATAGCGAGGAAAAGTGAAGAGTCAGGGAATTTGTTTCAAACCTGTGTGTGTGTGTGTGTGTGTGTGTGTGTGTGTGTGTGTGAGTGTGTGTCTGTGTGTGTATGTGTGTGTGTGTGTGTGTGTGTGTGTGTGTGTGTGTGAGTGTGTGTCTGTGTGTGTATGTGTGTGTGTGTGTGTGTGTGTGTATGTGTGTGTGTGTGTGTTCATGGCATCGTCTCTTTGCGATGAATCACTCCCTTTCCCAGCGCTGTGGTCTCACGAAGAGCCGACACTGTGCGATTCTCTGATGCCCTGAAGAGAAAGACAAAAGAACACACTCTACTCACACTCTACCCTCAACTTGTGTCCTTATCGGCGCTGGAGGCCTCCACGCAATCCGCCGAGCATCTGATTGTTATTTAGTCTTCTTTCGGCTGTTATGATTATAAAAACACACACACACACACACACACACACACACACACACACACACACACACACACACACACACACACACACACACACACACACACACACACACACACACACACACACACACACACACACACACACAGGGCCCAAGGGCTCTGTAAAGAAACTGTGAAAGATCTAAATGGAGACTGTGAGTGACATGCGTCGCATCAATGGAGGGGAGGTTGTAATCAGAGCCGGCTCTGTGGTAGACAGGGGGACCATCCATCTCCCTTCAGAAAAAAACAACAACCCCCCCAAAAATAAATAAATAAATAAATAAATAAAAAACATGATCTGGCGGAACCTCAGAGCCAAAGGCTTCAGGACTTTTCCCCCTCAAAACAGAATATACTGCTATTGATAGTCTTGTTCTCTATAATTCTCTGAAAGCCCTATTTTCTTCCAGATAATTATTCCGGTGCCAATTTTCTGGAGATGAACAGCGATTGTATTAAGCTGCAGGTATTGTCTTTATTGCAGGGTCCCCCATTACTGGACCAGATGTCTCTCTTTGATCTTCAGGACTTTAAGTCCAGAATCAGCAATCGCACCTCCGCAGAGATATTTTCTTTATCACTTGAATAAAAAAAAAAACAACAAAAAAAGCCTGTGAATATTATCCTATAAACTGAGCGATTTCTCAGCCAAACCGACTGTCAGCACTTATTCAAGACAGCGAAAAATGATGTTGGCGGACAGATGTTATTCTTAAATGAGCATGCAATATTATTATTTTAAAGGTCACATATCATACCCTTTCAACAAGTTTATATAGGTCTCTGAGGTCCTCAAAACATGTCTTTGAAGTTTTTTTTCTGCTAAAAAATTCCGATCAGATTATGCATTCTAGCCGTTCTAGCATGCCTCTATACCCCTCTTTGTTTCAGTGTTTTTACTGTAACAACGGGCTGTTTCTGTGTCTGTAGCATAAATGCACATGAGCTGCTGCTCACCACGCCCCTCTCCGGAACTGTTTAATTTAACTCTCCCGTTATTTAAAGGTGCCGTTTGTGGAATTCATCAGCATCTAGCGGAACGGACTTGGCAAGTATGTTTTAACCAATGTGAAATCCCATGAAAATAAGAATCGTTGTGTTGGCGTTACCTGAGAAGGAGACGTTTTTTATCTAGATAGGCAGCGTGGACGCTTCACGGAGGCCGCCATGTTGTACCGCCATGTTTCTACGGTAGAAACCAAACAACCAAACACTGGGTCTTGAGAGGGCCTCTAGTTATTTTTTTGCGTATTTCGCACCCGTGGCAGGCTCTTCTACACGCTTGGAAGGGGAGGGTTAGGGGATGGGTATTCAGTTGGTTGCAATCTACAACCTCACCTCTAGATGTCACTAAACTACACATCTACACACTGCACCTTTAAAAGTGTTGATAGGATGGAGTTCCCCTTACAGACATTCAACTGACAAACTCGTACCGTAAACTTTATTGTGTATCCTGCAGCAAGTAACGCCAGTAACTTTATAGATATCATCTCAGCTATCAGCATGGGCTAGTTCGTTAAAGTTAACACGCAATTATTTTTTTATATTTACGTTTCCCTCGTCTGGAGTTTTGTCTCGGACAATCATGTTAACTGTATAATAATATAGGAAAGTTTATATTGGAGTAACTTCCATGTTTAAACGTTGTGCTGAACCCAGTCCTGTGTGTCTGAGCCCCTTGTGGCTCCTGTGCAGGCCGTGTCGGGGCTCCACGGCCTGCTAGCATTCAGCTAATGCTAACGTACTCAAACAGGCCCGGTCAAACCAACGGACGGTTCTTTTTTGTTCCGGGGCGTCCATGGCATGAGTTTGCGGTCTCCCTGAAGACGCCTTTTACCCCGGGTGTTTATTCTCAAAACAGCATTTATGTAGTGGTTATATAGTGTTAAGGGGAGAACCATCCAGAGTATGACCGCTCCATGTCATCGGGTCATGATTTAGCCCCGCCCAAAAAACCCGGGCCACAAAAATAGGGAGAAACGGCTCCCTTTACAGGGACTTTTAACTTTGAAAAACATCCATTTGACAAGGGAAAACGCTGCAACGCACCCTTCCCTTCTCGTCCCATGCTCTTCTTTCCCTCCAGAGGGCAGTGTTTGAACAAAGGAGGCTCCAGCCTCCAGCGCTCAGTCAGATCACTTTGCACATCACATGGACGGAGGTGTCCTGTAATTAGGCTCGTTGTGTTGGGGCCCATACAGGATGGACTCCCAATGCAACAGGTGTTAATAACAAAGTCATATATATTTTAAGGGAAAAAAAAGGATAAACACAAGATAAGCTATCCATTGTCAAAAAAAATAAAATTAAATGAAAAAAATACAACCATAAAAAAACAGTCCTACATCTAAAATACCTTCTTGTAGACAAAATAATGGCAAATTGAAAAGGGGAATTATGTATTTATGTTTTTAATACATTAATTAATAATATTAATAATAATATTAATAATAATAATATTAATAATAATAATAATAATAATAATAATAATAATAATAATAATAATAATACATTATGTAAAAAATTTTCTCGAAAGCAGCACTATATCTCACTCCAGGGGCTCTGTAACATATATATATAATTTTTTTTGATTCATATTTAATTTGGATACATTTAAATTTAAAATTATTTTCAAATACATTTGAATTAATTCCGTCACTTTAAATCAACCACAACGCTTCATGGTTGGTTTCGCTTTCTTTGACACGTGACCTAATCGACCAATCAGAGGACGGAAAGGAAAACGCGAAACCACGTAATGAAGATAAACAAAGGAGTTATATTCTGTCATTTACCGGCTTATACCGCTATTATCAATTATTATTATTATTTGTATTAATAGTGTTAAATATCTTATTTGTTCACTTTCATGAACGCCTTTAATTAATTCCGTCGCTCTTTATCTGACATGTGATCTAATCAACCAATCAGAAGCCAGAAAAAAAACCCGGCGCGAGACAGTAAATATAATATAACGATTAAAAGCTTCGGAATAGTTGATATAATACTTATAGTCTAGTAAACATGTCATTTATTTATCCTCAAATTTAGTCTATTAAGTAAGAGATAAATGTTCATTTTAGCTTCCTTTCTGTCTTTTTATTGGTTGATTGGCAAATTTCCTTTCTTTTCTTTTTTTTTTTTTAACTTTACTCCTACTTTTATAGATTTTTTTTTTTAAATATCTAAATATTTAACTATACATGTTGTCACTCGGGTTTATAATAGCTATTATTATTATTATTATTATAGTTATTAAAATTATAATAACTCATATTATTAACATAATTATGACGATGATTATTATAGTTATTGTAGTAATCGTTTTTATTACTACTATTATTATTGTTATGATTAGTAATATAATTACTATTATAATTAGTATAGTTATTAAAGTAATAATAATAATAATAATAATAATAATAATAACAATAATACTAATAAGTGGTATTATATGAGGTTTAATGAGCGCTCCCCCAGTTTGTGAATGAGCCGCTTCATCCGCGGCCACGCCCACTCCGCGCGGGATCGCTTTAATTGCCGCGCGCGGAGGAAGCGTCCCCCCCCCCCCCCCCCGCCCCCCCGCGCGGGACGTTAAATAGCGGCTGTGGGCGCTGCGCACCGGCCAGTGGACCGGAGAGGAGCCACCGACGGACGGACCGGGATGCAGGTGTCTCTCTCGCTGCTTCTGCCGCTGCTGCTGCAGGGATGCTGGGGATGGAAGGAGCTGAAGAACGACGCCACGGAGATCCTGCCGGAGGACGCGGAGGGGCCACGGGGCCCCCAGGGGCCACTACCACAGGCTGCGTCGCAGCAGCAGCAGCAGCAGCAGCAGCAGCAGCAGCAGCAGCAGCAGCAGCACAATAACAACAATAACAACAATAACAACAACAACAACAACAACAACAACAACACTATGAACAACAGGGCAAAACACGGGGGAAGGAGAGCCGCCAACACGGTTTCCTATAGTGAGTATTATTATTATTATTATTATTATTATTATTATTATTATTGTTATTATTATTATTATTATTGTGTGTCTAAACTGAAGATATTTTGTGAGCAAAAGTGTTCGAAATAAATATATATAAAACATATGTAAATATCGCAAAAACAACACATAAATTGTGATTGTGTAGACTAGTGTTGATGCATAAATGTAACATTTAAACATAAATCATTTACAATTTACATTCTTGAATCTCAGATTTTTTCCACGTTACATTTGGTGTGAGTTCTCCATTTCTGAGTACTTTTCTGTAGCTAGAGTAATTGTATTGTAGTAACTGGTGCTGGAAACAAGGTTTTCCTATAATACTGAAAAAGAATAATCCGTCTCAAACTACGCACGCCTCTAACTTTAAGGCTACTTTAGACTAATAAGTCACTTAAAACAGTTTGAAAGGACCACATTTTGTTTACAGTGACGTAGCGACTTATTTGTGTGGATACGATTTTTTATTTATTTTTTTGATAAATAAAACAAATTTGAACGTTAAATCGATTTGAAATGATGCGTTCATATCGATCTGCCTTTGTGGGAAATAGAATATCAACAGGGATCACACTTTCCATCAGCATTCGTCGTTACGTCGATGTGCAGAAAAATACCATCTCTACGGTGTGTGTGTGTGTGTGTGTGTGTGTGTGTGTGGGGGGGGTTCTTTTACCTTAATTCATCACCAGAATTGGGATGCGAACCACATCATGCCTGCGGTTTCTCCACTGGGTGCTTAGGAAGGTTTCAGCCCCACCCACCCACCCACCCCCACGCTGTTTGCGGCGTTATTAGTATTGTTCCTAAGTTACACTAATAACCGCGCTCCACTCGTGCCGTAACCGTTTGATTGCAACAGCATGTCCCCCAAATTCGAAAAACCCCAAAAACCCTGCGGCCTGTTCTCAAGGGGGCTGGGGGTGGTGGGGGGGTTGGCGTTTCAGTAAAGAGGAGCTGAATCACTTTTTAAACGCAACAGCCTCCTCAACAATGGCTTCCACCTGTTACCCCGGCGAGATACCCCGATCCACCCGCCCGCCGAGGACGCTCCTCCGCCCCGGCTAATCGCTCGAAGATGGACGCCGCGGCGACGCAATGGTCGCAGTTTCTCCCTAATTCGATCAACGTGGAGGAGGAGCGGAGGGGAGGGGAGGGGAGGAGCAGGGCGGTGGACGGAGGCTAATGTGGAATGTGCGAGCAGATGAGGGCAATTTGCGAGTCGGGACGGGTTAGCGCGCCGATTCTGACACGCGCTTTGGGTGAGTGGGGGCGGGCGGGGCGGGCGGGGCTGCACCTCCGTAGTTGCCGTGTGTGGGAAACGGTTGATGGAGCAACAAACCCGCACATTAGGCGGGATCACGTTTCCCCCACCGTCGCTCAACAACGGCTAATCTCCCGGATTACGTCCCCCCCCGAGGAGCCCGTTTCATCGGGGTCACGGCCGGAGGTCACGGCCCACGGCTACTTCCGGGGGGCCCCCCCGCGCCCTTCTCCTCGGTAGAAACTGCAGGGGAGCCTTGTCCGTTATGTCCGGTTCAGGTATGGGCACTGCCGCCTCTCCTCGTCAGACGGAAGAACAGAATAGAATAGACGGCGGGGAAAACCTCCAAAATAAATACGCAGGCGGAGACGGGCTCCGGTGTCGCAAGATCAAAACCGCGAGGCGGCGCGAATTGATCGGTTCCGGTCGGAACAGCGGCCCCGTTGTTCGTCGGAACACGTTTCCCCCGCTTGAAAGCGACGACTGTGCGAAGCGATGGAGGGTTCGGTTTTCCCCCGACCCCGCGTTGGACGAGCGAGAGTTAATTCATTTTCAGTTTGTGAATTGAAGATTCAGTCGCTTGCCGGAATGACCCCGGACTCCCGAGTCGTTTAAAGGAGTTCGATCCCGGCATCACTGACAATGAGGCCGTAATAACAAGGCGGTTTTCAGTGTTATGAGGTGTTTTTAGTGGTGTACTGTAGCGTCGCGGCAGAATTAAGTTTGGGAAACACCGGCTCAACCCAACGTGTTGATCACCGGAAGGGGCGCGTGCGACCCGTCGTCCAGCCCGCGGGGCGCACCCGACGGACATTGTATACCGCGGGGCGGACACCCTCTGCCCGGCTGCAGAACGACAGGGGATCAGGTTCAGCAAAAAAAAAAAAAAAGGAAAGAGGAAAGGAAGCCGGAGCGCAAGGAAAGAAAAGGAAGCCGTCTCACATGAAAACCCTTTGTTTAAAAAGCTTTTTTTTTTTTTCTTTTTTTTTTTGGCAAAGAAAGCCGCAGTCGAAAACAGATCCCCTCCGCGAGTGTATCATTTCATAAACAACACTTCCTCCGCTATTTCGCCGCTTGTAAAGAAATAAAAAATAAGAGAGAAAATGGGACAGTAACTCCCGCATATGGCTGCTCTTACCGCGCGGCTAAAAAAAATATCGAATTACGCGCCGAATGGAAGTCCGGCTAATCTGTTTGGCGGCGGTCCAGCGTTGGTTCCAAACGGTCCTGTACAGTTGCATTACCGCCTCAAAATAACCAGACCGTTATTTACTCCTCCATTTGCCACGTCCATTTCCTGAGGGCCCGCTGCCAAGCTCGAGCTCCGGCTCCGACCTCCACCGGGGGCGGACGGAGCCGTGGCCTGATCGCTGCCAGCTGGAGCCCCGCGTCGCGCCGCTACGTCGGGGGCCGATACGATCTGCGTTTCGGAGGCCGCGGCGTTGAGCGCGCCGACAAATGTAGTCGATGTTGCACGGTATTCATGAAAAGTCCATTTCAGGCCAGTTATTCTATCGGGTTAGTATCAGAATTAAACGATCCGGGCACGAGTCTTAATACTTAATGTTTTTTTTCTTTACAGTGAAACCTGTGGAGCATGCAAACATTTGACATGAATTATAAAAACCCCCAGGGTAGGATAGATTTGGGGTCTGGGTTTGGTTCTGGCTTATGTAGAGGATAATTTATATATATATATATATATATATATATATATATATATATATATATATATATATATATGAACATTTAAATTTGAATTATTATTATTATTATTATTATTATTATTAATAAATTAATATTATTTATTTGAATGATATAAATAATAAAAATAATTGTATACATACATATAAATAATATAAAATAAATGACGCACAGAGATTGTGTAACCACAGTGTTACCCAGAATCTGGTGGGATACACACACAGACGTAGCTCTGAAACAGTTAAAGCGAAGATGTTCCACTGCGCCGTGCGGGACTTCAACGTGTTTGTCTTGGGCGTCGACCGCTGGTCTAACTGTGATATCCCTCCTCTCCGCCCCAGGTGCCTCCGAGCTGAGCTGCAGGGAGCTGCGCTCCACCCGCTACATAACCGACGGGTCGTGCCGCAGCGCCAAACCGGTCAAGGAGCTGGTGTGCTCGGGTCAGTGCATGCCCGCGCACCTCCTGCCCAACTCCATCGTGCGCGGAAAGTGGTGGAGGAGCAGCGCCTCGGACTACCGCTGCATCCCGGCCCACGCCCGGACGCAGAGGGTGCAGCTGCACTGTCCCGCCGGCAGCAGTCGGACTTACAAAATCCGCGTGGTCACCTCCTGCAAGTGCAAGCGCTACAGCCGCCACCACAACCAGTCGGAGGCCAAGGAGGTGCCCAAGCCGCGGCGCAGCAAGAAGCCGGGCCGCTCGTCCCCGGACCGCAACGACACGCCGCTCACCGGAAACTCGTACTGAAGCGCCGGGACGGACAAAAGACAAAAAGCGCACTCGCTCATACACATGTTATAACAGACCAACCCAACGGTCTGCCCGACGACCATAGGAGGAAATCCATAAGCTATTTGTTGGGCTGATTTGTTTTTGTCACCATACAGGCACTATCCATGTTTAGTTGTCAGCCAGTTCCTAGCGTGTTTGTCAACTTAGTTACTTTGCATGACCAAAAGCGATCGCGTGGAGAGACGCCGGGGCTCGCCGTGCCAGCGGACGCGCGAGCGAGTGAAGTCGGTCGGTCGGTCGGTCGGTCGGTCGGGGGGGTCGCACGGAGAAACACATGAGAAAGCCATCACACAAACGGCTGAAATCGAGGCCAAACTCTTGTCTCTCTCCTTCTAAAAGAAACAGTTTTTTTTGTACGCCCCAGACCCACCTGTGCAAACATCCAGCAGGCGCAGCGAGCACGCCACGCACCGCATTAAAGCCGCCCCCGGGTCCGAGGTGGGAAGGTGTGTCCTTACCGCTAACAATCCGATGCGGATACGGCGTACGTGTGGAGGACGTGGCAGCTCCGGCGGGGGCTCCGCCGGGGAGGGGGTGAGAGGCTGACGGGCCCTTGGAGGACCCCCCCCCAAACTCCCCCCGCATCAGAGGCTCCCGCGCCGGTTTCTCTGGCAGACGAGCGAGGGCGTTACTCGTCGGGAGCCACCCCTCCACCCCTCACCCCTCTTAACCGGGGCTCTCCAGGCAACGGCAGACCCGACCAGAGCCGTCGTTAACAGTAACGGCTTTTGCCACAGGCCTAACAGGGGTGGAGGGATAGAGAGAGGGAGAGAGAGAGAGAGAGAGGGAGAGAGAGAATCGGTGTGTCAGTGCTCCAACACCAAGGGGGCACTGGGCATTTATGTGACTCCCCTTGAATGCCTAATGAGTCCAATTCCTGTGTTTAGGATTTGAGTCATAAAAAGCCATTTCCTCTCGACATAGGCGGTTTGTTGAAGTCACGCACGCAAGCACGCACGCACACTCTCTCACACACAAGCATACACACTCTCTCACACACACACACACACACACACACACACACAGATTGCTTTTTCAAGTCCGCGTGTGTGTTTGTGTGTGTGTGTGTGTGTGTGTGTGTGTGTGTGTGTGGCTCCAGCAAATTGTAGCTTGTTGTTTGTTACCTTGGGGCAAAGGCTTCACGGAGGACGCCCACACTGCAAATCATTTGGAAGCAGAATAGCGCCGAAGAACACCCGGTCGGCCACAGCCAAAGAGCCTCCGCTCAGCGCGTCTCCATCGGGTTCCCCACCCGGGCAAGGGTAGAAATAAAATAATACAGCACAATCAAATAAAAGCCTTGATTTATTGAATAGCTGCATTGTGTGCTGGGACCTAGATGGACGGAGACAGGAAGAAGGCCGCGCCGCCTGCCAGAGTCGCGCCTCTAACCCCGTGAAGAATATTCCGTTATGTTTTCCTCAGATTTTCGGCGTTCCATTGATTTCCACTCACTGCCGCTTCCCGATTCCACGTTCCCTAATCTGCACCGACAATGTTTTGGTCCCTTTTTATTTTTATTTTATTTTGTGAATTCTTTGCGACCATGTGTGTTTTGAAATAGCAACTGGAAGGGATTTTGTCTTTGCCTGTCGTCCGTTTGAGTTGCCGTCTGTTGCCTGTTTGTACATATCGGACCATTTACGATAAGACGAGCGGCGTCCTGGCTCGGTGTCAGGAGGCCTTTCCCGACAAACACAAAGAAGGACTGTTTTAAAAAAAAAAAAGGACTAACTTCATATTTATTTTTTATTTTCCGCATTTAAATTATTTATGCAACCTTTTTTTGTAGTAAATGATATCCATTATTGCCATATAGTATAATAGAGCCTTTGGAAAAAAAAAAAAAAAGTACTGTACAGAACATGAATAAAGATGAGATATATTTGAAAGGATTGGTCTCGATCTGATTTTATTATTTTTACTTGATTTATTCATTGTCAGATGCACTTCGGGGCCCGTCTCCGCGGGTCTTGGAAAGCCAACATTTGCACAAAAAAGGAGATCTTCCTTGCGTTTTTACGACGTCGGGGGGGTTCACGGGGGCCAAGTAAGGAGGACTCGGCGTGCGGCGAAATAATTTAGGGCTCTCTCAGTGAGCCGCTCTCTCGCTGCGCGGTCTGTCTTTTTTCTTCCCGCGCCGCCGGCCCGTCCTCCCCTTCGCCTCCCCGCCGCCCCTCCCCTCCCCGGGCTTCGCGGCGTCCGGGGCCCCGGAGCTCCGCGGGGCCCCGCCTGCGGGTCGGCCGCCCCTACGCTCGAACCCGCGCCGCCCGGAAGGGGGCTCTGCTGACGCTGCCTGCCTAGCAACCGCGAACGGCGTTGTGGCCCCCTTGGGCGAAAACCGGGAATGTCGGGATTTGACATCAGCGTCGTCGCCATCATCACCTTGGAGGCGTTGGTCGCCGAGCTCGTGTCGTGTCACTTCTTAGGCGTAAAATACAGCGTTGAATGCGGTCGCGGCCCAAACGTATCGATGCAGAAAAAAGATGCGTGCGAGGTCGTAACAGCCCGACTGGCGCAGTCGGCGGTGTTTGATCTAAACCCCGGGCGCGGCGCGGGGGTTCATAAATAGTTCTAGGGAACCCCGTGCAACCGACACGTTATTTATTTATTTTTTTTAAATGGCCGTGACAAACGACGGCTGCCCCCCCCCACCCCTTGTGCCAAATCGGGGGTCCAGGCTCCTGGACTTGCAGCTCGTCTTTCAGCTTTCAATTTCCGAGGAGAGTCTCTCGTTCCCCCAGCAAAGCGCTCTCTTGACTCGGGCTCTCAACGCATCGAGATAATAAGCTCAAGCCCACTCCGCCCCCCCTCTCCGCCTCTTCACTTCAAATCCGCCGACTGCAGGAGATGTGCTCCAGTGTTTGGACAGTGCACTCGCAAATGTATGTTTAAGGGCCCGCTCCCCGGCTTTGATCTCGCCGAACGGGAACGGCGGGAATCCTCCGGCCCCGCTGGAGGCCGTGAGCGCGCGCGGAGCCCCCCGTGCCAGAGCCTTTTTTGGGGGGGGGCAACCACTTGAATCGCCTGGACACTGTCAACACAGGCTTCCTCTCATGTCTGGCTAGGAGCAAATGAAAGAGTCACATAAACTAGATTGTACATTGTCTGTGGAATAATGAAATGTTAAAGTGACGCGCGCCGGTGCCCGCGCTCTCGCTTCCCACGACCCAGAAGAGCAGCGGCGGGGAGTTGACTTTCGGAGCTAAAACACCGTCCTAAGCGCTGTTCCTCACCGAAATTAGTTAGTAAGAGAGAAGAGCAGAAGAGCTCAGCATCACACGACACCGAGAACCCCTGTTATGGATTACATAAAGCCGAGATGCCGCTACGCCCTGGTAGTTTTCCTTCATGTCCTCCAGTCGAGAGTTTTTCCAGGAGTGGATATTATTGCTCCACTCGAACACATATGGACTATGACGGATGTATTTGGAGACGGATGTTTGCGGCCCGCCAACCACTCCCTTATCAGGTCACCAGCACTTATAGCTTAAAACAAATGGAAACCAGAAGAGACGTTTGGCCGCCTCCAAGAGCAACAAGGACGTGGAAAGAACAAATTTGACTAATTTCTGCGTACGGAGACGCCGGAAGACGGAGTCGCGCTTCCTGCGCCGGGGACGGACGAAAGTAATTTCGAACAGAGGAGGGAGGAGGGGCGGAGGGGGGGGTCGGGGCGGGGGCACGGCTCCCCGCGGCCGGATCGGAGCGGGAGCCGAGGCGAGGCGTTGGACAACCTCCCTCGGTACCGGTAGCCCCGTGGGGTCAGGGAGCCTCCAGCGAGCCGTGCAAGCCTCAGACCGTCAGCCCAGGTGGAGCATGCGGAGAGGGAGGCCGGCCAAACATATGTGCACCCCCCCGCGGGAGGCGCGGGGGCTCGCAATTTAGGGGGGAAAAAATTTATAATAAAAAGCAACTACGACCGGCCCCAGGCGGCGGGGTTACAGGCGGATATATCGACGCCTCTGGACGAGTTTTGAGGCGACGCTCAGTGTTTCAAAGACGACTGCACCTGCCGCGCGTCGACTCCGTCCACCGTAACGCCACCGCAGCCCAACTCCGTTTCAAAGGGTTCCGCGTTGCGTCCACTGCGGTCGGACGCCGTCCGAGAGGCGCGCGCAGAATGATGACACGGGGGCGGGCGAGGGCGAAAGAGTCGCTCGTACGAGTTGAGCGGTCCTGGCGAGAATTCCGTTTCGGCGCAGCGACCGAACCGGACAAAGGAGCAGCCGGAGAGCCGAAAAAAACCTGCTATTTTTACTGAGTCGCTCGTAAAGAGCCGTGTCCCCCCCCCCCCCCAAAAAACAAGAATCCAACTTTTGATCACTACTTCCAAAGAGAAGGAGACGTCACTTCACGTGCCTGCATAGTGTAAGCACGTCTTTATGTGTGGTTCAGGGGTTCATGTGTGTGATTTGTGAAGGGTAGGTGAAGGTCAAGCTGTGTGAAGTCCCGGCCCCCCGCCAATGTTCCCAACGTGTCATTTAGCGGCGAAAGCGGGCGGCACTCTCCGGGTTTAAGGACGTGGAGAGGTTGAAAGATTGCCGGGGTTAATTGCCCTCCGCACACGAGCAATTCAAGATGTCTGCCCACACTTGACATTGCGTAAACCCTCGCCCTGGTGTGCACCATTGTTCTACCACCGGAGGGTAGAACAGCCGGTCTCCATGAGGACGACTGTAAAACACCATGTTGCCGCTTTAATACAGTATAAAACCGTAGATTATGCAATGATCGAATACGAAAAATGACCTTTGACGCTTTAGTTTTGAGGTTTTTTTTTATTTTTTTTTATAATACTATGTGCTCCAAAGACAATCATAAAAATAGGGTTGAAATTGCGTTTTAACAGACATCTGTTGAATTTGTGTCCGACAGACGATACCCGTCTTACATCTCAAAGCACATGCGAACTCGAGAAACATTCCCTTTGTTTCACGAGATCAAGAATAAGGAAGAAACACTCACCCGGCACCGCTCAACGGAGCACCACGTTCGTCCCAAAACGTTGCTTTGTTCGGTATTTGCGAGGTCTGGTCGCGCTGCGCGACCAGACCTCGCTCCCAGGCTCTTAACAGCTCTATCTCTCATCATCCCCAAAATATGTCCATTGATTGAGCCATTTATCAAGACATAAACCAAGTTGTTGTTGTCAATGCGCTGCCAAACAAATCACATGCACACAATTAAAAGACATGCAAGTATGAACAAACAGATTCTGCAGGCACAAAGACGGCCACATTACCAGAGTTAATGCATGTCTTCAATAAAAGCCAGCATATTCAGCAGGCATTCCTGGGGTAATAACATCAGGGGAAGGATGGTAAAAGATTGATTTTTTTTTTTTTTTTTTTTTTTTTTTTTTTTTAAAGAGCACACAGAAACAATTAAATCTGGTGAGACAATTTGGAAACGGGAGCAAAAAAGGCGGCGTTGGAGCGGCTGGCGGACGTAGCATGTTAGGAATTATGCCGTTGCATGAGAAATAGATTTACTGCCGTCGGTAGGCAGCTCATAACCAGAACCTCCCGTCGCAGTTAGTCTTGGAGGAGTCGTCGACACAGTGAGGAATGAATCCAATCAATTCCTCCAGATGTCGTCGTCGCTCGACCACAGTGTTATTGATTGATTAATGGTGCGGTGCCAACCAGACCGTGACTGTGACGATCCCTTCCTTAGAATCCACCCGCTCTGCCCCGCCCCGCCCGCCCCGCGCCCCCACTCGCACAGCTGATTCCAATCGCCGCCAAGCGATCTGGACGAGCGTTTTGCCAACGGCGGAACAGACGTTTTGTCCCCCTCAGACCTTTTCCACTTTTAATAGGCCCCGGCGGCTTCGCCTCGCGCTGGATCGCCCTCCGACTCCCCCTGGCGACCCCGGCGAGGTGCCGGACGACCGGCTGTCTCACTCCATTAAGCCGGGGCGGCGCACCGGGGGGGAAGCGCCGGACGCCCGACGCCTCCTTCACGGGTCTCGCGAAACAGACTCGACAAGAGCGCGGAGTAAACACCCGTGTACTCAGCTTCACGGGACAACAAACCGGAGATTATCTTCCCCCCCGCCGAGGAGTCGGCGTTCACAGACAGACCGGTGCCTTTTCGCCTGTTTTCATGGGGTTTTCCTTTGTTTTCTTTTTGGGTTTTTTTCGTGCGGCTTCGGTGGGTGGATGTGAATGTGGGGGAGTGTGTTGGGGGCCCGACCCCTTGCTACGCTTAAACTGGAAAACAGTGTTAACAGTGATACAACAGACAGAGCAAGAAAGATGCACGCATGCACACACAGTGAAGGTGCATTCTGGTCGTGGCCTGGATGAAAGCTGTTTAATGTTGAGGCCTGTTGCTGGTTAATCACACATTTCTCTTTTCTTATTCTGACCCCTCCCATCCCAAAACACCAACTCAACACCCCCCCAGGCCCCCGCCACCGCCACCACCCCCACCCCAACACACACACGCACACACACACACACACACACACACACTTCCACTGACATAACGCAATCACAGCCCAGACCGTAGTGGAAATTACTTCCCCGCCATGTGGCCCGGGGATGCAGAGCCATGGGGACCGGGGGGGATATCTCCACCATCTTCCCGACTTAGCGGAGCTTAAGATCAGGATCACTACAGCTCTGCCGTTCTTATCCGGTGACGACAAGACCCCAATACCCGATACTGTGCGGCTAATTTATTCAAGTTCCCGCCGCTCGAAGCGGCCCCCCGGGGTTTTGAAACGCCAGGAGGCAGACGCTTCCTGGAGGGGCCGCGGCTTTGGGGATCCCACACCCGGACCGTCGGTGCGGCTGTCGGCACAAAGACGGCGCGCCTTGCGGCCGAGGCCGGGCCGCCCGTGAAGCCTCCCCGCGAGAGAGGGAGAGAGCCCCCCCCCCCCATTTCCCGCTCTTTCTGGATTCATCGGCGGCTACCCCGTGGGTGCTGCCCCCGGCGACGCAGAAGCTTGAGCGCGACCCGCGTCCTATCTCTCTGGGCTTCATCTGCCCCCCTCTGTCCCCGAAGCCAGCTCCGGATGGCTCATCGCGGCTCCGGAGGCTTCGCTCCATTTCTTGTTATGAACATTGTGCCGGGACGGCTCCATTAGTCTGCATATCTGTCCCAGCGGAGGGGATGCGGGGAGGGGGGGGGGTGGATGGAGGAGGAGAGGATCCCGCCAGCGGAGCCCCCCGGGGGTCCCATTGCGGACGCGCCCCGTGGAAGAAAAGAACACGGATCACGAAGCGCCTTGCGAAAGCGTCCCCACGCTACTGTGCGCCGCTTCCGCCCCCGGCCCCCCGCCCCCGGCCCCCCGCCCGCCGAGCGCGGGGCCTGGTGCGAAGCCCGCCGACCTTGAACGCATTACGCCGCAGTGCCCCCCCCCCTTCACACAAATCGGTTGAATAACATTGCTTAACGCCCGACGTGAAATACGACTGCAGCGCTCCCGTGGAGTCAAAGTGCTTTCTTGACAAACGGTCGCGTCACCGGGGGAACGCCGGGGTCTTTTTTTTTTTTTTTTTTTTTTTAATGATGTGATTGATCACGCTCCGCGGCGGCTTGGCCGAGGACGCTCGGGTTTTTTAGCCCCCCCCGCGCCCCCTCGGACGCAAACCCCGATTCTGGGCAGTCGGTCAGCCAGCACAAACAGCGTTTTTTTTTTTTTTCTGTTGCGCTTCCATCCCGAGCCGTATAAATAACGGAGCATGTCCCCGGAGCTGGGAGTCGGTGACCAAGCGATGACGGCATTTCTGGGGTTATGAAAGAGGAACCAAAACCGAGGCATGTTTCGCATTTACCGTTCCGATGACACTTCCTCTCATTGGCTTCTCGCGGTGTGCTTCGACGGCCTCGTAAACAAAAGTTATTCGGCGCGTAGCGTAAAGTCCAAACCCCCCCCCCCCGAAATGGCCTCCGGCTCGCGGCTTGGAGGCATGGCGGGTGAAATCGGGGAAACAACTAAATATTTACACACATGGACGCACGGCTCCCAGCCTGACCCTGGAGCCCTTCACATGAGCAGAAGAGCCAGCCAACACCACCGGAGTGGAGCGCGGCGGAGCCGGGGGGGGGGGGGGGGTCGAGTCGACGGCGCTTCCAGGGTTTCTGGGAGCGACGGACCACGCTGACGCTGATGATGATGAAGATAATTGGAAGAGCAGACTCCTCCAGTATAGCTCCGGTGGTCTGCCTCACTTCCACCTCCGGAACGCCCATCGTCCACGCTGCGCGGCCTTTGCCTCCGCTCTCCAGCAGAACTGTCGAACATGCAGCTTACAGCGGTTCATCTGAAAGTCAGATGTTCTTCCGTGCGTGCGTGCGGAGCGGGCGAGAGACGGCGAGCGGGAGGGAGAGAGGGAGAGGGAGAGAGAGAGAGAGAGAGAGAGAGAGAGAGAGAGAGACGCTTTCTGGTCTCATAAATAAGGAGGAGGTTCGGCTCCGGCCTGTTTCATCCATCACGGGGCCGGAGTGTGTGTGTTTGTGGAGCGGGAGGGGAGCGTGTTCCTAGCAGCCGTCTCCTGTGGGAACTTCCCACAGCCATTAAACACCTCATGGCAAGTCCTGTTCCCGTCGGCCCAGCTGGAGCCAGAGAGAGAGAGAGAGAGAGAGAGAGAGAGAGAGAGAGAGAGAGAGAGGGGGAGAGGGCGAGCGAGCGCCGGGGTCACACCGGCGTCCTACGGGGTCCCCCCACCTGGACGTGTCAACAGGTTTTTCATTTAAAGTTTAAAAAAAAACACACGTCTCGGCCACATAAGTCTCTGGTTATAGGAGGAATGGAGGCACCACCACCTCCATTAATTTATATATATATATATATAATTATTTTTTTTCGGTGGTGGTGGTGGTGGTAGCGTCAGCAGATGACCACCTTTCCTTTGTTCGGCGTTTCGGCTGTTATAGGCGGAGACCGTTTCAGACCGTTTTTATATGCCACTACTTGAGATATTGAAGAGCGGCTTTGTGTCAGAGCGCCCGCGAAACACACCCATGCATGGGGGATATTGCTCTGATATTCACTGAGCAAGGGGAAAGGACAGCTATTAAGGGCGTTGCTCGTGTGGAAATGTTTCTTTTATTGGATTATTATGGGTGCAGATGTTTTTTTTTTTGTGTGTCAACCACCAAAGTCAATGCGTCTCAAAGTTGAATTTCAGACTTTTTAATACAATCAAAGGCTTTAATCTCTACTTTATTGATTTATTTTTACTAAATTAGTTGATACATAAATATACTTATATACTACCATAATTGAGTTGATATTTTTAAGACTTCTTAATGACCGACAGTACCCTGTTTTCAAGACAGACAGACAGACAGACAGACTGATAGATAGACACTGAGCAATTAATCCCCGGAGGGAGCAGCTCACGTCAAAAAATTGGCAATTATAAAAAGTCAGAATAAAAATACAGAAAATAAATTGGCAATAATAATAATAATAATAATAATAATAATAATAATAACCTGAAAATGATCTAGAATCTTAGAAATGTACCTGAAAATCATTCAATGGAAGGAGAATTTAAATCCAGGAAAATGTGAGGAGTTGGACTCAAGTGAGTGTAGTCAACAGGAGGCAGTCAGCTGAGGGTTCCGTGTTTCATATTCGATCTGTGGCTCCCTGATAAAGCGTTGTGTAAGCTGCGAGTCTCTTTCAACGCCGTTAAATCCCGGCAACCATTTTCCTTGACAGCAATCGTGAGGTCATCCCCGAACCCGCCGAGTTTTTTTTCACGACTTCCATGGCGACGCCGACCCCTCTCGATAAACACAGATGACTTTTGGACGGCGGCGGGTCGATGAAAAAAAAACAAAACGCCTCGTCGGAAAGTCTACGGGGGACGCGGTGGAGTCGAACATCGTCCCTGGGAGTGAAGCAACGTGCTTCTTTTATAGGGGAGTGGAGCGCAGGTGTTGAAATCCACCGACTTGAGCTCGCGATGCCGCAGATTTAAACGCACGCATCTGGCCTAATAAACCCCTGCAATCAGCAGAGCGGCCAACTCCGACTCCAGCACGGCCGCGCTTACAAAAAGATACAGGACTGTATATGGGAATATAACACACACGCACGCACGCACGCACACACACACACACACACAGGTAACGATATCCCAACAATGCAGAAAATTTGGAGTTTACGTGTCTAAAGTGAAGTGAACCAGCTTGGTTCACCTTGTTGATTTTAAATATTCTTTTATGCCCTCCTATTTTTTTAATGCTTCATAAATAAACGTGACTCGACCAGTTTGAAGCGAACAATTTTTTGTTAACAAAAAAATAAAATAAAATAATAATAATAATAATATTTTTTTAAATTAATTCACCAACAAATAAATAAACAAACAAACAAATAAATAAATAACTACAATTAAAAATAATAATTAATAAACAAATATAACAAAGGAAATGGATGGATGGCTAATGAACTGTGCTGGTTTAAAATAATGTTTACAAAACAGCAATCCATAGAGATTACAAAACATGAACCCACATCCAAAGCGAGATTAGATTTGACCTTACATCTTGGATCCGACACATTTTACCGTCTCACTTGAGGCGAACAGTTTGAACTGAACAGATTCAGTGTAAAGTTTATGGGGAACACTTTGAAGTGAACAGCTTTTTCCGCAAACAGTTTGGAATTGAGCAGTTTGATTTGAGTGGTTTAACTAACTCCAGCACAGCCGCACACAATCAAAGGTATTATCCCAACGATGCAAAAACACTAGGAATTAGCCACACCCCGCCCCCCTCTCCCCTCCCACCCCACCCCCTCAGTTCCGTGGTGAGAGCGGCGGCTGTTTGATCCGGCCCTGGTTTGATTAATGAAAAGCGAGCGCCGCAGACTCCCGGCGTCTCCATGGCTTTGGGATCCGCCGTCCCAGAGACTCAAGTGGGAGGAGGAGGCCGCCACATTGTGCTCGGCAATAAGTGAGAGGTTGTTGAGCTGCTCGCCTCCAGCGACTCCTTTAAAACCCGCCCCTCCCCCCTCTACACTCGACATGCCGCAGATTCCTGGTGACCACACAGACGGGCCGGGGCAGATGTCTGGTTCGCAGAAACGGGCTGCGTTAAAAACGCGTCGATCGGAGCGCCCGCTTTGAACCGCGTGCGATGCCGAACGAGCTGTCGCCGTCGGCACCGCACCGCGCCCCCGCGCGCCGGAAGGCGGCCTTTCCCGCGTGGCATTTTGACCCCGGCGTAAGCGGGCGCGTCTCTCGGCCGCTGTGTTCGCCAGGTGTGCCGGGAACATTTTTGTTTTTTTCCTAATTCCGCTCAAAAAAGCATAACGGTAATGGAATCTCGCTCTCGCGTCGCGAGGGTCAAAAACTGCAAGGCTGCGGTGATTCACTCTGGAAGTGAGAACAGTCCTTTTTTTGAGATTCGGTTCCCGGCGAAGCGCCTCATTAAAAAGGGTCATGAACATTTTTCAGACTCTTCGTTCGAGGACTTCCTGAACGACGGACGGGAGTCGGGGGAAGCTGGTTCGGCTCCGGGTTGTGACAGGAATTCTCCCAAAATCAACTCATTCTGTAAAAATGCATTATTTTGGTAGAATGCGCAACATGCAAACCAGTCACATTCAATATGAACTTGCGAATTGCGAGTCTTGCATCAGTAACGATTAGGTCATAATAAGTATAATAAGCACGGTTCTATGGGTTTGTGACGTTTGGTAGTGGTTTCACTGGGATTATTTCCAGTAAGGCGTGATGCTGGGGCAGAGTAAAGGGTTGGGAAACAACGGTGATGCTGCTCATAGCACTAAAATGAGAATATCGGGGCGTGTCTTTGAGATGGACCGCCCCGTTACGGAGCCTCCACCTCTGGACTCGGTGAGGACGTGACCCCCGGACCCGTGACAGCGGCCATAAGTCTCCACAAGGGCCTCCTGTAAGGACCCCGACGGCGCCGTCTGCCTTGGGACCCACTTGCAGGTGCCTCCGCCCTGGTACCAAACTCCTCCCGCCCCGGGCCGCGCGGACAACGCCATGTTTAGTCATCGGGGGGAGGGGGTCGAGTGTCAGCTATCGCCCCGCTCCGCACATGACAACACCTATAAAGAGAAAGCACATATGTGTAGATGGAGTCAAAGGAGGACGGATCAAAGGGAAAAGGGGGAGGCGGCGAACTTAGTCTGCCCTCGGCTGATGGGACGTCATTAAGAGCCCACTGAGCCAGAGCAGAGATGCTCTCGTAAAAAAAAAAAACAAGAAAAAAAAAAAAGAAAAGAGAAAGGAAACGCAGTGGGATGTGGAGGATGTGGCGGGTGGTCTCTTGGTGATGTCACCCCACTGAACGGAGGCAGGTATCTGCTCTGTGTAAGAGGACCAGCTTAAAGACCGTTCTTGTAGGTTCAACTTTCAGTAGTAACTGATGACAACAATAAAATTATATATATATATATATATATGAATAATTATATAAATAATGCTAATAAAAATACTACTAATAAAAACAAACAATCAATAAATGTTGATAACAACAACAATGATAATAATAAATAATATAATAAATAATTATATTAATAATTCTAATAACAATACTACAAATAATAAAAATCGATAAATACATAGAAATAAATGATAACAACAACGACAACAACAACAGCAACAATAATAATAATAATAATAATAATAATAATAATAATAATAATAATAGTAATACTTATAATAATAATGAAAATAATAAATCTAGCTGCAGGCAGCAATACACAGGATCCATTTTTGTAGTGTTGGTGATGAATTTACATTTTGAAGATTTTGCAGATTTTCTGTAGAGATGCATGAAAAGATTCAGCCTGATTCTCACCCGAATTTGTCGTGATGGACAATGTTGTAATTGCTGGGCCACAGTCATCTTTGTCCTCTGTAGTGTCTCATAATTGATGATTTCTGCGACAAATGGTCAATTATTCATACATTATGTTATTGAAGTTGTGTAAATTCCTATAAAATTCAATTTTAAATTGTGGCTCTGATGACGATATTTCCACCATTTTGTTAAGACTATAATGGATGTACACCAAGTAAATCTGCCGCCGCCTGTATTTCAACTTCACTAGCCCAAGTTCCAATTATTTCATTTGTGATAATTGTAAATAATTTTTGACAGATAAGAATTCACGTCTAAAATAACTACTGAAAGAAGTTTTCTTTCAGTCTTATTTTTCTGTGATTTTCTTGGTTTTCACTCATTGCAAATGATAAATGCCCTAAAGAAGCAGTTACCATCGGCCACAATGGGTTTTGTTTCACGAGGGTCACTCATTACCATAGCTTGATTTATTCTAAAATGATCATTTGAACGATCGATTTTGCATTTTGCACACGTTTTTTGCATTTTCTGTGATTGCAATAGGATCTCTTCCTGGAAAATGATCTTTTATTCGAGCAGACTTTTTCACATCCCATTAAAGATTATTTCCTTTTATCAAAACACGGTCTCGGTCATTTTGTGTCCATGTGCAAACATTCTGAATCTTGTTTTAAGAGTCTCCAAACTGTGAATCACCCTGATGAAATGAGCCTCTTACTACCGACACATATGTGGAAACAGCTTTTTTAATTTAAAGGCTTCTCATTAACGTGAGCTTTTTTTCAGAGATGAAAAGGATAAATATAAAGATAAAGATAATTTATGAATCCCCAAAGAAAATTTCCAGCATTGCAGCAGCAATGAAATGCATGACAAAACACACATCATTGACAAAAAAAAAAAAACGTTTTAATACATATACAAGAACAAAATAAAAAATAAAAAAAATAGAAATAATAATAATAGAAATAGATAGAATAAAATATAACCTAACTTAGTGAAAGTGATTAGATATAATTTCTATATATATATATATTTTAATGTTTTTCTTCTGGGGTTTAATTTTTCAGTTTATTTTTCATAGCTTTTTTCATGTTTTCTTTTCTCGAGTGTTTTCCTTTAGAACAGTGTGACTGACCTCTCATGCTGGATGTTTGGACAATTGCTGCTTTATTGCCTTAGACATTCGGCTATTTTTCTATCTGGAACAATAATAAACAAAAAAATTGTAATTATTTTATACAACAATCATAATAAATTTGTGTGATTTCACATGTATTTATGATTTGAGTTTTAATTAGTACTTTATTGAATTTTTTCTAAGAACGTCTTCTTCTTCTTACAGCTGCTCCCGTTGTAAAATTAAAAAAAATAATGAAATCGATTGTCTATATTGTAATACAGGCATTTATTGAACATTAACATTAATTTAACTTATTATGGAAGGGCTCATCGGTATTTAACACCTCCCTTATCATTTTCAGCTCGCTACGTTTGAGGTTTCTTTTTAAACGAGCGTCTATTTTTTCCTTAAAACCAAACCGTGTCACCGTTATGAGTCACCTTATTGTTTGTGAAAACAGATCTCCAGCCGGAGCGCCCGGAAGTCGACGCTTGGCGTCGTCGGGGGCAACAATGACGCATGTATGGAGGCCGACGCAGCGAAGTGAAGTTGCATAACTTTAGCGGCATGGCCTGTCCGCGGATTAATTTTCCGATAGGTTGCGGTTTCCATGAAATTCGAAACGGGCTGGCGTCCCTCTGTGACTAATTGCAATTTCACGGCTCCTAGTTTTTCCGACGTGCTCCTCGTACATGAACGCATCACTCATTCCCACAGTCGGGCGGACTCGACGTGGTGACGACTTTCTGTGGATTAATGCTTGTTTTCTCTTTTTTGTGTCTGTCCCAGTTTTCCCATAGGTTACGCTCGCATGACACCGGAAACCGCACAACGTTTATTTACAGTTTTCAAGATAATATTTTTCCGATTCGTTCCGATAATATGAAACTCATCGCGGACTCGTGGATCTTTCCTCCTTACCACTTCTGCGGTTCCGGCAAAGTAAGGAGGCTGTCAAAGCCGCATCCAGCCCGGGGTCGTGCCGGAGCAGAATGTCCTCGTTTACAAAGAGATGAAATGTCAAGGGAACAGCCCCGCTCACGCCCTCCAGGTATGACGGTACATAAACACAGTTTGTAATCTGTAACCGCCGCAGAGCCATGGACTCCACAACCCGCACGTTCGTGCCACGTTTGGACGATGACGTCACAAAGTGTCTTAACCCTAAAACTCATCTCGTTCACCTTCCTTTTCCAACGTGGGCGTGCCGGTGAAGCTCCAGCGTTCGGCTACTTGGGGGCAAATTTTGTGGGTTTTTCACTCATTGCTGCCGTGGATGGATTTGGATTAAACTTGAGCCAAACTTGAGCCATGACACGGGTTCATCCCAAAGGGATGAACCCTCATAAAATAAAATAAGTTTTAGGGAACATTTTATCATGAACAGTTTGAGTGAACAATTTGAAGTCAACAGCATTTAATGAACAGTTTGAAGTGAACTGTCAATAGTGAACAGTTCATAGTGAACGGTTTGATGTTAAAAGTTTGAAGTGAACCGTTTTGTGAACAGTTTGAAGGGAGCATTTTTAAGTCAACCGCTTATAATCAACAATTTCAAGTGAAAGGTTTATAATGAACAATTTCTAGTGAACAGATTAAAGTGAACAGATTTAAGTGAAAAGTTTGAAGTGAACAGTTTATAGTGAACAGTTTAAAGTGAATAGTTTACAATGAACAGTTTGAGGTGAACAGTTTTTTGTGCAGTGGAATAGCCGGTGACATTTATCAACAGTATTGACGTCGTCTGGAACAAATGAGTGGAGAAGCTGGAAGTTGTTTTAAAATACATTTTCCATTTTTTCCAGTTGTTCAGGCCTCGAGTTTGACAGTTTTATTCAATTTGAACACAGGAGCTTATATTGCCAGTTTAAATGTCAATCCCTTGTGTCTGGAAGATCTGCTTTTTTCGTCTGTTTTTTTTCTTTTCTTCACAATGAAACAATTTGCGAGTGTCAGAGGGGGACGTTCAAATTTGATGTTTAAGCCGCAATCTCTTTTTCAAGACGATCAACATTGAGAAATTCTCACATCGATCGCGTTGTCAACTTTTTCCTGGCCGAGCGGCCCGTGAAAACAGAGCTGGGTACCGTTTAATTTTTTAAATCGTACTATAAACATGCTATACTACATTAAAAAAAAATGTTTTCCCCGCAAAACTGCCAAACTCCTATTCGTCTCATTTTAACTTCCATTATTGAATCCTTTCCTTAAATCCAAACAGCTGATACCTCGTTCACGGCATCAAACCGGGTTCTGGGTCGAACCAAACCCTTTCCCCAAACACGCGTTTGACTCCAGTTGGAGCAGCGAGGGGGAAGGGAGAGAGAGTCAAAAGAAAGATGGATCCCACTGATGCACGCACCATTAAAAATAGACTCCCACTGGTGAAGACCAACAAGAGAGAGAGAGGGGAGGGGGGGGAGAGGGGGAGAGAGAGGGAGAAAGAGAGAGAGAGGGGAGAGGGGGGGAGAGAGAGAGAGAGGGGAGAGGGGGAGAGAGATAGAGGGGAGAGGGGGGAGAGAGAGAGAGGGGAGAGGGGGAGAGAGAGAGAGAGAGAGAGAGAGAGAGAGAGAGAGAGAAAGATAGAGAGAGGGGAGGGGGGGAGAGAGAGAGAGGGGAGAGGGGGGAGAGAGAGAGAGAGGGGAGAGGGGGAGAGAGAGAGAGGGGAGAGGGGGAGAGACAGAGAGAGAGAGAGAGAGAGAGAGAGAGAGAGAGAGAAAGATAGAGAGAGGGGAGGGGGGGAGAGAGAGAGAGGGGAGAGAGGAACTTTAGAATTTTTTGAACGCCTGGACGGAGAGTGAAAACGATTTCAAAAAGCAAAATAGCTCCAGACAGACAGACAGACAGACAGACAGACAGACAGACAGACAGACAGACAGACAGACAGACAGACAGATAGATAGATAGATAGATAGACAGACAGACAGACAGACAGACAGACAGACAGACAGGGTCACGTCCAAGAACGAAATGTACCGTTCTATACAATGGGGACGAGTGGGACATTTGGTGTCCAACCGGTCCGAGCGCGAGCCGCGTCCCCGGAGCCGCCGGGTCCTGCGGGCGCGGACGCACGGGGTCGGGTGTCTCCGAGGTGCTGACTGGGCAGGCAGACGACGGCGCGTAAAATTAGGACGAAAAGGCATCAAACCCCTTCCATCCACGCTTCATCCGCCGCCAAGGGGAGATTTTATTTTCCCCCCGAAAGGAGAAGAAGAAGAAGGGAAAAAAAAAAAAAAGGAAAAGCGATTCTCGCTAAGCCCTGGGCTGGCAGCCTGCGTGGCGGAGCGCTTCAGCATCTGCTGCTTTATTTTCCAACATTTATTTTTTTGTATGTGTGTTTTTTTTTGTTTTTTTTTGGCGGGGGTGGGGGCTGGGGTATTTTTTTTAAAATATTTTTGCTCAAATGATTTCTCTTACCATGTGAAGTTGATTAGTCTTTCGCTACGCGGAGCTTCATATGATATAACAGAACGACAGCCCTTGTTTTTGCATCTGGTTAGTAAAAATAATAACACCAGACATTGAATAGGGGGGAAAAAAAACGGGGGATAAAAAACTGGAACGTCGCGAGTAACTGAGAATTAAAATATTTTAATAAAATCCACCCTCGCTCCCTTTTTTTAGGCCTCGTCCACACGTATATGGATATTTCTGATATTCAAGTATTTATACCAAGCCAGATTAAAAAAAAAATAATTATAAAAAATAAAAAATCTCCACCCAGACAAGAACGATTTGAGAACGCCCAGGCGGCCAGGGGACGATAATAAGTCCTAAAACTTAAAGTCAAGCACCACCTTCGGAAGCCGCTCCTGAAGCTGGAGAGACCTTGAAGCCGGAACCGACCGCACTTCGACGAAACGGTCGCCGGGCGTCGCCCGCAGCTTCCCGACGCGGGTCCAGGTCCCCGGCGTCTCCGTTCTCAAGAAGCTCCGTTTAAAACCGAGTTTTGAAAAAGCTCGGCCCCGGAAGGCCTTTTTTTTTTTTTTTTTTTTTTTTCCCACGACAGTGATGAAAAGTTCAACTCATTTTGACGATCTTTGCGAGCGACTCAGCAAAAAAAAAATTGTCAGATTTTTCAGAACCCTGTTGGTTTTGGGTTCGTTGGGCCCCCCCCCCCCGCCTTGCCCGACTCCCGGGGGGGCCCGCGGGGCTCTTTTTTCCCCCCGTTTCGAGATTCGGGGCCCCGGCCTTTCGGACGGTGAGCGGACGGCGGCGGAGTCGCCAACGAGAGGCTCTTTTTATGGGAGTGGCCGGCGGGCTCCGGGGCCACCTCGAAGAGTTGTTCGTGACGAACGAATCGCTGGCGAGTCCTGCGATTTTCCAGACGCTCCGCTTCCAGCTCCTAAGACGCTGTTTTCGTGTGGACGGGAGGCCAAAACGCAGAGGAAATGCCATGTTTCCAAGAATATCTGACAGGACCTCAGTGTACTTTGGGTTTATTTTGTCTCATAATACCGCGTGCGCCATAGAAACTGCGACCAAACAGCGGCGGGATCCTCGGCGCAGAGATGGTGAAGGTGTATAATCCCTTCGTTTCACTACGGCTGCCCCCGTCTTCTCCTTTAGCCCCAAAAACGTACACATCTTTTTTTCCCATAATTGAATAGAGAAGAAAGTATTTTAATGCGGTCCGCCCCGTCGGGATTTTCCGGTTTTCTGTTCCATTCCCGTTCCCTTTCCCTCCCATCCCATCATGCACCTGTGCGAGGCGAGGAGCTCGGGGGACGCCCCCCTCCCCCTCCTCCATCCCTCCCCCCTTTTCCCCCATCCCCTGTCCCCTCCTGATGTATGTACGCAGGGTTCTGGGGGTCCTGGACGAGGGGTCTTCTCTCTCCCGAGGCCCGATTAAAAAAGAACCCCCCAAAAAAAACCCTCAAATGACAAAACGCTGTACTCCAACCAACTCCTGGTTTATGGGATACATTAGCGGGGGGATGGTGGCTGACATATGGGCAGCGTTTTTTTTTACTGCCACTGGGGGTCCGTTAAGTCCGGAGATCAAGACTTGTCCGACACTCAGTAAATCAGCAGCGTTTATATATATATATATATATATATATATATATATATAAATATATTTCTCCACGTTTTATTTTTTAAACGTTTCCTTTACACATTCGAACCCCACTCACCCCCCCATGACTATATTGGGGATGGAATGAGAGGACGGGAAGGTGGAGGGGAGTCAAAGAGACGTCTTTACTTCTTGGGGGGAAATGCTTCCAAAATGACAGAGGTAAAAAGGTGAGACGTGTTTCTTTACGGGGGCGGGGGCCACTAAAGGGGAAAAATGTAAGAAGTAAAATAAAAAAGATCGTTCCAAAATCTAGACGGCGATGGGGGTTCTACAGCACCTCTCGGGGAAATTCACAGGAGGAGAGTTGACCAAAAGTAGGATCAAGATTTAGAAAAAACAAAAAGGCTTATTTTTGTGGTGACCGAATTGGTTAAAAAAGTCAAAAAGGACTTCGTCGGGACGGGTCAACGATCTGATTTTGGGCCGATCTTTTTTTTTCCTGAAAAGTTTTTTTTTTTTTTGTCCCTGCATTGTTATATGAGCACCTACCGCAATAAGTTTTTTCGGTTTTTTTTACAATTTTTATTCTTTCAAAAATATTTAAACCTTTGTTTTTTGTTTTTTGTTTTTTTTTTACTTAAAAAAAACACCCAATCTTCCAAGCACTCTACTATTACTACTACTATTATTTTTAGAAATGTTGTTATGGACAAAGAAGCTGTGTTAAACAGCAATACGTCGCTACGGAGGAGGTGGAATTTACAACGTGTGATATGAACTCACTTTCACACACAGTCATCACATTGTTTTTATCAGTAGTAGTTATTTTGGTGGTGGCCTTGGACACTGTAAATTGCAGTTGAACTCAGAAATACAAATGCATTTTTATCGGTGAAATATCATTAAAGCCGAGTTTGCCTGTGAAGTGCACAAACCGTTATCACCCAGCAAGACTAATTTAAATTCACACTTTACTCTTGTTTTACGGCGTTTCAAGGGACTTTCTTCTCCCTCTTGATTCACGTCCGTCCGCAATTGAGTAAATGGATTGTGTCATTTGCGGTCCATGTTTTGTGTATGAGGCTGGAACCTCCGCGCTGCAGTAACGAGCGAACCGCCGGCCAACCCAAGAGGACGGGGGAACCCCAGATCCACAGCCGGGACAGATATACGCGACATGCACGCAGAGAAAACACATACTCCTCATTAATTCCGACGTGGAGCCCGTTCATTTCGGCCCCCGACGCCGATCCAGCGACCGGGAGCGGAGACGCCGGGGGCCCTCGGCGCCGCGGAGCGAGCTCGTAGGGTCGGAACCGCTCCATTCCTGAAGGGATTCAGCCCGAGGCAGCCCTCGCTTGGGAGCTGGAAAAATCAGATTCGGTGACTCGTTTGAGCTTACCGCCCCATCAGAGTTTTCGACGTTTTAATAACGACGTGCTGGAAAATAACGATGCACATTCAACGGCCTGTGCCAGCCTTGGCAAAACCTCCCCCGCCCCCCTCCAACCCCCCACGCTACGAGACAGTTACGGTCACGGTTCCAAAGGCAATATTTCAATTTAATGATGCGAATTGAACGAGGACTCTCCCCGGAGCGCTCCCTACTTCGCGACCTGTCATGATTTCTATTTTACTTTTTTATTTTTTCGGGGCGATTCCACCTGTCCACAGCGCGGCGCGGGTTCCGCGGGGCGTCCGTCTCCGTCGCGGGACTCTTCGGGGGCTTTGAGAAAAATACCTGAATGTGTGGTGGTGCTTCCCCCCCTTGTCAGCCTGGCACCAGGCTGACAAGCCAGCAAACCTGGCAACCCTTTGTGCTTCGTTAAGCAGTTTTCATCAACCCCAACCCCTTTTCCCCTGGTGGTCCGCCGCCCGCTCCATCATCCCAAGTACTTACAGTATAGAAAGAGGCCTGGCAGCGAGGTGGGCCCTGGCAGAGCGGCGGCGAAATGTGTGGAGTGTGGGGGGGGGACAAAAAAATAATAGAAATAAGGAGCTTGGAGTGTGTGGTGTAGCGGGACCCGCGGGGGAACTTGAACAGCTCCCAAAAGTGCAAGGCTCTGGCAGCGTTAAAGGCGACATGTCTTATTAGAAAAAATAAATAAATAATAATGCAAGGAGCGTTCAATCCCCCCACCGCCACCGCCACCGCCCCCACCCCACCCCACCGGTTTCCCCAAATAAAACACTTGACATTCTTCTTCTTCTTCTTCTTCTTCCTTGAGTTGCAGACGGATGGGTGCTGAATTATTCACGGCGGCACGGACACGGTTCGTAAAAAAAGGAATAAAAACAACAAAAAAAATAGCCCACCGCGTCGCGTTGAGACTCGGCGCCAAAACGGCACCTGGGAACGGTATTCCGGGGGCGTTAAAAAAAAGGAGAAACGAGCGGAGCAACAAACTTTTGGACCTTTTTTGTCGTTGGAAAGTCGGTGTTTGTCACAGCGATGACAACGCTGCAGCGCTGGATCTGGTTCCAATCCATCTGGGGTCCTTGTTTGTTTTTTTTTCGGGGGATCTCTCTCTCTCTCTCTCCCTCTCTCTCTCTCTCTCTCTCTCTCCCTCTCTCCCCCTCCCTCTCTCTCTCTCCCTCTCTCCCCCTCCCTCTCTCTCTCTCTCTCTCTCTCTCTCTCTCTCTCTCTCTCCCTCTCTCTCTCTCGTTGAATTTTTAATAATCTAAATGAGTAAACGTGTGGAGGAAAAGGTGGATGTCGTGGTTTTTTTTTTTTTTGGGGGGGGGGGGGGGGGGTGTTATAACAGCGGGTGGGGGTGGGAGGGAGGGGCGGGGGGGGGGGGGCCCAGATTTCGCTCCTCTTCATTTCTTCAGGTTGTTGAAGTTCCCTCCGATGGCAACTCAAACACATTTCTTAGAGCAGCACTTAGAGATCCTGGGAGAAAGATGAAAGGAATCAGCCAATGAAAAAAATAAATAAAAAATGATGATAGGAGGGGGAGGGGGAGAGGGGGAGGAGGGGGGGGGAGCATCTGGAAGGAATATAAAGAAGAGAAAGGGATTTGTTTCTTTTTTTTTTTTCTCAAGAAAACCGCGATGGTTCAATTACTCGGCGTACGCGGCAGAAGAAGAAGAGGAGGAGGAGGAGGAGGAGGAAGAGGAGGCAGAGCGCACGAACGGAGCCACTTCCTGCCGACGCCGGCCTCAGGAAATGACTGACCTGAGAGGAATGACCTTGTGTTGCAAGATCAAAACGGCAGAGGCTGCACTAATTAATCTGAACGATGGGTTCCAGCCAGAAGCCCCGCGTCCGACAGAACGAGCTTCACACTGAAATTGTCGCACTATGCGGGGTGGTGAAAGGTTTGCGTTTTTTGAGATCCGTTCCTTGGCGACTCACTCAGTTAAAAAGAGCCGTTCTGTTTTCCCGGCTCTCGGTTCGTTTGGTTCAGTCGGCTGTGACGCGCGGTGAGGGGAGGAGGAAGCGTCGGTTTCGGCGCAGAGTCGTGAATGGAATTCTGTCATTTAACTGTGTCAGAATTATTTATTTTGGTGGCATGCAAAGTGTGAATCAATCACGTTCAATAGGAATTGCGCCTCCTTGGGCGTTTTTATTTATTTTTTGGCCTTGGTCTTTAATTTGTTCATTTTATTAGTTTATTACTTTAAAAGTCATCTGTGATTATTTTTCTGGGAGTGGGACTCGCAACTTTTGCACGACCGACGCCAGAGTCGTTCAATAGATTTGTTCGCGACAACCGAATCGTTTGCCAGTGGTGCTTCACCAACACTTATTAGCAGGCCATAATAATAGTAGCAGGCACAGTCCTGTGTTTATGACATTTTTAGTGGTTGACAGGATGGTGGTGCAGTGCCGTGGGATTCAACTTCTCTGGTCACCCATGGAGACATTCCGTCCTTAACGCAACTTCAACTGGTTTCATTTAGCAGCAACGGCCCCGGGTTTTGGTTCCCCAAATTGTTTTGCTCTTGTTATTGCCATTCCCAAATGTTAAATGTGGGCACTTTTTTTATTTTTATTTTTTTCCCATTTTTTTACAAACTGACCCTCCTCACACGACATGGGTTGTACGGAAAAAAAACAAACCTTTAAATGAAAATCAATGGTACTTGCGGGTGTCTCTGATGATGTACTGGCTGTAAAAACGCAAGAGACTCTTTGAATGCTCCAAAAAACGCATTGGAATGAAAACCACCTAATTTTGAGTTCCCTCAAAATTGAAGTTCTCAAGTAAAGAACAAATACCTCAGATAGGCAAGTTTTTACAGTATGTAAAAACAAAGATACTTTTTACAGTATCTTTGTTATTTCGAGAAAACGATTCTTTTTGAGGCGCCGAAAAGAAAAGCTTCTCAGAGGAGATAAAGGGTTTTTTTTCAAATCGCGAACGATGGTGCCTTATTATTGATTTTTTATTTTTTTTTAAAGTGGAACAGCGGGTTCAATCCATCAGCTCCGGGTCAACGTCCCGTTTGCACCCTTTGACTCGAGGCTGCGATCCCGATACCAGCGTTTGATCGAATAAATATCAGGAAACCATGCGGAACTCGCTCGTGTGACGTCATCATTTGTGAGAAAGAAGTTGGATTTTCCCGAACCCGCGCGTCCGCATACGGCCAAATTATGCGGTAAAACTATGCATGTATTAGACGAACACATCTAGAACATTTATTGTTGCGAGAGTTTACACAGTCAGGGAGTGGGAGCAGTGAGAAAAAGTGGCTTTACGAGCATATAAAAGTGGATAATGTTACAGCGAATTGGATGATTGTCAAAATCTCTTAAATGGCTGGAACAACAGCTGGTTTGGTGCTTTTTTATGGACTCCTCTTTGGGCTTTGAGCTACTTGGGTTCAAAGAAAATGGCACCGAATCACTGACCCCTGACGGACTTTAAAGCGGAGCCAGGGAGCGTTTCGCAACAAAAGAGGAAGAAAAACAAAAAGGGGGGGGGGGGGGAAGAGAAATTAAGGCCGTCGAGCGCGGGATTTAGTTTCATTAGTGCTGAAAACGTCCTCGAAAACATACCTGGGGACGGCTCCGCGAGCGGAGGAGCCACAATCAAAACAACGATTGCGACTGTAATACTCAATCATACTTAAAAATGTTGTCTTCGCCGAGTTAACCAGCTCCATATTTAGTCACTCGAGAATAATGTTGTGTATGTGAAGTCGAATGATTAAGGCTAATATGCTTTAAATAAAGGGCCTGGCTGTCGTCCAAGCTGCACATGCATGTACGCGGACAATGACAACCACACACACACACACACACACACACACACACACACACATGATCACACACACACACACACGCGCACACGCACACGCACACGCACACGCACACACACACGCACACACACACGCACACACACACACGCACACACACACGCACACACACACAGCCATGTGTCCACAGCCATGCGCCCTCGCCCCGCGGGCTCAGGGTGAATCCCTTTCCCTTTGCTCTCGCCGAGCGCCTGATGAGGAACATCAAGCGTAATTTCTCCTAATTGGCCCCGTCCTAACCGGTTTCATCTGGAGGGGACGCAAGCCGAGCAGGTACGGCCATAATGGAATAACCCTGAACCTGGCTCACCCTGAGACGCACGCGCCAGAGGGATGCGCACCCTCCGACTCTCCCCACTTCCAGAGAGTGAACTGTCAACCATCCGCTCTGCCCAGCTGCGTGTGTGTGTGTGTGTGTGTGTTTTTTTTTCTCCGCTTCAAGGTGTGAAGTATTCTGGATGTATATTCTAGATATCACCCCCTTCTCCCCATTCTCATAGGAGAATATCCAGAATGTACCGCAGGGTTTAGTTTTTTTCCCGAGGTATTTCAGTAAATAAAGGCGGTTCAAGATGGTTGATTTTCCCCACTCAAAAACGATTGATGTTGTTTCAAATATTAAGACAAACTCTATTCATCTTCACCATGCTGTCGTCCTCTGTTTTTCAACAAATGTAAATAATGGAAACCAGCTCTTGTGTTGCAAGATCAAAGTTGCGAGGCTCTACTACTACATCTGATTCATCAGTTCCAGACAGAATACCAGTTTCACAATGAAAGTGAGGACCATCGCTCGTGATGAAAGATGCGACTCTATTTCCGCCCCCGATTCGGTTCTCGCCGAGTCACTCGCTAGAAGGAGGTTTTTTTGTTCCGCTTGGCTCGGTTCGGTCGGTGCAGCGCCCGGCGAGTGATGGAGGACTTCCCGCGCGACGAACGAGAGTCCGAAGACCCGGTTCGGCTCCGAGCTGGGAATGGAATTCTCCCAAGAACAACTCTTCGGCGGAATGCAAATCATGTAAATCGGTCGCGTTCCAACCCGCCGCGCCGAATCCTCAAATCCCAAAACCTCATTGGCCTCGGGTTTTTTCGAGCAAGTCCTCTCTTTGGCCGGAGCGCCGCGACTCCCGGAAGATCCGCTCACTACGGATGAATCATTCACAGGTCTTGCATAATTAAGCGCCACAGCACAAGATCGCGCAACCCGATCTCCATCGGCCAGAGGAGCGGTCACGTGACTCCTCGCCGCGGCCGCAGAGCCTCTGAATCCGTGTCCTTGGGGTTTTCTCTCGGCGGAGCGGCCGAGAGGTGCTTCCCCCTCGGCAACGTCCGCAACTTTCCAGTCGTACCGCGATCCCTTCCTTCTACCGTACGCGTCCAATAGCCGCGCGCGTGTGTGCGTGTGTGGGCTGTAGTGGCGTGTGACAAATGGAGATTGTTCTTCTTCCCATCTCGACCGTCTCCTCCAGATCCCCGGGAGGGGGACCTCAGCAATCTCCCGGGGGCCCCCCTCTGCTCTCACGAGCCCCTTAAAGTACAAAGGAGAATGTTTCTCGTTATTCCCACCCGATGCGACGTCCTTCCTGCCCTGGCCTATTCCTGCGGTCTGCATGGCACCGCCGTCACCGCTGGGATCAATAGCGTTCGCCTCGTAAATTGCCCCGCTACAAATCTATCGCCGGCAATTGTTAAGGTCGTCAGTGCCTGATGTATGATAAAAAGTTTCACCGACATGGCAGTCATAAAGTAATCTACGACTCAAAAACAAAGCTTTCGTTTGAAGGCTTCAGAGATTCATTGCCCGATAACTTGAATATAACCAAAAAAGAAAAAAAAAAAAAAAAAATGAAAAAAGAAGAAACACACATCCAGACAACTGTTTTAGGCATTTAGGATGGAGAGCGCGGCCAAATACAGTTTTCTACCAGCCTCTGTGGACATCCAATAGAAACGCTTGGCTTGGGCTTTTGTTGATGAGTTCCAAAGTTAGGCTCGGCTGCTCCGTTGGGGACGACAAAACCCCCTCGTGCGAGTCCAACAAAGCAGACTATATCGAGCGCCTTGACGGATCAATGCCAAATAACCCGAGTCAGATGTGGAGGGGCCGTCATCGCGGCCGTCCAGACAGGACCCCAACCTCATCGAGCGAGCCGAGAGTGGAGGGAGGATGGCGGCAACCTCATGCCAGTTTTTCCCCCGACGACGTGGTTTTGCCGCTTCCACACACAGACGCCCGCGCGACTCAGCTCGAAGGGGAATCCGCGGCAACGTTCCATGTGGGAAACGCACGGCGCGCGCGACCAAACTCCCCCCCCCTCCCCCCCAACCCCCCGGGGGCATCCGGTGGAATTTGGGCGGGAACGGAGAGGCGGTGCGCGGCTTCAGGGGCCAGAGAGTCACAGCACGCGGGCCCTGGGGTATGGGGGGGGACCGAGGCCTCGTCAGGGAGTTCCATCATCATCAGCTCCTTTCGACCTGGGAAAAGCTCCAGGGTTTTCCAGGCCAGAACCTCGTGAACCCTCATGAGCCCAACCTCCCACCATCCGAGTCGTTTATCGCTCCATCGCCCGCCTCCTTTCTCCCTGCGCCCCCCTCATGGGGGCATGTTGAGTCTACCGGCACTCCAGGCGACGGAACCCCTCACCCCCCTCGCAAATTGCGCGGCTGGTGGGGAGGGGGTTAAAAGAAAGTATTCTCGGCACAGCCCCGCTTTCCATCTGATAAAAGCGGGTGTAGCAGAAATTCCTGGAGGGTTGCCTTGCAGAGATTAGGAACGGGGGGCCGGCAGGGCTGAGGGCGCACGGGCCATCAGTCACCGGCGAGCTGTGAGAAGACCTGCACGGATTCATCTCGCCGAGACGCCGCCTGTACCTGAACCAGCAGCTCCCAAGCGTGCGCACACACACACACACACACACACACACACACACACACACACACACACACCGTGTTTTATGAAGTTGATTGGGTGCCATTGTTTCACTGCTTATCAATTTCAGAAAGGGGAACAACACGCATTCATTTCTCTGCACTCCTTTGTAAAACAGTTGCCTGGAGCCCTTCTGAACGCTGATGGATGAAGGGGAAGAAAGTTGAGGGTGGGGACGGGGCGACGGGGGAATGATGGGGGGGGGGGGGGGGTGAGATATAGGCCTTGGCCACTGCCCACTCTTTTATCTTTCACCCCCAAATTCTTGGGCTACCAGCCTGGCTCGCATGGCAACTGCAGAGCATGGCAAACTCATTCTCCTGCCAGCACACACGCACACACACACACACACACACACACACACACACGGCTTTCAAGTTTTTTGGGGTTTTTGTTTGCATCAGTTGAAAGTGGAGAATCAGAGCTTCCAGGCAAGGTGTCACTTGTGCAGATGAAGCAAATATTTTCAAAGCTGTGACTTGTAAACGACAAGAGTGTTTCTGAGATAATCACCTCCAAAGTTTTACCCTCACCAGGTTCATTCAGCTCCCACAATGCAAATAGGGTTGGCGGACAAACAAAGCCTCATGGCTAATTAACATACTGCTGAATGGGCCAATCACGAACAGCTCAACAACACAACTAGTTTTGCTTTTTAAAAAAGCTTTTATTTAACAGTAAGAATAAACATGTTTTATAGAAGTGGAATTATTTTATTTTATTTCATTTTATTTTTTAAATCCCCATCCTCGGCGGACTTCATCACGTCAGCAACTTCTTCCGTTGGAACAACAACTGACCTGGAAAAATCGAATTTTCCTCCAAGAAAGGTTTTTTCAACTTATTTGGCTGCCCCTTGCGATTTTAGAAATGCGCGAAATGGCGGGTTTCGCTGCGGTGGGACACAAATAGACACCGACCGGCCACAACATTAAAACCACCACAAATAGCAAGCTGCGATGCACTGTGTGTCGCCGGTTCACCGGTCGTCCCTCCTTGGAGCACTCTTGGTAGGTAGTAACCACTGCATAGCGGGAATACCCCACGAGACCTGTGGTTTTGGAGATGCTCTGACCCAGTCGTCTGGCATCACAATGTGCTCCTTGTCAAAGTGCCTCAGATCCTTACGCTGCTTCAACACATCGACTTCAAAAACTGACTGTTCACTTGTTGCCTCATACATCCCACCCCTTGACAGGTGCCATTGGAACCAGATGATCAAGGTAATTCACTTAATGTAAATATATATATATATAACATGCATCATTGGTTTTTACCAACAGTATAGTTTATAGTCATACACCATAAACAGCTGCCATGCTGGTCCTTGTTTCTGTGGAATGTGTGGGGGGCTTTTCATCATGACAGATGGAGGTTTTAGTGCGGATGGTGCTGTAGGTTAATGAATCCAGGCTGTGGCACAAAGCTCCACCGACCCGTGATTGCACATGTTAGTGTATACTCCATCCTCTCACACACACCACGGCAATATTATACGTGTAAATAATTATGATGCTCCCCTTTAGGTGGACGCGCGGCCGCTCCCAGGGTTGGGATGCAGTGAACGCCGGTTCCAAATGAAAACCAGCGTCCGTTGTCAACATGCATTACACGTCAGCTGCGTCTGTTACCTTTGCTGTCGGTCGCGGAGGGCCGCTAAACTGCCCGGAGTCCCAGGGCCCTTCCTGGAAACGCCGTTGAACCATCACAATTCCTCCCAGAGTGTTTGCGTTCAAGGACTCACTGGTCAGACCCCATCAGTTCCATTCTTGGCAACGGAGACAAACTTATTTTAGGGTGGTGCCCAGTCATGATGCTGCAGGGAGCCTTTTCAGACTTTTAAAGGTTTCGAGGTAGGGATGCTATGGGCGGGGAGGTTTCGCATTACATTGGGGCGGTTTCGCAGACAGGGTTTAATCGAAATCAGGACTAAACTAATCCTCGTGAAATTAATCCGGAATTTGAAAATACCTCTCTGAGATGTTGCTCAAGTTAAGATGCATGAGTTCTAGACCAGGAAGTCTGGGAGCGAGGTGATGGAGGACCAGTCGGCCCCTATTGTCTGGTCTTGGCGCCGGACTTAGTCCAGATCAACCTGGTCGACCTGGAGGCCACGCCCATTAATCCAAAAATGAACCTGCCTCTGGCCAGGTTTAATTTAAGCCTTCGCTTACTGTATACACCTAGATTAGCTCTAATCTTTCTTCTGAAAATGAAAATTTTTTTTTTTTTTTTTTTTTTTTTTAAACCAAGACTAGGACAAGTCTGAGTCTTTTAAACCGTGACATAGAAAGGTAATTTCAGTTAGTCCAGATTACAAGTGTGATTTAGTCTAAGATCAGTCCTAAACCGCCTCACATAGTTCCACAAATATTAATTGTGACGGATGTTATTCCCCAGAGGACCAGCATCTTAAAGTGATTATTAAG
>NC_137207.1:21793469-21803469 GCF_960531495.2 Zeus faber
CCGCTCCAAGACACCTGGACATGTTTTTTTTCTTATGCCAAGAGGAGCATGAGAACCACCCAGTTGCCAGATGACCCGCTCTATGCTCCTGAGCTATTGCCGCCCCTGGCAACACAATTTACCGCCCCGATTAAAACCCAACCAAGATCAACAGTAGAACACGGCCAAGAATAATTCCTATGGTGCGCTGGGATTTGGGAGGGTGGCCAAACCAATTAAAGAAAACAAAAAAGGATGAAGACATTTTTCTTGAAAGGAAAAGATTTTCCCAAAGGTGAATCCAGAGTTTTACACTGTGTTGGTACCAATGTTTTTCTTTTGTTTGTTGCCATTCCCACCCGTCCTCCGCCCACTGTCTCCCATCAGGAAGGCAGAAGCCACGTACACCAAATAGACTAATATCATGCGACGGTTGGGTGGAGGTGACCTCCACGGAGAGCAGAACCCGAGCTGTGTTGGATGCCTGGTTAGGATCGGTCCAATGTGGTCGGGGATTGGTCAGACATCCGGCACGGTGGCACAGTGCACTACTGCTGCCTCACAGCAGGATGGTCCCGGGTTCGATTCCCGCCTGAGGCGCAGTTGGCACCGCGCTCTGGCGGGCTATCTCCCGATGAGGGGCCTTTCTGTGTGGAGTTTGCATGTTCTCCCCATGCTCACATGGGGTTTCCTCCTTGTAACATCAGTGAGGACCCGCACCAAAAACGTGCAGAACATCGTCGTCTGACCAGCGATGGATGTTTGTAACTCGTCCTCGGGCGTCGCTGGATGCTGCCCACTGCCCACTGCTCCTGGCTGCCCCCCAGAGGAAGGGATGGATGGGTCAAAAGCAGAAAACTAATTTCACCCACCACCATTTGATGTGTGCATGTGTGTGTGTGTTGGTCGCTGTCACCGCATGAGTGCATGTGTTGTGCCATGTGACATATAAAGATTCTTCTTCTTCCATACAGGGAGAGAAGAAGGTTCGTGCATCATGGATAATGGTCTTGGCTGCAAAAGGGATGGTGTGCAAAACACTCACGGGAACTGCATGCTTGTCTCACACCCTATCAAGTCAGCCCGGAGCGGTGGATCAGCACCAAGAGGGCAAGACCGAGGGGACGCCCCGGAGGAGATGAGGTCAGTGGAACAGGTTACGTGGAGTAAATGAAGGAGGCCGCGCTCCTCCAACGCCTTTTGCCTCTAAGTTTGACCCACGCTTCCCTTCAATGGTAATTAATTGCCTTTTATTTTGTTTTGTTTTGTTTTTTCCTACTTTTGGAGATGACTTCATCCGTTATATACCTCGGGGTTGTCTTTGAAACGCCTCCACACTGGCCCCGGACGCACCCCGGCCGAACAAAAAAACCCCTGTGCACATCTGCCCTTTAAAAGTGGCTCTGAGGTCCAAGCGAGGGCGCTTCCTTCCTTCGACGTCCTCCATCATCCAGGACGCGGCTCATTCCAAGAGGGGCGTAGTGAGCGGAGCGGAGAGGGAGACGTTAAAAAGCGCTTTTATTGTGCGCTTCTTTCATCGGGGGAGAGGTCACGAGTCGACCGTGACATCGCAACAGAACCGAAGGCTGAACAGGCGGGAAAGCCCAAAGTGAGGGGGAGCTGGGGAAGGGGAGAGAGAGAGAGAGAGAGAGAGAGAAAGAGAGAAAGAGAGAGAGAGAGAGAGAGCGCGTCCGGTTCGAGTGCCAAGCATTACGTCCTCACTTGAGTCACCGTCCCCTGAGCCCGGAGCCAGGGCTCCATTAGACCACATGGCCTGAGGGAGGACGGCCACTTAAACAGCACTTAAACAACTCTGTTTTCAACCGGATTACAGTGATCGGGAAAGGAGTTCAGAACACTAATGAGAACGATAAAAATAAAAAATAAAACACGCATGCTAATACAACCCCCCCGTCGTGTAGTTATGTTGGGGTGTTTTTGGTTCAAGGTCAACAACCAGCGGTGTGTCTACTCTCAGGTCCGTCAAAGAGGCCTCAGGTCTTCCACTGTCGGCCTGAGAAGTTGGAGATGCAGCCTTTTCCAACTGTGCTCCCAAATTATGGAACACGTTACCAAAATGTATTAGAGATGCAGGCCTCTGTGAGCATTTTCAAGTGATTCCTAAAAACGTACCTTTGCAGCTTTTAGTCCTTTTCGCTTTTTAAACGGATCCTTTCATGCAATCTTTTATGTTTGTGTTTATAAGCACAGCACCGTTTTCTTGATTTCATTCTTTCAACGCTTTTATTATTGTACTTTATCTGTATATCATCGCAGCAGTTTGGCATTCCACACACCACCCTCCGGCACAGAGACACAGACGGGGTTGTAGACACACAGTTTATTGTAGAGCGTGGGCCAGCTGGAATAAGCTCAGGAGCAGATAGACATGTGTCATGACAAGGGCTCCTCTCCTGAGTGTGTGCGGGGACGGGGGTTTTAACCTGTTGCTCATTAGACCAACCGACGAGCAACAGAGACCTGGACCCAGGACAGGCGTGGCTGCTCGAACCACACCATCCCCACCCCACCATCATACTTAGAGGAAGTTTGGGGTTTTCTTGTTGAGCGTTCTGTGTGAATTCTGCCTTTCTCAGGACAAAATTAGTTCTTTTGAGAGAGTGGAAGTTACATGGAAGTTAAAAAGTGCCCTTTGGGAAGGCAAGGTCCTCAGTGTCAATTGTGCCTCTAAGGTCATGGCGGTTAAGCGCTGTAAATGGCCCGTCAAAAAAGGTTGTTTTGACATTACTTGTGTAGCCCTCTGTCATAGTTCATATTTCATGAATTATGTTTTGGGAAAGTAGCATTTTCCTTCAATCTCTTAACATCCATGTAATCGTGCTATGTTCCAATTGCTTGAGGGGCTGGGTCCTGGAACGTCTGCACTGGTCTGTTAATCACAAATAGAATGTTCTGCAGAGCACCTCATTGACTTTGTAGGAATAACACGGCCAAATCAGTGTTGACATAGATAGGGACTGCGCTGGAGTGCGTTCAAAACCAGATTTATCCAACAAATATGTTTGTTCTCAGCACATCAGTGCATATGCGGTATGGTAACAATTGCCTTGAGAGATCCAACGGCAGGATCATGGGCTGTTTAAAGCGAGCCGTATATGCGGTTCACAACCCTCAACGACACAAACATGACCGACGTGCATGCCGTCGTTTTCGTCTTTGTGAAGCACATGACAAGCCATGGTAATATGATAATAGCAGCAGTCGGGACACATATGCAGTTTTGTTGCTTCCAGCGAGGACAACTGCAGTGCAGCTGTTTCAAGTATATAGAGTTTCTTTTAAGCTATCTGTACCTTTAGGAAGTGCATGAAAGAGAATACTTTAGCTCTTTTATATGCGCAGGCACAAAGCAAAGCCAGCACTTTGACAAAATATGTCATGAAACGGAAGGTCCCACCCAAGTCTTACCTGAACCCCATTGAAATACAGCGTGCGGAACAGGATATCATAACTATTAAAGGGGAAACGAGGCTTAACCAACGGCAATAACCCGCTATTAAAAATCTGAATACTTTATTGTGTTGGTGGTCTCAGGCGGAATCTTAAAATAACAGGGCTGCGCATGGTTCTCATTCCCCCCAGGCAGCGCGTTGTGGCCACACTTGACTTTCAAAGAATTTCACTTCCACCGCAGTCGACACCCTCGTTCACGCGAATGGCAGACGCACAAAAAAGGGAGGGGGCGGTTCGATCCGCCGCCCTTAGTGGTATCCCTCATGCCAGACGGATTTACTGCGATGGGTTGCGGGCGATGATCAGAACACCAAAAGGCGCGGGGGCTGCAAGAGTGCAGACAACGACCGGTCATCAATAACGCCTAGAGATAAAGCCCTGATGAAGTCCCGGTCTCGAGGGCCATTTGTGACAAATTAGAAGATAACCATGACTCCCAAAATCAAAGCCAAGCAGATAAATTCTCAAAGCTATTTGGGGCGTACGACCAAGTCCGGCGAATTAAGAATAGCGCTATCTCCTTCCAGGCTGTCAAGTCCATGAACATCCTCCCGTCTCCGAGGCTTTCTTGTGTACGTTGGATGGCTCCAGCTTGATTAGGACTGAGCAGAAGTGATGTACGATGAAGATGCAGAAATAACATTATTTTCACTCCGAGCCAATGCTTGAAGTGGAAAGAAATGTGTGCCGGTACTCCCCTAATTCACATGGTGGCGTCGGGGGGGGGGCAATTTTCGCCAGAGCTCGCAATAAATAATAATTCTAATAATTAATAGAAAAAAATGCCCTCCGACTCAATTAAATATGATATATTTTACAATACGTCCACTTGATTTGTTCACTTAAGAGGGCGGAACAGAGGCCGGCAGCTTGTCGGAAGTGCCGGTACGTGAGAAAAAGTCCCGGTACGCCAAAGAGCAAAGGTAGAAGTGGCGGTACTGCGTACCAGTGAGTACAGGCCCACGCCGAGCACTGTTCCTCGCTGATAATAAATAACAGATGAGTGGTTGTGCAAGTGGTAAGTAATTGTCCATGGCCCCAGCGTTTCTCCTTCCTCCGCTAAATATCAAGAGGAAAGCTGCTGCAGCGCGAGACCCTGGGATTTGGGATTTGTTCATGGTCGACCAAACGTCCTCGACGCGGAGTTGCTGCGACTCGGATGAACTCTTGGATGAACTTTTTTTTTTTTTTTTTTTCCCTCCTCTCCCCTGATGATTTACGGTCCGAGTTTGCTCTGTGTTTGCTGGCCACCCGGCTCTACCTGCCTGCGAGGCCTGAAGACGTGTCTGCTTTACCTTTACATGGCAGCCAAAACCTTTCTACCTTCCTGGCGCGTCTTGCAGAAACTGGGCCTCCGCGCGCCCGTAAATCTGACGCCCTCCCCGCGGGTTCGAGCGCCCCCCCCCACACACACACCCCCGGCAGGTCCGCGCTGCCGTCACGTCGGACAGGCAGACCTCAGGAATCCTAATGAGGAAGCCAAGTTGGAGTCGCCTCCTCAGCGCTCCCCCCCGCCTCCACCCCATCTGAACCTTCCGCACATCCTGCCGGTTCCTCCGGCCGCGACACAGTGATTTCTCACAGCCTCCCCCCTCTCCTCTGCCAGTCATCCATTTATAAACACACCTCCCGCTCAGCTGGCGAGCCGGAGCCGGGACAAACCGCGCCGCGGATAAACAGGAAAACCAGTGAATGGACCTGACCCCCCCCCCCCCCCAACACACACACACACACACACACACACACACACACACACACACACACACACACACACACACACACACACACACACACACACACACACACACACACACACACACACACACACACTCTTCCCTTTCTATGTGCCAACCACCCTGGCGTCTGTCAATCACAGGCGGCTGGCCTGTAGTAATGAAAGACCTTAGTATGATATTTACAGTGCTCTGTCCCCGTGCTATGAGTTTGATCTTCACGCGTCCTGGCTGGTTCCTCCGCATTCGCAGGACGAGCCGCCGGTGCGAGGGTTTCGTTGTGAGAGACGGTAATATGCCCCGACAGAGGAATATCTGTCATAACGGAATAGAACGGCTCTGCGGTCGAGGGCTCGCAGCGAGGGGAAAGTGGCTGCATTGGTAATCGGGTTTCCATTGGAGCAATGGGAGTTTCCCTCGAAAATGCTGACTGCTCAACGCAGCGTTATTTATCCCCAACACCGAGAGATTTTTAGACACAACAAACTGCTGGGGCTGAATCATAACTGATTTTATATATATGTATATATATTTTTCCAAAATCGAAATCTCAACATTTATGTAGGAAGATAACATTGTCGACTTCACACAAAATCTTTAAATGCGATTTGGTTTTTAACTGGAAGGTGAAAGCAAGCAAAGGGTGGGACCCTGAAAATGGTGCGCGCACTATATCTGAGGCAATGTTTGCCTCTAACAGGGTGGGGGAGACAGGGCAAGCTTCATCAAGCTCCACAGAATAAAGTCATTTGACGGCTTGTTTGCTTATTTTTAATTTTCATGTGATTAGTCATATTTTTGTGGGGCGGCGAGGGAAACGGATTATTATTATTTGGAGCAAATATTTAATGTTCCCATTATTCGAGCCGGCGCATAAACAAAGGCGTCATGAGCAATTCGTCGTGCATACAATAACACGCAGAGCGTTTTCCCACAGTGGAGCGGCCCCGGTCCTACAGCTGCTGGGAGGGAGCCAGCTCCCAGTGCAGACCACCACAGCCACACAGATCACCAGTACACCAACACACACACACCACCTCAGCCATGTAGACCACCTGTACACTGACACACACACACACACACACACACACACACACACCACCTCAGCCACGCAGACCACCTGTACACTGACACACACACACACACACACACACAAACACACACACCACCACCTCAGCCACACAGACCACCTGTACACTGACACACACACACACACACACACACACACACACCACAGCAACAGAGACCACCTTTACACCAACAGCGACACACACACCACCATATAGACAGCCTGTACACAGACAAACACACACACACAGCACTGCTGCAGAACCATGCACTGCAAGGTGGCAAACACATGCAGGCTCATACACATACTCACATTTAACGCAAAACTGAAGCTTTGTTCTGTAAATCATCAGAATAGGAATTGGAATTTGTTTATTCAGCCAAGGATTTTCACATCCAAGTGGTGTATTGCTGTAAAGACAATTGCAAAGCACTACGAAGTGTGATTGTGATTCTATGCACAGTATTAAATTGTAGGTATAGGTATATAATTACATTAAAAAGCCAACTCTGTGTTTAAATAGGTGAAAAATTGTCCCTTCCTTGATAGCACACACCAGTTATGTTTCATACTTCAACCTGCTATATGTTTTAGTTCAAAGCATGTTTTTAAGAGTCAAAGACCCCTTTCCACATGGGATTAACATACATTTTAGGTGATTGGATTGCAACCAGAGAGCGCTTGACCACGACAAGACGGAAAAAACAGTAAATGCCACCAAAACACAATGAGGGTGAGCCGTACGTGGTCCCATCGCCCGGTGCCTGGATTGTGGACCCGACACATTGGGGAGGCACTCTGACCACGTTGAACCAGAGTGTGAACGCAATCACGTTTTCGTTCCAGATTTAACGACTATGTAGGCCCAAAACCCTAAATGTGTCCTCTGTTGGAGCCACGCTGAAATAGAAACAGCTGCATGAAAAACAGTCCCTCATCGGTTGTCGAATGAGATAAGATAGTGCTTTATGAATCCCCGCGGAGGAAGTTCGGTAACGCGCCTTCGTCCTGCGCTTGGCAAGGTAAGAAGAGGAGCATGTAACAAGCGTGAGGAAAGCGTGAGGAAAGCACCCGATTCCTCGGAAATGCACAAAGTCATCGATCTCAGTGTGGACCCTGAAGACCCATTTTAACACCGGGGGTAGATGGAAAGTCAATCTGGCTAAATCATGTCTAGATACAATCCAAATGCAAAACACTCCTTGCCAAACAGGCCCGGTTCTCGACTGTTTCGATTGGCGGGCAGTAGGAAATGTTGATTGGCTTATTCACGTGGTGACGCGCACACGGTTAACGGTGAACAATTGTCTCTTTGTGTAGATTACTATTTATTTTAACACGTATAATGTCATTTTGAACTACTCCAAAAATATCTCTATGCATACCGACATGGATTACAGTTTTCCGAGATCCCGCGGAACACGGCATCACTTCCTGCTGCAAACTTGGAGCGCTTTCTAATCCAGGGGGGCATGCACACACACACACACACACACACACACACACACACACACACAAAATTGTGCACAGACACACAAACACACACACACACACATATATACAAACACGCACACATATACACAAACATGCACACACACATACACACAAACACGCACACACACACACACACACCTATATAAAACTCAGCCAGCAATGTGTCCGGGCAGCTTCTACAATAAGGTCATTGAGGAAATGCAGACACAACACCACTGCTTTGTATCATACCTGCAGGGAGCTTGTTGTGTCAGCATTACATCGGAGGGTCAACTGGTTTCGTTGATTTCATTGCGTAGCTCAGGGACCAACCTAGATTTTTACAGATTACAGCGTGTCCTCAAAATCCCTGTAAAGCAACAGTAAATGTGTGTTCTGAGTTTGTCGCACCACAGAACAATGTGTTATTGACCACCCAGCCAAATTTGAACGATTAACAAAAACCGGCAAGAACATAAAATTTGGTTTCAAAATCGTGGACGTTCCGAGACGCCGGGGGGCGTGTCCGCTGAAGACCCTGCAACCACGTCCAATCGCGTGAATCGTTCGGGAAAATTCCGTTCCGCTGAATCCAGTCTTGTGTCTAGTCGCTCGCCTCAAGTAAGACAGTGACTGAGGAAATGCCCCTGTACACACGATGCTTTGTTTGTTTAAGGAAACATTTAATAAGGAAACGGAACACAATGAAATGCATGTAAATTAAAAACACATTGTCTTTATTAGGGCAGTGTGTTAGCTGGCGGGTGCAAATTGGCTGAGGCGGAGATGAGCGAGACAAACGCACTCATCGTGTGGCCGCAAACAATTGCGATAGGCTGTAGACGTTACTGCCGTTACTGCCATCACCGTAATACCTGGTGTAGACGCTCTCGCCAAAAACCTTTTTCCGTAATACCTGAAAGTCTGGGGAGTTAAAAAAATCCCTGTGTTCCCCCCTATTCCTCACCATGGCACGACTCCCCCCAATTGGATAGAAGATAAGAGCCCAACAGGTGGGGGGAGGAAGGAGTGCAGCCAAGGCAGGAGGGACTGGCTGCATAAATAGGCCGCCCAAATAAGGGTGTGGCGCCGTCAAGTTGTCTGACAGAACTAGCTCTGCAGGCATCGTTTTTGAACAATACCAAAACCCATCCCACCAACAACCAAGCACAGCCATGGTCCTCATAGCGTCAGTAAAGCGCGCACGCGCACACGCACGCACACACACACACACACACACACACACACACCATATGTATCACGTCTACCCTGGCCTCTGAGCCACTTCAGTTATAGCTTTCAGCTGTACCTTATCTCTGGATCCGCTGAGTGAGATAAAAGAAAACAAGTTGGAAAGGACTTTGAGGTGAAACCGTAGCGCACCGTTCATGGGATCAAGATGTTGCCACTGAAAAAGGCGTTTATCTCCCTTGCAAGATTTTATCAAGTTTTTTCGAGTAAAAAGAGCTCGGTCTCTGTCAACACGGCGGTCGGAGGGAGTCTTGCCGGCTGAGCCCGGTGACATCACCCTGCGGGGGCCTCCCGCACATTCCTGGATCACACCCACATCTCCAAAACAAAGTGACCTGCGACTGCTCTCCGCGATACACGCAAGTGTCGTCGGCGTCGCTCACACACCCTCCACTGGAACCAGACACGTTTCCCCGTCGCTCTCTGGCAGCACTTATCCAACGACACAAGCGACCCGAGTTCCAGGAAAGGTCGACGCCTTTTCCTGCGCTTTACCCTTCATTTTGGACTTTTTAGTGTCTTTGAGAATAGCCACACATGTGCTCCATGAAAGAAAAAGTCCAAACATGGGAAAACATGGTTTTCAAGGTAACATGGATGGATGGATGGATGGATGGATGCATGCATGCTGCATGGATGGATACATGGATGGATACATGGATGAATGCATGGATGGATGCATGGGTGGATGGATGGATGCATGGATGGATGCCTGGATGGATGCATGGATGGAAGGATGCATGGATGGATGGATAGATGGATGCATGGATGGATAGATGGATGCATGGATGGATGGATGGATGCATGGGTGGATGCATGGATGGATGTATGGATGGATGGGTGGGTGGATGCATGGATGGATGGATGCATGGGTGGATGCATGGGTGGAGGCATGGATGGATGGGTGGGTGGGTGGATGGATGCATGGATGGATAGATGGATGCATGGATGGATTCATGGCGGGATACATGGATGCATGGATGGATGGACGGATGGATGGCGTCACCGAGAGTTCGAATGG
>NC_137207.1:21808469-21838469 GCF_960531495.2 Zeus faber
CTGCCACTGACCCCCGGCCACCCCTACGCGCCGCAGGATCCATGTGAACTCATGCAAAGCTCCACGGATCCTGCTGTCGACGCCGGGGCGGTGGGGGTGAGCCGGGGGGGCTGCTGGGGGGGCTTGTGGACGCCGAAAAAAACAAAAGGGGCTTCTCTGTCGGACTGTGTCGCCCGTCCTGTGAACCTGGTTCCGAAAAGAACGGAGCCGCGTTTCTTCTTTAATGTGTGAGGTTTGGGCCCCGACTCAGCTCCAGGATTTTATTTTGTTGTGGTTTGTTGTTGTTGTTTTATATCTCTTGTTTTATATATCTTGTTATATATCTATCTTAAAATAAACAAATTCTCAAATGTATGATGTGCGTTTGCCAACATATTGGAGAAAACCATCCCTCATCAGTTCCCCAGAGAGTAGAGGTAGAGAGAAGAGGTACAGCGAATGTAGAGTATAGCAAAGGTAGAGTAGGGGTAATGTAGGCATTGTAGAAGTAGAGCACAGGGAGGTAAAGTAGAGTTGGAGTAGAGGTAGAGTACAGGTAGAGGAGAGGTAGAGTAGAGTAAAGCTCCAGTGGTTTGAGGCAGAGTAGCTTTAGAGTAGAGGTAGAGTAGTGGGAGGAAGAGAAGAGGTAGAGTAGGGGGGTAGAGTAGCAGTAGAATAGAGGTACAGCAGAGTACAGGGAGGTAGAGGTAGAGGGGAGTAGGGGTTGAGTAGATGTAAAGTAGAGGTATTGTCGAGGTAGAGTAGGGGGAGGGACTAACCCTAACTCTATTGTAGAGGTAGAGTAGAGGTAGAGTAAAGGTAGTAGAGGGTAAAGGTGAAGGCCATCAGCACCTAGGTGTCTAGGTGTCCTAGTGGTTTCCTTCCTTCCTTCCTTCCTTCCAGACTTCCTTCCTCCCTCCCTCCTTCCTTACCTCCCTCCCTAGACTCCAGGCTCCAAGTGCCCAGCCAGCACCGGGGTCAAGCAGACCTGTGGTTAGGTCCTTCCCTTCAACAAACCTGCAAGGTCTGCAGGAACAACAACAAAAAAATAAAAAATAAAAAAACAAGGTGATTGGAACCATGTGAGTTGAAGCAAACTCTGGAATTAACTTTCCATATGAGCTAACCCCCCCAAACCTGAGCTGACAAAAAATCTGGAGTGGATGAATAAGGTCCCGCTGCCCCATCCGGAGCAGAAATAGAAGCAGCAGAGAGAGAGAGAGAGAGAGAGAGAGGAGAGAGAGAGAGAGAGAGAGAGAGAGAGAGAGAGAGAGAGAGAGAGAGAGAGAGAGAGAGAGAGAGAGAGAGAGAGAGAGAGAGAGAGAGAGAGAGAGAGAGAGTGAGAGAGAGAGAGAGAGATGAGAGAGAGAGAGAGAGAGAGAGAGAGAGAGAGAGAGAGAGAGAGAGAGAGAGAGAGAGATCCCCAGTCACTTACCAGAGCCACGACGAGCGCTTCACAGGAACCATAAGTTGATCATGGGGATATCTGATCAAAGAGACATTGTTGGTCACACAGATGTGGATAAGCACTTATCTCACACACACACACACACACACACACACACACACACACACACACACACACACACACACACACACACACACACACACACACACACACACACACACACACACACACACACACACACACACACACACACACCCCGGCATTTTCTCACCACAGCATTCCACGAATCCCCTCCCCGACGAGTTTGTTTTCCCGGGGAGGTTCCAAAAACACGACGGACACGTCAGGTTGGGTTTGGGTCCCGCCGCCGGCCCAGCAAAGTGACGTGAGGCGCGGCACGCCGGGGTTTAGGAATGCGACGGCCGGGTTTCCGTGGCGATTCCCAATAAGGTGAGACACGGCGGGTGGGGTTGGAATGGGGGGGGTTATCCGGCAAGCTCCGCTCCTGTTCTCATATTCTGAGGGAGGGAGGAAATCCATCCATCAATTACAAAAACTATGTGTCAGACAGAGAGAGAGAGGTTACCACAGTTAAATACTTTACATTTACATTTAGTCATTTAGCAGACGCTTTTATCCAAAGCGACTTACAAGGGAGAATAACATTCAAGCTACATTGCGACAGAGACAGAGTAACAATAAATACTGCTAGGTACTGCTAAGTCATTGTAAGTTAGGAGTAGGAGGTACGCTTAAGAGCTGGGTCTTCAAGTGCTTCTTAAAGACAGAGAGGGACTTCCCTGCTCTGGTCATTTTTAGCAGCTCGTTCCACCAACGTGGAACTACAAATGAGAATAACCTGGATTGCCGTGGTTGTACGGCCGGCAAAGCCAGGCGAGGCTCATTTGATGAGCGCAGCATCTGGGGGGTCACATGTGCTTTTACGAGAGCATTTAAGTAGGTGGGAGCATTCCCAGCAATCACTCTGTAGGCCAGCATCAGAGACTTGAACTTGATGCGAGCGGCTACAGGTAACCAGTGGAGCTCGATGAGCAGCGGAGTGACATGTGCCCTCTTTGGCTGGTTGAACACCAGTCGCGCCGCCGCATTCTGTATCATCTGCAGTGGCTTCACCGCACAGGCCTCAAGCCTGTTAAGAGGGCGTTGCAGTAGTCGAGACGGGACATCACCAAGGTTTGTACCAGCAGTTGAGTGGCATATTGGGTCAGGTACGGCCTGACTTTTCGGATGTTGAATAGTGCGAAGCGGCAGGACCGGGAGACGGCGGCAACATGGTCCGAGAATGTCAGTTGGTCATCAATAATGACGCCTAGATTCCTTGCAGCCTTGGTAGGAACAAGAGATAGAATGTCAATTTTAATATCAATGTTATAAATACTTATGGACTAAGGATTGCGCACACACACACACACACACACACACACACACACACACACACACACACACACACACACACACACACACACACACACACACACACACACACACACACCTCTAGCCTTTTTGGAGCCCGAGGTTAGATCTGTACAAGGTGCCCCCCTCCACATTCCTTAACCCTAACTCAGGGATGAAAAAAGTGAGTTTCAGAGACCGTTATTCCTGCATTCTGGTTGAGTGATGAACTTTTATCAAAGTGAATCACAAAATAATAAGCCAACAAAATACATTTAAAAAACGAATCAAGCTGTTTTCATTTGGTCTGTATTTTAATATTGTAATGCTGTATGTGTTAGTGTGTGTATGTGTGTGTGTGTGTGTGTGTGTGTGTGGCAGTGTCTCAGGAGGTAGAGCGCACAACCAGTTGATTGATGTGTTGTGTTATTTGGATAAGTTTATCTTATTGGAGTGTTACTGGCCGAGCTGTTGAGGGGGCGGGGTCTGGGTTCTTCTGAGCCGGGGTCGTTGAGGATGAAGAGGATAAAGAGGAGGGAGAGGATGAAGAGGAGGGAGAGGATGAAGAGGATAAAGAGGATAAAGAGGAGGGAGAGGAGGGAGAGGATGAAGAGGATGAGAGGATGAAGAGGATAAAGAGGATAAAGAGGAGGGAGAGGATGAAGAGGATAAAGAGGAGGGAGAGGAGGGAGAGGATGAAGAGGATGAGAGGATGAAGAGAAGGGAGAGGATGAAGAGGATGAAGAGGAGGGAGAGGAGGAAGAGGATGAAGAGGAGGGAGAGGATGAAGATGAGGGAGAGGATGAAGAGGATGAAGAGGAGGGAGAGGAGGGAGAGGATGAAGAGGATGAAGAGGAGGGAGAGGATGAAGAGGATAAAGAGGATAAAGAGGATAAAGAGGATGAAGAGGATGAAGAGGAGGGAAAGGATGAAGAGGAGGGAGAGGATGAAGAGGATAAAGAGGAGGGAGAGGATGAAGAGAAGGGAGAGGATGAAGAGGATGAAGAGGAGGGAGAGGATGAAGAGGATGAAGAGGAGGGAGAGGATGAAGAGAAGGGAGAGGATGAAGAGGATGAAGAGGAGGGAGAGGATGAAGAGGATGAAGAGGAGGGAGAGGAGGGAGAGGAGGGAAAGGATGAAGAGAAGGGAGAGGATGAAGAGGAGGGAGAGGATGAAGAGGAGGGAGAGGATGAAGAGGAGGGAGAGGAGGGAAAGGATGAAGAGGAGGGAGAGGATGAAGAGGAGGGAGAGGATGAAGAGGATGAAGAGGAGGGAGAGGATGAAGAGGAGGGAGAGGATGAAGAGGAGGGAGAGGATGAAGAGGAGGGAGAGGATGAAGAGGATGAAGAGGAGGGAGAGGATGAAGAGGAGGGAGAGGAGGGAGAGGATGAAGAGGATGAAGAGGAGGGAGAGGATGAAGAGGATGAAGAGGAGGGAGAGGATGAAGAGGAGGGAGAGGAGGGAGAGGATGAAGAGGATGAAGAGGAGGAGAGGATGAAGAGGATGAAGAGGATGAAGAGGAGGGAGAGGATGAAGAGGAGGGAGAGGAGGGAGAGGATGAAGAGGATGAAGAGGAGGAGAGGATGAAGAGGATGAAGAGGATGAAGAGGAGGGAGAGGATGAAGATGGTGAAGAGGATGAAGAGGGTGGAGAGGATGAAGAAAATGGAGAGGAGGGAGCGGATGAAGAGGAGAGAGAGGATGAAGACGGTGAAGATGACGGAGAGGATGAAGAGGAGGGAGAGGATGAAGAGGAGGGAGAGGATGAACAGGAGGGAGAGGATGAAGAGGAGGGAGAGGAGGGAGAGGATGAACAGGAGGGAGAGGATGAAGAGGAGGGAGGGGATGAAGAGGAGGGAGAGGAGGAGGGCGGGAATGCGAAGGCGAGAACTTGTCGCCAGTTGCGACGTGAAGAAACAGCGCGAGAAAGAGAACAGTCGTCCTGAAAGGGACGGGGGGCCACGCCCGGGGCCACGCCCGGTCCTTGTCTTCTTTTGGAACTTGGTGCGGCCCCAAAAAAAACGTGATTTTAACAAACATAAAAGATTAACGTGTGTACGCGTGTGTGTGCGCGCACACACTCAAGTTACCCACACTCTTTTGTTTGTTTGTTTTGGGTGTAACTTTGAAACCATGGTGCCGAGCCCACCACACACACACACACACACACACACACACACACACACACACACACACACACACACACACACACACACACACACACACACACACACACACACACACACACACACACACACACACACACACACACACACAGCTTCATTTTAGATTTCACAAAGCAAGTCAGACAAACTCGTTTAGTGAAACTGTGTAATTGTTCTCTCTATCTCCCTCTCAGTGTGTGTGTGTGTGTGTGTGTGTGTGTGTGTGTGTGTGTGTGTGTGTGTGTGTGTGTGTGTGTGTGTGTGTGTGTGTGTGTGTTTTTCGGGTTTCTATTCCCCGTTCCTCTTCATGTCCCCTCTTTGTCTCGGCCTCATTGTTTTTCTGTCTGTCGACTTTTTCCTCTTGCTCACTTTCAAACACAAACAGAGAGAGAGAGAGAGAGACACACACACACACACTCACTTTCACTCTCACTCACTCTCACTCTCACTCTCACACACACACACACACACACACACACACACACACACTCTCACACACACACACACACACACACACACACACACACACACACTGACAGACGAGAAGCGGCTTCATTAGAGCTGGCTAAGTCCTCCTCCAGCCCAGTTAATCACACTCAGGCACCACAGCGTTCATTGCAGTGAGCTCAACTGTTCCAGCTGCCGGTGCCAAACTCCCATCTCCACCAGCGCCACCTTTCCTCATCTTCAGTGGTAAAAACCATCATATACTTATTACATATATATAATATAATATACTTACACAGGCACCGGGAGGCTTGGCTTTTATGGTCTCCTGCTCCACAGACTAAAAACTAGACTAAGGAATTTCATTCGCGCAAGAAGAAAATCGAAAGCTCGCTTTACACTGAAACGGACAAACGCCAATTAAATAAACGTTAGTCCATTCAATTCATTTTACCATCCTAGTACTGACGTATTAAGGAGCAGTTAGGGGGTTGGGTGTCTTGCTCAAGGACACGCCTGCACGCGACCAGGAGGAGCCGGGCATCGAACCGGCAATCATCCCATTACCAGACGTCACCCGCTCTACCTCCTGAGCCACTGCCCCCCCGCCCCCAATTCATTCCTGAGTGCGAGTGGGATTCTGCACAGGAAAAGCTGCGGCGCAGACTTCGGAGCCCGGTCAAGGCTCCGGGGCCGCGTTCACCTTTTTCGACTCGTGCGATAAGTTTCTGTCCGGGACGACGGCAGGAAGCTGCGTCAGTCAAGATCCTTTCATGTGAATTGGGCTCCAAACCAAGTCAATAAGTCACGCATATTAAAATAATTACAATATTGACGTTGATGTAGGACGTCACCGTGTTCAGTATCAATACATCTTTTATGAATGAATGAAAATGGAAAAATACAAACGATCCCACTGATGTGAGTCGTTTGTATTTTTCCATTTTCATTCGCAGTTTGTAAACAGGATATAAAGGGAGTTTTTAAACGTGTCATTCATGGAAAATGGTGAATGTCCATCTGGAAAGGCAAAAAAAAAAATCTCTCTCTCATTTTCTCCGACATACTGTATTTTGGGGCACGAAACTCAGACGCGGTTCATCCGTCGGCCACTAGGGGGAGGATCCGCCTGTCGGATGCGACTACGGCTTTGGTGTGAAGCGAAGCTTCGGGCGCGTCGTCCGTAACCACCGCGTTCCGGCCGCTGGAAGGCCCTCTCGGTGATCTCCGCCGGGCACAAAGCACTGGAAGAAAATGCTGACTGGCTTTTTGGAAGGTCGCACTATGATCATCCCTGGCCTAGGGTTTCGAAACCCGAAACGCCAGACGCCGTCCTGCGCCCGCCACCTGATGAGCCGGCACCGGCGTCGCTGCGCTCGGACACCGACGCGGCGGCGCTCCAGCGGCGTCGGGTCGTCGCGGTCTACCGCCGAAGACGGGCCCGGACGGGGCTTTTTCTTTTTTTTTTTTTTTGTGGCAAAAAGAAAGTTGCGGTGAGGTAATCAATCCACCGGGTTATCCTCCTCCACCCCGCCCCCACTTCTCTCGTTCTGTCGTTCTCAGCCAGAGAATTAGTTCAAGATGGTTTGCATTGATTTGGGCTCGTTTAAAAGCGGCGGGCCCCGGGTTAACCGCGACACAACATGTGGTGTATAGTCCCCCCCCCACCGGGGACCGCTGGGGGATGTGTGTGTGTGTGTGTGTGTGTCTGTGTGTGTGTATTTTCTGGAGATCGCTGACATGTTGGCTGACATTTCACAGAGGGTGTGTGTGTGTGTGTGTGTGTTTGCGCGCATGCACGTGTGTGTGTGTGTGTGTGTGTGTGTGTTTGGGGTGTGTGTGTGTGTGTGTGTTTTCTCTATCAGGGCCGTGGTAAGCTGACTATGTGCTCCCCGCATGTACACAAGGGCGAGCGGGCGCTTTGTTTGTCTACTTTTGTTTTATTGTTGTTGTTGTTTTTCTTTTAAGGCGTTGGGTTGAACATGAAGGCCTGGTAAGACGTGGACACGCCAAACTCAGAGTCTGGATGTGTGTGTGTGTGTGTGTGTGTGTGTGTGTGAGTAAACACTTTGATCCCCGCGACAGAAGATTTGACAATGCCTCAACCGTAAAAGACCATGGCGTGCTTTTGAACGTCTCATTCTTCCGTCCCTTTTCATCACTATGTATATGTATAATGTACTGTGTATATACTGGATATATATATATATATATATATATATATATATATATATATATATATATATATATATATATATATATAGAGAGAGAGTTTCTCCATTGACGGAAAAAGGCTTTGGTCTTCCATACGATGAAAATCTTAAAGCATCCCCCACCGGACGGAGAACTTCCCCCTCGACCGCCGGGTTTTTCTTTCATGCTACGGAACACAATGAAAGACACGAAACATGTGATTTTATCTCGACTCACTTTGAGGAGACACGGTGTAATGTCTGAGTAAACCATGTACTGTGGAATATAACTGCAGGACCGCTGACATAGACGGAGCTCTGTAATGGGCCCTGTAGAAGTCATCCGCAGTAATGATTTCCCCCTCGGTCTTGGCATGATCCAAAGTGCGTGCGTGTGTGTGTGTGTGTGTGTGTGTGTGTGCGCGCGATCATACGCATGTGTTTTATGTCCGTCCTCGCCGTGCGTTTCTCCGGGTAACTGCGCGCTGTTTATGTGTTTGTGTTGTGCGTGCATTAGTGCGAGGGCACGCCGGGGCTAACTTTGGGGAAGGGAAGGGAAGTCGGAGCGCGCTCGCTATTCGCTATCACAAGAAAAGCAGCGTGATTGGAAGTGGGTAATTACCTCACGAGGACCGGTGGGGGCAGGGGGGGGAGGGAGGGAGATAACGGAGTGCAGGAGATAAGCCTGCCGCGATTTAGCTCAACGGGCAAATCCCCCGTCGGCCTGAGTGAATGCAGCTCCACACGCACAGCACACGCGGAGCACGCCGACGCACTCGGACCCCGGCTCCGGCCCTTTTTGGGATCGGAAACTGTCGTGCCGAGCGTGCACCACAGTGCGGACGTGTGCCCTTTTATATTTTATTTATTATTTTTTTTTACACTTTATTTACACACACACACACACACACACACACACACACACACACACACACACACACACACACACACACACACACACACACACACACACACACACACACACACACACACAAATATTTACTTAATGCCTCTTTCAAAATAAAAAACGTAAATAAAACAAAAATGACAATTCTAAATTGTTCGTGGTAACAGTAACAACAGAACATTTAAAAAGTCCGGTACCTCAGGCTAATTAGTTTGCTGTTAGTTAAAAAAAAAAAATCAACAAACTATATTTAATAAAGCGGGTATTCTTCGCTACAGGGTATACCACATATTTTTCATGTTTTAAAAGTGACATTACTGACATGTACTCTTCTTTATAAGACAATTGAGAATCGGGCCCGACATGGAGACCCATGCGGCCCCAAATGGTCTGATTCACCAGAATCCATAGGAACCAGTTAGAACCTGCTATTCCGCTCCTGGATGCCGTGACCAACTTGATGTTTCTCCGTTGGCAACACAACTGCCTTTTAGCCTCTTTATCCCTTTTGGAAAAAAGATTCTCCAACTCGACTCGAATGCGTCCACAGAATGACGTAAAGCAATGTAATGTAAAGTAATGTAATGCAAAGTAATGTAATGCAATGCAATGCAATGTAATTCAATGTAATGCAATACAATGTAATTTAAAGTAATGTAATGCAATGCAATGCAAAGTAATGAAATGTAAAGGAATTCAATGCAATGCAATGTAATCTGATGTAATGTAAAGTGCTGTGGATCGCCATTCAAAGTGTTTTTCTGGGTATCTGGAGCTCTTGTGTGTTAAAATAAATGAGAGAACGCTAATGTTGGAAACTGTAGGTCCATCCATAAAAGAATCTGCAACAAGGCAAAATGTGACTATTACAGTACAAGGTTGGCACCACTGCAAACGTGTTAAAATGTCAACAGCTTTAAAGCCCAGGAGTAGAACTGGCAAAGCAAAGTATTAACTGGTTTAACTGGAAAAGTCATTTATTTATCTTGACCTTCCCCCACTCCGTGGACATTGTGTCGTAATAGTAATGAAACACGGATAATTAATAATAGAACTCAATACAGTTATCACAGGAAAACCCCGTCCATACACGTCCCTAATCACCATTCAATCAGTACAACAATCAATGCAATTCAACCTGAAATCCTCCCAAAAAGTGTGAGCAGCTCGGACACCCCCCCCCATCGTAGTACCCACAATACGGATGACGAAGCAGCAAACACGAGAAACAGAGACCTCCACAACCACAGGAATTCGGTGCGAGTATAAATTCAGCGGCATCGCAGCGAGGGAACCTATGAATTAAACGGAGCCTCCGAGCACGAACTCGTTTATAAATATCCCCGAGTCATCGGGCTGACGTTTTTTTCCGGAGGAGAATAAAATACAATGTTAAGTGAGGCGGCAACGTGGGCTCAAAATGACCTGCTCCGAAGGTCCCTCTGGAGGTCCAAGATTCCTGCTCATTTAATTGAGAGCGTTCACACAGATGATGGGCGTCCCAATTCAATTGCACTAATGTTATAAGACTGAAAATAGATTTTCTGGAAAACCCCTTTTTCTTCCGGCGTTTCCTCCACACCGGTTCCTGTCGGCTGATACTGATTTAACATATTGGGAAAAGCATGGGGGGAAAAACAATAAAACGGATAAAATCACCGCGAAACCTATGTTTCCGTGGCAACATTCATTGCGTTGATATGCGATTAATAACCAGATGAAGCTCAAAGTTTCGGGCTGAGGTAATAATGTGATTAAGGTGTTTACATACGTTTGGAATGGCGTGATGACCGAAAAAAAACGTGAGTTTATCTCAAGTCTGACTCGACGACGGGGTTCTTTCCATGATAGCTGCAATATTCGGAGTGCTGCCTCGACCCCGATGTGAGCCGCTTCTTCAAGTGCGTGCGAACACACTGAGTGTTCCTCAATGGAATCTGACCACACTACTTCGCCTCGATTTGAAATGTCTTCTCATATTTAAAACAAAAAAAAAAAAAGTTTTAAAAATCGAACGCTTATTCCCACAGTCTGTATGGCCGTTGAGCCCGGTTTGGGCGACATTCATTTCATTGTTCAGCCTTTGTTTAGTTTGACGGGGCGCCACGTTGATTTAGTCAAATGTTTGGTCTAATTTTGGTCTTATCTGTGAAGCCAATGATTCCGTGTTTAGTCAAGTAGTCGCTTCTATGGATGAAGCCGTGACCAGCGTGCTCCAGTGTTTGTGTTTGGAATCCTGTGTATAATTATTACGACGTGTGTGGGTGTGTGTGAAACAGGACCAGTGTCGGGCGTTTCCAATGTGTGTGTTTGTTTTACTACACTTGTGAACATCGAATTGAATAGTTTTTTGGTTTTGAAGTGCCACAGGAACATGGGCCCTCACAAACCGGGTGTATTTACTCAGACATCACTTCGATACCAGAACAAGAATATGTGTGTGTGTGTGTGTGTGTGTGTGTGTGTGTGTGTGTGTGTGTGAGAAAGAGAGTGTTTTACTATACTGTGAGGACCGAGTTGACTATTTTTTGGTTTTGAAGTGAAACAGAAACACGGGTCCTCACTAACCAGATGTATTTAATCGGACCTCACTTTGATACCAGTACAACAATGTGTGTGTGTGTGTGTGTGTGTGTGTGTGTGCGTGTGTGCGTGTACGTGCATGCATCTGTGTGTGTGTGTGTGTCTGTGTGTGTGCGCGTGCGTGCGTGCACCTGCATGCATCTGTGTGTGTGTGTGTGTGTGTGTGTGTGTGTGTGTGTGTGTGTGTGTGCGTGTCCGTGTGCATGTGTGTGTGTGTGTGTGCGTGCGTGTGCATGTGTGTGCGTGTGCGTCTGTATCACAGACAGTGAGTTTCATTTGGCACCCAGCCTCACGCTGAGGACCTCTGCCAGGATAAACACTTCATCTCTCTCTCTCTGACTGTCTCTCCTCCTGCGTTCCCTTCTTTCCTTCCCTCCCTCCCCACTTTCTTTCCCTGTTTTATCAAAGACAAAGTAACCTCTCCAACCCACTTACAAAGAATGTTTAAAAAAAAAAAAAAAAAAAAAAAAGGCCGTCACTTCACTTATTAAACCACTACTTCCTCCTAGACTAGACAGACCACACAATCCAAACTTTTCTCTTTCACTTCAAAATGGCCATTTTAAGGAATAAATCCCCATTAAAAAATGGCGGAGTTCTGCTGAGGTTGAGGCCCTGCGGCTGATAAACTTAACTCGGAAATAACCAAAAGGGCCCCACCAACTGTGAGAGGGCTCTGGCTCTCTCTACAGCTCTACTTTTTCAAAGCGAGCGAGCAACAATACTGACGGGGGGGCGGGCGGGCGGGGCGGGCGGGGTTGCATAATTTAAAACACAACAGATCACTGGAGATGTGAACCAGATTTCAATAAAAGACCAATGTCATAAAAACACAAAAAAGGCAAAAAAATGTGGATTCCCACGGTGCATGGTGAGTTATGGACCGCCGGCTCCCCCTGAAAGCCGGGGCCAAGTTGATATATCTGTACAAATAATTATCTTAAGAATTAGTCCGACTTGAGCCTGCAAGGTAACATCCCGGCCTGCGAGCGCCATCTGCTTTTCCGACCCTCGCACGAAAATGAAAAGCGTGGAACCGACGGCGCGTCCCGGCGACGCGCCGCAGCTGCAGCGGATTCCCCCTGAAAGAAAGAAGGAGAAAAAAAAAAAAAAAGGCAAAACACCTGTTAATATCCCCCCTCCTCCTCCACCCTCCTCCTCCACCCTTTCACTGCACATAAATAGCAATAACTTTTATGGGATTCACTGCCCCGCAAAAAGTCGTGACGCACCTCAGGCCGACATGTGGACATCTGAGACAAGACACGGCGGCGGCTTTTTTTTATTTTTACGGCCGCGAGAGCTTGTTACTGTGTTCGGACACCGAAATCCGCGGGGCCCGGCTCCCCAGCATCGGCGTTATAGATTTGGGCCTGAGAAACATGTATGTATATAAATTGGGGGGGGGGGGGGGGGGGGGGTCGACATCTGGCTGCGCACCTGCCTCTCGCTCCACATCGACGAGCTCCAAGAGCTTGCCGACGGGGTAAAGCGGTTAAAAACGGCCAACGAGGGGACCGCCGCGGCGGGCAAACGGGGGCGTTTTAAATTTGGGTTTTCTGACATTCCTGAGACGTACGGAGGCAACGCGGCAGACGGCAGGGCGGCAGGAGGGCGCGGTCAAGGGGTCCGACGGAACTGATTCCGCAAGCTCCGCAAGAAAAAAAAAAAAAAAAAAAAACGGGGAACGGGGGTTTGTGTGGCGCGGGGTCGGGGGTCACGCCCGCCGTGGATGGCGGTTGGGTCCACAGGAAGCTGAACCTGGAGAGAGCCAGTCAGCGAGAGAGAGAGAGAGAGAGAGAGAGAGAGAACTCTCCGCTTCTCAGCTCCATGATTCCATCTTGGGTTTTGTTTTTTTTTTTTCCTCTCGCTTATACCATCCCACGTATGAGTCGTCTGTCTTCCAATGCTTATGAGAGCTCAACTCACACGCACGCACGCACACACACACACACACACAGGAAATACAGGGCATCCGTCTGCCAGCTAATAGCCCTTAATTGAGGCGCTAATAGAGAAAAGCAATGCAAACGCCGGGCAGAGGAGAAGCCCTGAGTGGAGGGGGAAGAGAGGAAAATAAACAACAGCAATAGGAAGGGGAAAAGGGCAATTTCAAGCGAAAAATATTAATGTAATCAAGGCAAATGAGTAGGTTTGGGATAACATTCCGACGGCGCGGTGTGTTTACTTTGCCGGCGAGCGATGGAGAATAGGTGCAGCGGAGGGAGCGAGGGCGGGCTCCACTCGTCTCGTTTAAACGGCCGCCGCTCCCCTCAAACTGCCCCGATCTGTTTACGCGTTCACGGTTCTACGTTATGCGCCGCGCCGGCGGGGCAGACGCTGATAACAATAATGATATAAAGTGCTCGCGCTAGGTTATGGGGGGCGCAAGCGGAGAAAGGGAACTGAGGTCACTCGGGGCGGAGCGGGGTTTACACAACGTTGATTGGAAATGCATGCGATCGGCGAGAGTTCAATCAGTCACCAGGCGGCGTTTTTTTTCTTTTTTCTTTTTTTTTTTGGGTGGTTGGATTTTAGTTTAATTCGGCACCGGACGGCGGCGACGCTTCGCAGAGCGCTGTTTGGTTGTCGGGGGCGACCGCGTCGATTCCGCTGGCAATCCAACGCGCCGGCGGGGGCCGAGGCCGAGGGAGCTGTCGGCCGCGATCCACGCCGAGCGAGGGAAGTTTTGCTGCTTGGCCTCTCGTTTGCCACGGTGTGCCGGCGAGTGGGGGAGTGAGGGGGAATGTGTGTGTGTGTGTGTGTGTGTGTGTGTGTGTGTGTGCGGTACCTGCTTCAGGAATCGGGATGTCAACACACGCCAGCAACACCGCTGCCCTTGTCAGCACTAAAAACGCCAGTAACGTGTAGAACCGCGCTTATGATGATGGCCTCCTAATACTTAGCGATGCACGACTCGTGAGCGATTCGGTCGCCGCGAACAAATCTTTGAAGTGACTCAAGAGTCACTCCGGCACAAAAAGTGAGTGAATCTTCAATGCACAAACTGCAAATTACTGACTCCGAAGTTAAAGTGCAAGGCAAAAAGAAGGTGGAGGCACAATTCTGAAGCCGACCCCTCGTCGTCCTCTCGCAACGTGCGTGAGACCAACTGAATGAAACGAAAACCAAGAGTCGGAAAAATGAGCAAATCTTCACGGGCTGACCCTCGCACGCACAGCGGTTGAGAAACACACACAAGTACAGGGAGCTGAGACACACACACACACACACACACACACACACACACACACACACACACACACACACACACACACACACACACACACACACACACACACACACACACACACACACACACACACACACCTGACCCAGCGACGGCTGTTTATTGAAACTGGAGTTAAATGACCCTCTGGTGGGGACCTTGCAGGTTCGCAAGCACTGAAACAGACCGAGTCCTGTGTGAGCGCGGGCCAAGGTCCACCCTGGAGACCGGCCTGGAAGAGCTTGACCAGGCCACATCACAGACCTTTTCACAAGATCAATTCCAGCTTCATATCCTCCCCAAATCCAGAGCAATCCATCGGTGCAGTGTAACGTGGAAAAAAGGGCCCATTCTTCGGGTCCACTGAAGTCCATCTATGAACTTCGGGGGGATTTATATTTGTACAGGAGTCCAAGAAGCACCTGCGGTGAAGGTTTGTTTCCCAAACGCTGAAGGATAGTGCGTCATCCAAGTGTATGTTTTTTTTTTTTTTTTACACGGCCGGGTCCTGTAACTCTACTTACTTAGCCCCACATCTGCGGAAATATATGATTGAGGGGGTGGATTTAAGCAGAAAATATTTCCCCCCTATTTATTTTTTGGAACATCAGGAGGGACCTGGTTGCAGGTCTGACGGACTCCAGAAAGGAGAGAATGTGGTGACACAGCGCCCACTGGTGCTCAGCCGGCGTCACGGCAGTCCCACCTGAAGAAGCCGCGGCCTTGTTAGTCTCCCCCCCCCCCCCTCAACTCTGCGGCAAAAGTAAAAACCACCGCAGCCCGAAAAACACAAGGGACGGCATTTGTGAGAGCGAACCCCGGAGTAGATGGTTTAACAACGTGTTCTTTCCCATTTTTCTTGTCGCTCCCCTCACCGTGAAAATGACCATGACGTCGCTGGAATGGTGTGAAGGAGGAAAGCCACTTGTTGTCCGTGAATAATGAGCGGTCGCGGTCTCGCTCGGGCTGCGGTCGATTGGAGACAGATGTCGCAGGCAGAGCCGGTGCCTGCGTGGTGTCATCTGGGTCAACCTCGCGGTGGGTGTGGGGTGGAGGAGTGGGGAGGGCTGAGGGAGGGGGAAAAAAAATCCAAAATGGCGGGGTTTCCACCGACCGAGCCCGCTCCCGTGACCCGGTTGTCGTGTTAGAAGGGGGTCGCGGCCGTGCGCTCAGGTTGGCGCTCAGAGGAACCTCAAGGACGATGGAGGAACATCGGGAGAACATGGGAGGAACGTCAGAGGAAACTCAGAAGAACATCAGAGGAACCTCAAGGATGTTGGAGGAACATCAGAGGAACCTCGGAGGAACGTCAGAGGAACCTCAAGGACGATGGAGGAACATCGGGAGAACATGGGAGGAACGTCAGAGGAACCTCAAAGACGATGGAGGAACATCAGGAGAACATGGGAGGAACGTCAGAGGAACCTCAAAGACGATGGAGGAACATCAGGAGAACATGGGAGGAACGTCAGAGGAACCTCAAAGACGTTGGAGGAACATCAGGAGAACATGGGAGGAACGTCAGAGGAACCTCAAGGACGATGGAGGAACATCAGAGGAACCTCAAGGACGATGGAGGAAGATCGGGAGAACATGGGAGGAACGTCAGAGGAAACTCAGAAGAACATCAGAGGAACCTCAAGGATGTTGGAGGAACATCAGAGGAACCTCGAAGAAACGTCAGAGGAACTTCAGAGGAACACTGGAGGAACCTCAAAAACGATGGAGGAACATCAGAAGAACGTCAGAGGAACCTCAAAAACGATGGAGGACCATATGACGAACATGGGGACAACCAGGGAGGAATATCAGAGGAACATCGCGGGAACATCAGAGGAACCTCAGAGTGACCTCGGAGCCGGCGTCCAAAAGTCAAAGACAGCCTGTCAAGGTCAGCGCTGACGCCACGCGGTGTGAAGGTGGCACCGCCACCCTGGCCACTCGGCCACTCGGCCACAAAACTCCCTCCCCCGCGGCTTGAAGAGGGGAACGGTTTAAATCCGCGCTCTTATTGTGAAAGAAAAAAACAAAAAAAAACAGCCATGAATGAGCGGCGCCAGGTGTTTGGCTGTTTTGGTTAATAATAGACGCTTTTATTGTGCCAGCACCTGCCCGGCAGATGTGGGTGTGGCAAATGAAACCGTAGGGTGGCAGCGCCTAAAGCGCAAACAGATGCGGGCGTCGGTGATAAAGATGAGAAAGTAAAAGATCAAATCCCCAGCGCTTCGCCGTCTCACCTAACTCGGTTTCTTTTCCCCGCCACCCGTCTCTTCCCCGCGCTGGTTTCCTCGCAAAAGATTCGGGGAAAAGGGAAAATGGCTCCCTCGGTCCACGGCCTCAAATGTTATCCCTGCAAACACCTCCGGGTCTCTTTCAGCTCTGCATACATTATCTCACATGGCCTCCCAGGCCGCCCCAGCAGGAGGGCCGCGGTGATGCGTGACCGCCGGTTCAGCCGGCGACGAGGGAGCGGCATTTTGCTTTTGGCCGCGTTCGGGCCCCGGATTATCCTCACGTGTCCCCGCTCCCCCGTGTCCTCGGTGTGATAAAGAGAAGCCAGGCGGAGGGCAAAAACAAACAAGGGAATGATTGCTTTTCCTCTGCGACTCGCGTTCCTTCCAAAAGAAATAAATGCTTCAATGTTGCGGCGTCTTGTGCAACGGCGATGGCGCAACTCGGTGTAATGAAGGTCCGCAAAGGCCCGGGCTAATGAGGAGAGCTCTCCTCCGAATCAGGGACGCTGCGCAGTTTCCCCTTTTGAGACCTATGAACTACAGAAGAAGAGGTTTGGGTCGTCTTTGCGGTTGTGACTCTCGCACAGGCCGTACCACCAGAGGGCGCCATTTTCACCCAGACCAACATCCATGGGTTTTACGTGACATGAGAAAGGTACGAGACTACCTACTACTGCATTCAAGATTCAAGAGGTTTATCTGTCACATACATATACATACTTTCATACATATATGCAGTGACTATGACTTTATTTCGTCATTGTTTTTTTTTTTATTGTTTTAAAATTGTCATGCCCTTTCTGATATATTTTTAGTTTTTATTTTATTTTATTTGACTTATCTTATTTATATATTTTTTTATTTTTAATTTATTTCTTCTTTTTTTATTATTATGAATATTACTATGCAAATAAAGATGCCCCCTACTATTATTTTACCGATATAATTTTTATATACATTCCTAAATTGTTGAATCTTCTGAAGATGGAAGTAAAAAAATATATATATATATATATATATAATAAAAATAAAGTAGCTCCATCACAAGCAGCAGTAGCAGTAGTTCTGCCAGGTCCAATCACACACAAAAACAAGGTTCTGGACACAGCAGCTGCAGCGTTTCTAGGTGGAGTTCGTCGAGCGTTTTCTCCGTTTTTCACGGGTCCATTTTGTTGTGCCTGTGAAAGCTTCCAGGAAAGCGCTCAAAGGGCGGACGCTACGAGGCGTCTCGAATGTTTCTACTGGCGGGGTCCGGCCCGTCGGCGGGGGGGGGTGCCTCCGGCGGAGGGCCAGGAATCTCCGCGGTGCCTCACCTCCACCTCCGCCTCCACCAACGCGGCTGGCCTGCACTTTGGGGCGGTTCCAGTCCTTGGACTATTTGGGGTTTTTTTGGGGTTTTTTTTTTTTTTCCTTCTTGACGTCCAGCCACGGCTCCCAGGACTTGGAGAGGTCACAAGCAAAGCAGTTCTCCTGGATCGGCCTCCAGGGTGAAATGCTGCTGCCTCTGCAAGGACATCCCTCCCCCTCCCTCCCTCCCTCTCTCCCTCCCTCCCTCTCTTATCGTCTGACTTGACGGGGGCTTGTAAAAGCGGCGAGCCGCTCAAAGCCCGGAACCGAGTGAGACGTCCCCAGATTCCCACAAAAACTTTACAAGCCTTTTTTGGGTTCCATTACGCCGAGGTTCACTGGACGCGCGGCAAACGACGGCAGGATTCATTTCAACGGACAGAATAACGGCGCCGTGCCGCAGCCTCTCACCCGCTGACTTTTTTTTTTTTGCTTTGTCGTCATCGTCGTCGTCGTCGTTTTTCGGTTCCTACGTCGGCCATCGCTGAAGCCGCCGCACGGCCCCCGTGAGGGCGCGGCCGGGACGGGCCGCCGCCGCCCTTCCTTCCGCAGTTCGAACGGAAAAAAAACAAACCTAAAGCCTACGGCGACGGGAAGATGCGGCGCCGGTCGGAAATAGTTGCGCCGTCGATCCACAGAAGCAAACGCCCCCCCCCGCAGAAAAACAAAATCCATAATGACGGGTCCTTGGCTGAACTCAGAGGCAGGATTGTCAATTGAAGTGTATTGTTTGCCGCATGGAAAGAAGCAGAGCAGAAGTGTTTAGATCCAGGGGGGTGGGGATGATGCTTTCAACCCCTCGTTTGAAACTGAGGCTTTTATATTGCCATTACAATTAGATTCATGACTCATTTCGATCCGCCGAATGCCAATACACTTCAAGTCATGTTGACTTTTGTATTCGAGCACAAGAGCCGGCGTGGAGATATCCTGAGAGCTTCAGCCTGGAGGGGTCCACGTGGGTCCGAACGGGAAAAATGTGCAAGCGCTCCAAACGACATCTGTGACCGATCAAGACGTCGAGCCACGATCGCCTCTGATCAATATTGACAGATAAATAACTGTATTAGATTTTGCAATTATTAACGTTACATACACTTTGTCTTCCCATTGCCACAATAACCTCGTTTTGTGATTACGCTTTCAGTGGATGAGTAGTAAACAGGAGTTACAAGTATTATTCCTGTCAAGGAAAATGATAATGTCCCCTCAAAACCACTAGAGGGCGCCATTGCATAAAATCAGAAGAACTCAGTCACTGTAAATATATACAGTAGATCTATCCCCCTTGTTGTTTTTTTTTTGTTTTTTTTAAACATCACAACTTTTGCAATACTCTTAAAAAGGCCTGGGTTTCATAGACCAATGAAATATCTTATATATATATAATAAATAAATCAAATGATATTGCTGAGAAAGTCACCCCACCTTAAAACGTTCAAATTTCATCGTGTAAGGCAATTTCATGGTGCAGTGGTCGGCGGATCACGTTTTTGTGTAATCTGGGAAACGCTTGCACTGAAAAGACGTAAAAAAATAAAATAAAATAAAAGTTTATGCAGCACATCAACTGCAGCATCTCAACGAGGAGCAGGAGGTGGAGTTGGAGGTGGAGGTGATTGCCCATAATGTTTTATTTCCTAGTCTCTAACGTTACGCATGTTTCCATTTTCCGGAGTTGTTTGCGAGGCGTCTCCGAAAAAAAGCCCTGAAGGATCAGATCGACGAGGGCAGCTTCGTCATCGTCATCGCCGTCAACACCATCATCACCATCTTCCCCATCATCCCCACCATCATCCTCCTCCTCATCCTCATCGTCACACAACACTCAACAAGCAGCGCCTGCTTCAGCTCGGGTCAAAGTGAAGGGGACGGTGGCCATCGTCACCCCCCAGGAGGGAGGGAGGCAGGGGTGGAAGGGCGGGAAGAGGGGCATTTTGGGTGGTGGGGTGGGTGGGGTTGGGTCGGGCGGGGCGTAGGGTGATTGTGGTTGGACCACAGCCATGGGAAGAGGCACGACGGCGACGGCAACGTTTTCGGCAACGTTTGAGATTTTGCTGTGTATATGCTTTTTTTAAATTGTATTATATTATTTAAATTGATCTCTTAATTGTCAGGTTATCTCCACATATCTGGATGTATATGTTTATATTTTTTACTGCAATATCTTAACTTAATGTTATCTTCACTTATGTGTATGCAGTACACACACACACACACACACACACACACACACACACACACACACACACACACACACACACACACACACACACACACACACACACACACACACACACACACACACACACACACACACACGCGCGCGCATGCACACACGCGCATGCACACTCACGTGTATTTTTGACAAACATTTTCCATTTTAATTTCCCGTTATATTTTTGCTTTTCTCTGTTTTTCCATTTGCTTTGGCAGCTCAAACGCACGTTTCCCCCACGCCAATAACGCCTTCATTTTTTAAATTTAATTAATGGAATTAAATTTCGAGGGAGAGAGAGAGAAAGAGAGAGAAAGCAAAGGGGGCCACGGAGGAAGAGAGGGAGTTGGGATTGATAGGAGACTGAGGAAGCTTCAGAGAACCCGGGCGGCTTTGTAGCCTCGCTCCCCCGGCGCAGGAGCAACAAGCGCTAATGTCTTTTGCAGCGGCAGGTACACAAAGCTCCTGTGGCCCCAGAACCGGAGCTGGACAAACTTTTACTGTTGACATCTGGAATATCTTTCTGAGCTTCCCCCCCCCCCCTTTCTTTTTTATCCTCCTCCTCTTGTGGTCGTCGGAGCGAGCTCCGACTCACCCTTCGCCACGGCCTCCATCATCGCGGGGCCGGCTTTACGCCGAACCCGAAAACGCATCCGGCGGCCGCACCGCCCTAGCCCGACCGTTTTCCGTGAATGACAGTTTAAAACGCGCTTCATGTACGGTCGTCAAAGTGCGGGAAAAAAAAAATAAAATCACAATTCACTCGCGTAAAAAGAGGTTTATTGATAGTGAATATGGTGACATTCAACATTAACAACATCCTCATGTTATATTCGTAAATATGTTATATAGAAATATATAACATATACAAATCAATAAGTACAGATTAAAAAGTGACTTCCGGTTGCAGTTCCTACATTTGGAAATCTGGCACGGCAGAAGAGGCCGAGGGGGCGGGGCATATCATGGACGAGGGCTTATTGTGGAGCTTTGCAGCTTTCCGACTTTACCAGAGGAATGACTGAGATTTCCGGTTTGCCGTTGTCGTTTGTCGGATTCAGTGTAAAGCCGGCTTCAACCGGGCCGGCCGGCTAAATATAGAGTGTTTGAGTTCTTTTTTTTTTTTTTGCTTTGCCCGCTGCCCGTCTCGTCGCATATTTTACTACCACACATGATCTCATGCGTCATTTTTTTTTTTGTTCTCGGTTTGACCACACGCTGAACTTCGTCCCGCAGCCCCTCACACGGAGTCATTACCGTAATGGATGCTGTCACTACCAATCCACGTCGACTCCGTCTTATCACGGGGCCCGGCGGTGCCGTAACCCTGACACCACGCCCACTTCCCAGCGTCCCTATGGCATCGCACGCACACGCACACACACGCACACACCCACACCCACACACACACACACACACACACACACACCTAATGTAATGTTAAATGTCACTGGCAATCCATTTTGTCCAACACACCACTGTTATTATTTCCACCGTGCTCCGTGTTGTTATTTCCATTTGGTAATTTAGTGTATCAGCCCATATTCACATCTCAGAAAATGAGGCTGTTTTACAGGAAAGAAAAGAATTGGCCTCGGAGGAGCAGCCTCAAACTCTGTACCTGATGATCCGAGGGTCCAACGCACATGCGAGCGCACACAAAAGGGATAGCACATGGGATCGTTCCTTTGTAATATATACCATAAAAAAAAAATGTTTTTTTTAAAGAAACTTGGAATACCGTCGGGCGTGTGAGCATTCAATTCTACACGTTCTCAGTTCGCGGCGTCTGCCAAAACACCTTTACACCCCTGATCCGTGCGCTGGCTCCCTCCGCCCGTTGGTTTGCTTTCCAGAGGAATGCTTGGAAGCGGCTTCCTTTAGAAGACAGAGCTTTGTTTTGGGGTGGTGAGCCGGTGGTTGCCTGGTGTACTGACAGTACACCCTTTGATTTGCTGAAGCCGGCGGCTCTGCACCGTCTCAGCCTCAGGAGCCACGTTTTGCCCGTCGTCTTACATGCTGTGCTTTTGTTGCTCACAATTAGGTCTATATTCATTGTTTGTCATTAGGTTCACTGTGTATTGCCCAATTTACCCACCTTCTGCTTGATCTTGAGGGTTATTGCATTTTGCGCTTTCATTTTTTCTATTCTCCGCTTCATTATTATTGCCTGTTTTTTGATGTGAGCTGCTGTGACCTTGCAATTTCCCGAATAAATAGAGCTTCTATATATCTATCTGTCTATCTATCTGTCCGTCTATCTATCTATGCCTTCCTCCCTCTGTCTATCTGTATGTCTTTCTATCTATGCTTTCCTCCTTCTATCTATCTATCTGTCTGTCTGTCTGTCTGTCTATGCCTTCCTTCCTCTGTCTATCTGTATGTCTATCTATGCTTTCCTCCTATCTATATATCTATCCATCTATCTATTGGTCTGTCTATCTATCTATCTATCTATCTATGTCTATCTGTCTATTTATCCATACCTTCCCCCCTCTATCTATCTGTCCATCTATCTATGCCTTCCTTCCTCTGTCTGTCTGTATGTCTATCCATACCTTCCCCCCTCTATCTATCTGTCCATCTATCTATGCCTTCCTCCCTCTGTCTGGCTGTCTGTCTGAATGTAGCAAAGGACAATCTGATCCAATTTGCTTTGATTTTATTTGTCCTGGGTATCAACAACTGTGAGACCTGTTTCAAAATAAAAGCACACCATCGGAAATTTGGTACACCACAAAACTTGTATTTAGATTCGTAAAGAAGTGAACCAACGCACCCAAGGACCCAGTCCACTTACTCTGTGCTGGTGCACATACATCTGGGTCTCTGATGGGACTACGAACACACACACACACACACACACACAGACACACACACACACACACACACAGATATGAGACAATCCAAACAGTTTTCTCTGAACTCTCTGTTTCAGAAAACATGTCCTAAAACGAGCCGTTCAGCTTTGCTGCCCCGATACACGTCACCAAGGGTATTATTCTAAATAGAACTGCCCCCCACATCTGAGTACCTCCACCCACGGCTCGAGTGCGACAGGACTTTTTTTCCCACATCAAATTTGTTCAGAAACAGATTTTGGTGGACTGATGAGGTGAAACCCATTAAAGTTTACAGAGGGAACCCAGAGTAAAGCTCAAACGTCATTGGCTCACTGAACCCGGAAGTTGTGCTCAAATCTCATGGGCTCACAGAGTCTATTGGACGCATGTTAGCATGGCTCGAATTCATCATCTGAGTGGTATTTTCAGCAAAATAAAAATTTATAACAAGTTTTGGGAACCTCAGGGACCATATATTAACTTTGTGAAAAGGAGCATAATAAGTCCACTTTAACAAATAAAGCAGGCGCCCCGGTCACCGTCCTTTCATGAAAATCACAAATAAATCCACAAATCCCCTTTTCAAAATAATAAAACATATCCAAGGAAGCCACTGCATCGCAGTTTGAATAAAAGAAGGTAAAACGAGGGGGTCTCATACCGGCCTCCTGGATGGTGAACCTGGCTTCCATCCTCCAGTCCCGTGCTCTCCAGCGGTCCCCAAACTTCCAGCTCTTGGCAATTGTAAGAACCAACCAGGCTCAGGGCCGAGAAATCTGAAATTTTCAGGGTGATGACTACAGATAATGAATGTTTGCCAAATTCCCTCCATTTCCCCCTTAGCCACGCCCCAAAACACTCTCCCTTTATGTCCTCCGCTGTCTGTTCCCACCACCTGTTTAAAGGGACAGTACACACTTTCCTGTGAAGTGTGACGTGATGACAGTGCCAAAATGTATTATTTTTTCAGCCATTAAAGTATCTGCATAAACAACTCACACTTGTGATTTTAGTCGACCGTGACCGTTGTAATGACATTTTTTGGCCCCCAGGAAGTTCAAGTAAAAAATGGTCATAAAACTGTACGGGCCTACAGAAGACATTTTCGCATTTCGAAACTCTCACTTTGCTTCCTTTGAGCTCCACTTATCAAGTCACAGGGAGTTAGTTCTAAAAATGTCGCTGTTCGCAAGATGTATAGCAATGAGGTAATAGATTATTTTTCATACAGAAATGATATTTTGCAAGGAATTTGAAATTTGGAATAAATGTTATCCTTACAGAAATAACCAATCTTATCATCAGTGGTCTAATATGTTCTTATCTGTGCAAAAAGTAAGGAAGTGCATCTTTATTTTTATTATACTTTTTAAAACATACCGTAACAAAGTGCTTTACAGAAAAGCGTTTGAAGAAAATTAAAACCAGACAGAGTGGGAATTAAAATAAAATAAAATAAAATAGAATACATTCAAAATATATTTTTAATTAAAAATAATAAATAAAAACTAAAAATAGAGTATAATAAAAATACAAAAATAAAAACATAAAAATTAAGTTATAAGAATAAGAATAAAATAAAATAAAATACAAACAAAATAAAAAATAAAAAAAAGAAAGTCAATTAAATAAAAGAAGGCAGTGTGAGCCCAATAAATAAGAAGCACAATTCAATATGACAAACAGACCAAAAGGTGGAGCTTTACAAAAATTTTATAAAAATGGGTTTTCACATGCTGCTTAAAACAACAACAACAACAACAACAACAACAACAACAACAACAACAACAACATCAAAAACATAGATGCTGAGAGGAAAACACTCATTTTGAAGTTTACTTTACCTTTAAATAAGATGCTAAGAGAGAGACAGAGACAGAGAGAGAGAGACGGGTTACTGAGGTTGTTCTAAGATGGGTTCTTCCAAACTGTTCTCTCTCAAATCCCACTTTCAGGAGGGTAAATCAGTCATCTGAAGTGGAGCAGTCACAAAATAATATTTCTTCCTTGCCCCCTGTTGACACACCGCTTTGAAAAAATGACTCTGGAACAAAGTAAGTCAGACATTTTTCTTTTATTTCATCCGCTACTCCTTTCATCCCTTGTGGTTTCCTTTAACATGAGGCCATAACTACTGCTGAACTGGCAACCCGGCGAGGAGGGGGCTTTCGTTGCCGTGTAGGATCAGTAAATATTAAAAACAAAATAATTGCCCGCATTAAATTCGTGCATCGCTCACTGTCAGCCGGGGAGGGGGAAAACACACACACACACACACACATATACACACACGCACACACACAGTCGACAGCGAAGAGGAAATGCGTGTGTTGCAAACTCCTCCATCCTCCCGTTTTCATCATCCCCCTCCTTTGGCAGAGCCGGGGTTAGACGTAGAGGCCTGGACGTATAAAACATAAGCGCTGACGTGTTCTGGAGCGGCCGCGCCTCCCTCCCTCACGCCGCAGGGAAAACAATGGAAACAATGGCGCTCGCTGTGTTGCAGGATCAAAACCGCCAGGCCCGAGGCCGCGCCCGTTCGCCCGACTCCTCAGTCGCGGCCGGAGCGGCGGGCCCGACGTCCTCGAGGGTCGGCTCCCGACGACTCGCCCCCGGCGGAAGGAGGGTTGTTCCCGGCGACCGGATCGTCTGCGTGTCCCGCATCGCCGACTATGAGCGGTGATGAGCACAGATGAACCGGTTTGAGTGGTCAACAGGATGGTGGTGGGACGACGTTTGGGGGACGGCGTGCGAGCCCGTGGGTTCCTGCCGTTCATCCTCATCGCGTGTCACCAACGGTTCCTCGGTTTCTCCACCGCGCCGCGTCACCTCAGCTTGCCCTGTTTGAGGAAGCGCCTCGCCCAGCGGCCGCGTTCCCTTTCGGGCCGTTTGTTCTGGCCGGGGCCGCTCCCGATCCGGACGGCCCTCCGGGGAGCGCGCTCGGCGGGGCTGTTCGAGGGTGTGCCTCGGCTCGGCTCCCGGCGCAGGAAGTCCAGCGCCGGGGGTTCTGCACAGAAACGGGACGTGACGAGATGAGAGGAGAGGAGAGGAGGGAAGGAAGGGGGGAAGAAAGGAAGGAAGACAGGAAGGAAGGAAGGAAGGTCATCCACGAGAACGTAGCGCTGCTACTGTCCGAGCATGCACACGCCAAGCTCTGCCGCTCACAAAAAACACACACAAACATGTGTGTGTGTGTGTGTGTGTGTGTGTGTGTGTGTGTGTGTGTCACCCATAATTCTCCAGTGCATTCCCCGGGACCCAATTTTATTATGATTTATCTTCTGTTCCGTTCTCTTAAATAGCCCAAAGTGATTAGAAGCAGCTGAGTGGAGGCGATTGGTTTCCTGCATTGCAGCTCGAATTGTGTGTATCTGCGTGTGTGTGCGTGTCTGTGTGTGTGTGCGTGTGTGTGCGTGTGTGTGTGCTTGTGTGTGTGCGTGTGTGTGTGCGTGTGTGTGTGTGTGTGTGTGTGTGTGTCTGTCTGTCTGTCTCTGCAGGTCACCAGGAAGCTCCATGGCAACAGTGACAGCGCTCGGCCCGGCGGCTCAGACTCCCGACCCCGCGAAGTGAAATAGAACCTGAAATCTGAATAAAGAGTTTGGAATGCCCCCCCAGCCCGTCGCCCCCCGCCACCTTTCCGAGGCCACAAATATTGCAACCGATTTTTTTCTTCTTCCTGCTTTCAAGAACCTTTAAGGAGATAAAACCACCTAAAACCAGATCATTTTGACTTCCACCCAACACATGTTAGATAGATAGACAGACAGACAGACAGACAGACAGACAGATAGATAGATAGATAGATAGACAGATAAACAGATAGATAGATAGATAGATAGATAGATAGATAGATAGACAGATAGACAGATAGATAGATAGATAGATAGATAGATAGATAGATAGATAGACAGATAGATAGATAGACAGATAGACAGATAGATAGATAGATAGATAGATAGATAGATAGATAGACAGATAGACAGATAGACAGATAGACAGATAGATAGATAGATAGATAGACAGATAGATAGACAGATAGACAGATAGATAGATAGATTGATTGATTGATATACAAAAAACTCAAAATGATCTAGAAGATAGAAAAATGTGAAAGAAATTAAACGACAAATATATGAACACTACGATAAACAGTAGATATGCACCAAGGGAATGATAAAAAAACAAAAAAACAAAAAAGAATAAACTCGAACAGTTTGCCACGTACAATAAACCTAAGGAAAAGGAACAATAAACCGAACAATAAAGAGCAACAAGCAACAATAAAGCTTTAAAATAAACAATGAGCGGATCACAAGCTCCTCTCGTGGCTCTCTGGGCTGAAAGCTCCAAACGGCAGATGAAGCTCCTCCTGAGCGTGTGTGGAGGAGCCACCAGGGAGCAGTCTCCAGCTGATTTTCCATGACCAGGATTAACTCGCTGAACACAACTCTGTGCCTGGTATTACTTTAACAGGACTTTATAAGTCAGGGAATAGGATATAGATGGTTTTTTTTTGTTTTTTTTATATCTATGAATGTTGTTTATCTGAGTTTTCCACTCATGGGACAACGGGATGTAAAGTACTCGTGATTGACAATGTGACGTCGTGTTATTAGTACAAAAAGGGCGTTTTTCTAAATAGCAATGTAGTAGGAGACAATAATAGCATGTACAACATGAAACAAAAATGACAGCAGTGACAAAAAGAAAGGACATAACAAAAAAATCTTATTAATATATATATATATAATTAAAATAAACAATAAATAAATATTAGCTCATTTAATAATTATTTGTTAATTAATTTTTTATTTAAAAAATATATATATTATATTTAAAAAAAATTATTAAACAAATACAAATTTAATAAAAAGTCATTCAACTTGGTCAGTTCAACACATTCATTCTTCAAGCAGTGCGGTGAAGCGCTTCCCTTCGGAGAACTGGAATTTTATTTTGAAAATAAATATATATATATATATTATTTTATATATATATAAAATTTCTTTTTTTTATATAATAATTGAGAATGACAAATGTGTTCTTTGCTCTTTGTTTTGCTTTCACTGTGAATCAAGCACTCTGAATGTGACTCCGTGACCAGAAGCATCACTCATTCATTGGGCTGTAGGATACTAACACTAGCACAATGCATTCAAATGACAATAAGCAAAATATGATTCTTTTTTTCATGTATATATATATATATATATAAATATATATATATATATATATATATATATATATATATATATATATATATTTAGTATATATATTACCCTAAAAGCTTGATTTGGCCTTGCTGTGGGTAAATGGCAGTAGAACACGAGACTAAACGCTGGATGATGATGGTCCCAAAACCAGAGCAAAATGTGAGTTGTAACGATGATACAGCTTCACCATCAAAAAAATGAAGCCAACACCTGACTCCAATTATCTGTGATTATTATCACCTGTGGCCCACAAGTACACACATACACACACACAGGCACACACACACACACGCACACACACACACACACACACATGCACACACACACAGGCACACACGCACACACATGCACACACACACACAGGCACACACGCACACACGCACAGGCACACACACACAGGCACACAGGCACAGGCACACACACACACACACACACAGGCACACACACACACACACACACAGGCGCACACACACACACACATGCACATGCGCACACACACACACACACACACACACAGACGCACAGGCACACACGCACACGCACACACACACACACATGCACACACACACAGGCACACACGCACACACATGCACACACACACACAGGCACACACGCACAGGCACACACGCACACGCACACACACACAGGCACACAGGCACAGGCACACACACACACACACACAGGCACACACACACACACACACACAGGCGCGCACACACACACACACATGCACATGCGCACACACACAGACACGCATGCGCGCACACACACACACACACACACACACACACACACACACACACAGACACGCGTGCGCGCACACACACACACCACACACACTCACACGGGAGGCAGAAACAACTCTACCTCTCTGTCAATAAGGTTTCCAGGGACATTGCAGTATTGCAGCACTCACTGCACCGTCCTCCAGGGTCTTCAAGGTTAAATCCTGATTGCCATGATTGCTCCTCCAACAATCACTGAGTCATCGGTCGAGAAGTGGTGTTTATTTGTACCAGTACCACCAGCATGACCAGCGGGAGCGATACTCCGTCAGTCCTCTTTTGTTGGATGTCCTACAAACAAAAGACAAACTTCCAGGTTCTTCTGAAGTCCTTATGAGATGGGTGCAGGAAATAAAGCACTCATAGCGTGATGTAGCGTGATGACGTTGTTTTTTCCAATGTTTACCGTATCAAAGCATCGCATCGGCATTTTTCAGCCCCGGTCTCGTTGGTTTCTACCATTTTTAACCGTCCATAGCAGCAACGTCCCACTCTGCTGCAGGTCCTGGCTGTGCTCACATGCATTCCAATGGGGCCCAGGTTTGAGACTCGCACGGTCATTCCATCAGGTTTTTCAGGATTTTGATGACTCTTCTGCTCCCCCTCAAATCAGCTCTTCTGGCTTTCAGTGAGAGGCTAGAAACAGGATGTCGCGTCGCTTCCCCACTGGCAACCTGCTGCAGGCAGCGTTACGCTCTGGGGTGCGCTGCGGCAGTCGCAAAAAGTAGTTCTAAATAGAATGTGATATTACTGTGATTCAAGACATGTTCAAAGAAATGACACTAAGTCACGTGTGACTCTAACGTGAGTTTCCTGTCTTTGAAAAGGATATTTAGCGGATCGTTGTTTTTTTTTTGTCTGGAACGTTTGCCCCATAGGACTGCACGGCGGCACGGCGAGAAGCTGCAGCAGAGTGGTTAGTTTCCCAGCAGTCAAGAGAGGTTGTGCCACCAACTGTCATCAATGATGGCCCCCAAACACAGTGAGAAGCTGCAGCAGAGTGGTAAGTTTCTCAATACCAAGGCATCAAGATTGTGC
>NC_137207.1:21843469-21848469 GCF_960531495.2 Zeus faber
ATTTTCTGAGTCGGGTGGGGGTGGGGGTGGGGGGTGGGGGGCGGTGGGGTGGGGTGTCCTGCTCCTTCGCAGGGACATTTATCCACCGGGAGTGTGTGAGTGTGAGTGTGTGTGTGAGACCCGCCGTGCGCCCAGATCGGCATGGACCAGCCTGCCAGCAGCTGCATGCGGAGCGCCCACCCCGGCAGCCCCATCTGGGGGTGCATGAGGAACCCCCACTCGGGGGTACCCGGTGCCGGTCTCCAGTCACCCTATCAGCAGAGTCCCTTCTCCCTGCACCAGAAGCCGGACTTCCTCGCCTACACGGACTTCTCCAGCTCCTGCCTGGTGCCCGCCGCGCAGCACGCCGCCTACCCCCGCGACGACAGACTGTACCAGGAGGGCCACGCTGCGCCGGGCGGGTACCAGAGGGCCGAGTGGCAGTTCAACCCCTGCGAGACGCGGCCGCGGGGGCCCGAGGCGTGCCCTCCAGTGGCCCCGGCTGCGCCGCCGGCGGGCGCCGGCAATGGGGTCGGAGGGGTGAGCATAGGGGCGGAGATGGACAGTGCGGGCGCGGATCGGCCTCCCAACAGCGCCCCCGGGGGAGGCTGCCTGGAGGGAGACTACTCGCCGCAGAGCGTGGGGTCGGCCGACTCGGACAAGAAGAGCTCCAAAAGGAAGAGGGACGCCACAGGTGAGTGTCGGCGCAGGGATACGGTACTGCGGTGGAAGACGGGTGTCTCGAGGATCTCATAGCGATGAAGCACAGGGAACTGGGGTTACAGGGGTTACAGGGGTTATAGAGGCCACGCATGGAGATGGGACAGGTGTATGGAGAGTTAAAAAACGATGAGTTCATAGGGATTATCAACTTTTCAAACCTCCTTCCAGGTCCAACATTATTGACTTTAAAAACAAATAAGTCACAAAAAAAGGTGAATTGAATTCTGTGTACCGCAACAGCAAAGGTTGAGCCAAGAGCCCGGCCTCCTTCCTGCCCCAGCTGAACGCTGTGATGTGTCAGACCTGGCAGAAGGCTTCCTCCGCCATAATGCACCTTAGCGGTCCTCTCACCAGATCACTATGCGAAGGGTGAGCCGGTGAAAAGACTTTCTGCGGCCAAAAACACATGCTCACGGCAGCAGTTGCATCCTCTTATTGTTGAACAGGCTAAAATGAAAATGATTAATGGGACAGGGGGAAGTTGTCGCTGGGCCCGGGTCTCATCTGAAATACACCATTGTTGTCCACTTTCAGGATGCTGCAGGGGAGAAATCAGTGTAGGTCAACTGACATCACACTTATGAGCATTACACGGATTTATGCAATGAATTTATGGCTTTCTCAAAAATATACAATTTTTAGAAAATAGAAAAAATATATATTATATTTATTTGTGAATTAATATCGATACTTTTCAGAAATGTGGATTTCAGACAAAAAATGTATCCTAGAGATATACAGAAAAAATATAAAGGTTCTATATAAAACAAATCCACTCAAAACGACTGGCTGCCATATTGATTTCCTGCAAACCTGAATGGGCTGTGATAGCGTTCAAACTGTATCTCACTTTGTGAACCGCACTCTGGTGCCAGCTGAGCACTTAGCTGAAAGCAAGTGCTGCAAATAAATGAGTTGATCCCATTTTTTTTTTTATTCATAGCACTGTACATTTAATGTGAGAGTTGAAATGAATGGCTGACGTGCCTAAGTGCAACCTATTTTACACTCAGGTTTATCGTAAGCGATACCCGTGAAATGCAGGATCCTCAACGTCACGAGCAGGAAAACGTGTTTGTTATTATTTGTCACTGATAGGCGCATGATTGAGGCGTTGTGCAACGTGCACGACCATCGTCCGTGCTCGCCGACCCCCAAACACAGTCTGCACCATATGCTGCAGCCGTTGAGCAACACTGAGATTTTTATCCATTGTAATTCCAGATGTTCCTCCCTCTGCAAAGATCGGGAATATTTTGAGATAATTGAATATCCCTGACCGCGGCATACGTATCTCCATATGGCTTAGGGGGATTGCCAAATCATGTAATGAAACTGTCAATTACAACTTTCAAAAGTCGTTTGGTTGAAACTCTGATCCAGCGCTCGTAAAGTGCTGCTGCAGCTCCACAACAGTCAGTAAAAGCACTATAGATACACACACACACACACACACACACAGATATACACACACAGATACACACTCACGCAGATATACACACAGAGATATATACACACACACACAGATATACACACACACACACACACACGCACACACACACGCATGCACACACACCACAAGCACAAACACACACGCACACACACACACACACACAGATATACATACACACAGATATAAAAATACACAGATATACACACACACACAGATATACACACACAGATATATACACACACACACACACACACACACACACACACAGATATACATACGCACAGATATACCTACACACAGATATACACACACACAGATATACACACACAAATATATACACACAGATATACATACACACAGATATACACACACACACAGATATACACACACACAGATATACACACACACAGATATACACACTCAGATATACATACACACAGATATACACACACACACAAATATACACACACACAGATTTACACACACACGGATATATATACACACAGATATACACACACACAGATATACACACACAGATACACATTTACAGTATACACACACACACACACACAGATATACACACATACACAGATATACACACACAGAGATATACATACGCACAGATATACCTACACACAGATATACACACACAGACATACATACACACAGATATTCTCACACACAGATATGCACACACATAGATATACCTACAGTATACTGACATTCTAATGTAATGAGATTGAACTCCCATGGCAGAAGACATTAGTTGGCTCAAATGGTATTCATGATTTTAAGTGTTTGTCTGAACTCCCTTTCAAAGCCAGACCCAGCCATGTTTTTACGGTTTTACACAAATCGAGTTCAAAACATCGGATTCTTAAATTCCGAGGCTTGAGCAATGTGTCGAAGTGTCCTCGTCTGAGCCAGAAAAGACACCGCTGAGAATTACTACGAGGAAAAGAGCGACCGGACACATGGGGCTCCAGACTCGATTGGGGGTAGAATCCATCCACCCCCTACCCCACACACCCACCCACACACACACACACACACACACACACACACACATACACACACAAACACACACACACACACACATACTCACACACCCTCCCTCCCAGCTTATAGTAACCTCCAGCTCGCTGCGGTGAGCACAGGCCAAGCCACGTCTGGTAAACTCACTTTGCCTGTGCGCCCACTTCTTACATTCTTATCCATTGACATTTTCCCGTCTTCGAGCTGAAACACAATCTGCCGCTGAGTGCATGCAACATGTCTGAACGCCACTTTGGGGGGTTCCAAAAAAATTAAAAAAAATAAAAATACGGTCCGTTCGGACTCATATTGATTGGTTTGCAAAAAAGAAAAAAAAAAGGAACATAAATTACGAGAGGAAAATGTCCTGAGGGCGTTCAGCGTACAGACGCAGCTAGTACAGAGTGTATATGTTGTATTATAGTGGATTATTATCGTCTTTTGTCTGTTTATTTCAACTGAATGGGTGTAAAAAAAAATCTGTGCATTAAATAATATAAGTCTATGTAATATAAGTCGATAAATGATGGTGTGACATGGTGTGCGGTGTTACGTATCAAATATCATTACTTTGCATCAGCGTCACCACTGACCTCCGATTCTTCTCATGGAAATGTTTTCCGACCCAGCAGCGAAGTCAACTCACCTTTCCAAATTTTACAACGAAAAAACAACACGACAAAAACACATCCTTTTACGAATTGACACCAATCCCAATTCACCGCCGATGAAGACAAACTGTCCCGAAAATTACAACAACAACAACAACAACAACAACAACAACAACAACAACAACAACAACATGCACCAAATGCTGTTGGTCCGGGGGAACCTGCCGGGCGCGAGCTTTTTTACGGCCTCCGGCTGCACAGGATATTTATTGGGGTGGTCTGTTTTTATTGGGGCCGGGGTGCCCCCCCCCCCGCCAGGTGTTTTCAGGGGTCGGTTTTTAAAGTTTTGTCCGGGAATCGAACGAACCGAACGACACAAATGAAAGGAAGGAGCCGAACGAGCCGAACTGACCGAACGAGTTGAACGATCAGCGCGAGTCGGGCGGCTGGTGTCAGCGTCATCCATGGGGGTTGAATGACGATAATAAGGCTTTCATAGGTTAAACCACTGGTCTTCTAACTCACACACTCATTCACGCACACATTCTCAGGCACGCGCACGCATACACACACACACACACACACACACACACACACACACACACACACACACACACACACACACACACACACACACACACACACACACAAGTGGATATGTACTCCTACACATTAGTATTTGCATGGAACATTGACACCCACCCACCCACATATACCCCCCTACACATACACACACACACACACACACACACACACACACACACACACACACACACACACACACACACAAGTGTCTGGATCTGCCCAGTCACATCTGGACGAGGCACTGCAGCCCATTTCGCATTCTGGCCTGCAGCTCTGGCAAGCGCGAGGAAAAACTTCTCACTTTGACAAATTAGAACCATTTTCTGGAGATTACATCAGCGCGCCTCTGTTGCTACCAACGCACAATTATTACCCGACCCATTTCCTCCCATTCATGGGAGACGTCTTTTTTTGTGTTTTCCTTTGGTGCATTTTTTTTTTTCTTATTATTATTTATATTCGGAGCAGTAAATCAGAATCGGAATCAGAATCAGAAGCAGTTAACTCCGCCAGCGACATTCACACGGACTTGGAATTTGTTTTGGTGAGGTTTGGTGCATTATCTCTACAGAGCATTGGCATTAAAAAAAAAAACTAATAAAATAAAAAGCTCA
>NC_137207.1:21853469-21858469 GCF_960531495.2 Zeus faber
ACGGAACATTTCCAGAGACTTTTCAAGACCACCTCCACAAGCCTCCCCGCCTAACCCGGCCCCCGCCCCCCGCCGCCGCCCCCGCCCCTTCTGCTTTTTTCAAGTAAACAATAATAATAATAAAAAAATTTAAAAAAAAAAGACCAAAATAAAAGGACACCTGGGTATTTACTTTCCGTCCGTGTTGTGTTTTCTGCAGCGTGTATAGCCGCGCTGCAAGGCGCCGTACCGTGGTTTTTTTCCAGGTCTCCCCCCGGTTGGGTTTTTGCAAAGCGACGACAAATTCCCGCTATGACGCGGCGGTGACGCGTCATGGCTGAGACGTGATTGTGTTTGAGTTCATCCCCTCCTTCGCTTCTCCTCAACCGTCTGGTAATCACGGCCTTTGACGCTTGACTACAACCACCTGCGGAAAAACTCCGAGTGCGCCGAGCGCTGCCAAACCATAAGTGCCTCCCGAAATCTGATTTCTTTCTCTTTTTCGTGTTATCAGTTTTTCTTCTTCCCTGTAGAATCTAGTTTGTCTGTCAGAGCCTTTTTTTTTTTTTTTACTTTTTTTTTGAACCCCCAACCCTATTGATAAAACACAGATGTGGCTTATCTTTGTGATATCTTTGTGGGAAAAAAAAATGAATAAAAGATGTTGCAAAATTTTGGAAAATACTGTGTCTAATTTCTTACATTCCACAACAAGTGAGTTATAAATGGACAGGCAAATCTGTGGGTTTTGGCTTCTGGATACTTTTATACTTTTATAACTACAGTACTCGAGACTCGGGAGAATAAAAATCCTTTAATCCACAGCTGACATGCTCCGTTTGCTGACATGTGCGCTTGTTTCAACCGGTTCTCACGCTATTTCGCGCTCATAGACACGAAAATGAATCTATTAGGCCGCGTCCCCGGAGGACGATTGTCTGACTTTTGTCGCGCTACAACATTTTAACCGATTAATTTGAATGGGGAGACTTTTTAGTGCTGCATAAAACGGATTTTAAAACTGAGATTTTCTTTGATTTTAGAAGTGGGGGGCATGGGGACGGAGGTGGGGCGCAGATACTAGGGGTTTTGCCAAGTAGTCAACTAGTCGACTCATCGACTACCATAGCCGCTAGTCAGTCAGGCGCTGTTGGCAGCAGTCAACGAGTTGCCTCAACAGTGTGTGTGGGGATGGGGGTTTTACCTGTTGCTCATCGATTACCTTTGTGGTGTGGAGATGGGATGGTTTGAGCAGCCACACCTGACCTGGATCTAGGTGATTGGGTCAGGGTGGCTGCATACCTGTTGCTCCTTGGTTGGGCTAACGAGCAGCAGGTTTAAACCCCCATCTTCCCACTCACTCAGGATAGGAGCCCTGTCATGACATGTTCCATTTGCTCCCGGCTAATTCCAGCTAGCCTCCTCTCTACAATAAACTGGTGTCTACAACCCATCATCTTCTGTGCCGAAGGGCCCTGAAAAGGCCACTTGGTTGGCATGTGGCAGGCCAAACTACCACAACCTTCTTTTCCATTTTAGTTTTATAACAATAGAACTCTTACCCATGAGGCAATTGCATCCAGATGCATCACAAAATGGTACAGAATTGTAGTTTTTGCAGTTCTTAGGGTCAGGGCTACTTTTGGGTTTCAAACATTTAAAGACAATTACGTAAATATGATGCAATTTATTTGATAATTCAAACATTCTGTATTATATCAACCTTGTTTTAAGAAAAAAATGTTCTATTTGTGATTTCATGAGAAGTACCACACTACCCATCATCCTAAGTGTAACTGCAACGTCTCTGATTGGTGGAGGTCACTGTTACCATGGAAATGTTTACCACACTGGCTGATGGGAAAATATAAATTTTCAGTTTACATCCAGTCCAATTGTATCTTTGAATGAAATTCATACTGACGGTATGATCCTATATCGCCATTCTCGTGCAACCTTTAATTAAATAGACCATTCGATAGAGGAAAAAGTGACACCAGTATTCCACTTTTAATTTTGTGCTTGTCAGAAGTAAATTTAAAGCCACGCATTTTACATTTTAATACATCAGTTTCCCCCCAAATCGTAGAAAAACTCCCCATTCAAATGAATTGGTTTGAATTTTGTTTTATGTAGCACGAGAAAATCTCCCCATTCAAATAAAATGGTTCAAATGTAGTTGTTTGTAGCATGAAAAAAGTCGGACAATTGTGCTCTGGGACACGGTTCAATTGATTACATTTTGCAACTATTTACACTGCATCCAAAAACGCACCCTGATATTTTTGTATTTTTGAAAAAGATTTCTTGATTCACACACAAAACAAATTCATAAAATAGCTTATTTATCAGTGTCCAATATGATACACACTACAGTGGAACCTCGCATTACGAGTTTAATTCGTTCCATGACCGAGCTCGTTTTACGATATATGCTCGTTTTACTAATTCATTTCCCCCATTGAAATTAATTGAAATATAATTAATCCGTTCCAAGTCCCAAAAACCACCCAAAAATCATTTTTTATGGGTTTTAAAACAGAAAAGGTGCAGTTACACTACACACGTTTCTTTTTCATGTTTATCAAGCAAAAAACGCACAAAACTAAAAGCAAAACACTGGGAAAACACAATAGGGATGCTTCCACAACGAGATATCCGCGTGAACTGAGCGAACGGTGGCCACGCTTGTCGGGAGAGCGTGTGCGAGCCTAGAGGTCGACGTATGAACCTCGCTCGTAATGTGGATTTCCACTCATAAAACAAAACCAAAATTCGCACGAGCCTCGGCTCGTAGAACAAATGACTCGTTGACTGGTACAATCGTAATGCGAGGTTCCACTGTATATATATACACACACACTGCGCCGCAGAAGCAGAAGGCCAACAACCGCCCCCCACACCCCAACCCACACCCACAATGGCAAGCAGTCACCCCGGGGGCCCGGGGGGCCCCGGAAGGCACCCGGCGGCGCTCTCCGCGGCCCCGCCAGGTCGCAGCGCCTGCTAAGCCACCAGGCGCAAGCCGTCAGGACTCCAGCCAGGCTGGGAGGGGGGACCCACCCGACCGCCCCCCGGCCAACCACGCCCCCGCACCGTCCCGCCAGCGACCGGCCACCCCGGAAAAAAACCCCCAGTGCTCGATGTGTGCTGTTGGTAATTGCAGTAAAAATTGCAGGGTTGGGGGTGCGAGTCCTTCGCGCAGAACCCGAAACACTCGCACCCCTCCTGTCCCGCAGACCCTGGTCCGATGGAGTGTTCGGAGTAGTATTGGCGTGCCAGTGTATGTGTTCTAAGCTAATGTGAGTGGGATTAACATTTTGGGACGGACGAGAAGCACACATGGGGCAGGAGAGTGACCGGCAAGCCCTCGGTCTATTGTGTGTGTATGTGCTGAGTGTGAGTTTTGGCACTGGGAGAGAAAGGCGAGTCGTGACCAGATCGATGCAGGGGCGCAGCAGGCCGGGGAGCAACCACGCGGACCCCCTCCCCCCGGACCCGACCGCGCCCCAGTGCGCCCTCCTGCCGTACCTGGTGGCAGCCAGCCTACAGCGATCAGCCACGGGCGCAGAGCGGTCCGCCATGCGCCTCCGCCATGCCGGGCAGCTCCGCGCCCCCATCAGGCCCCTGGTCAGCCCCCAGTCGCCGAGCTTGCGGACTACAGAACAGAGGGCGGCAGACGGCACACCCACCCACAGCCCGACCCCCCAGCGACGAGCGTGGGGGGTCCGTGATACATGGATATTCCATGTATCACGGAATATCGATCGGATGCGGAAATCTGGCACCGTAGAGGAGGCGGGGCTTATCGTAAAGGAGGCGGGGCTTGTTGCAGACGAGACCGAGCAGAGTGAGGAATCGTACTCTCCATAGGAATGAATGGACTTCCGGCTTATTTCTGTCGCCTGTCGGATTCGGTGTAAAGCCGGCTTTACAAACGCCGCTGCGGTGTTAAACGTGTGGAAGTGTGCGGTTCTCTGCGTGTAACGAAACGGGGGGGGGGGAAGGGGCGAAGAAAGGAAATCTCTCCCAATGACGTTGGCCTCATTATCCTCATTACCTCCTCATCTGTTGGCGGGATATTCCCGTGGTCAGATCTGAATCAGCTGTAATCTACTCCCACCTAGATCCTGATCCTGCGGGTTCTGCGTCTGTGGCTCCATAATCCTCGAGGATGTTTTGATAGTGGCCTCAAGTGGTCTCGCTTCCTCGGCCCAGGGGCGGATCATTGTGATTGGGCCAAATTGACCCGACGTGCACTGACAGCGCTCTAAGTGGACGGGAGTGAGCGGGCTTTTGAATGGACGCATTCACTCCCCTCACACCAACTCATGTCATTTCAATCAGCTCACCGAGGACCATTAACCTGACAAGGTGGAGTTGGGGTGAAAAAAAGAAAAAATAATAACATCTCCATTTGGCTCCCCGCGTGCTCTATTTTCAACGGAAGCATCTGGATGGGGCCAATTTAATCTCAACGTGAGTGGAACCCAGACAAACCTACGCATGGGGCCTCCAAGAAAAAAATGAAAAAGGGAAAAGCAGCTTGCTTTTTCGGCCGGCCACTTGCGTATGATGGAAAGGGGAAATAATAGGTGGGTATGGGTTGAAAAAAAAAAAAAAAAAAAGACGGCTTCTCAAGTACAGGATGTTGTTGTAGCAGGTAGCCAGTCATCCAATTTCCTGCTTCCCAAAGAAAACAAGAGCCCAGAGCAGAGGAGTCCCCGGGACTCACAATGGCGGGCCTATGTTTGGGGCCCGGCCCCGGCCAAAAAACAAAGCCTTCAGAGGTGAGTGGCCTTTCTGCCGGTCCGTAGGGGGGGTGGGGGTCGGTGGTGGTGCTGGTTTCACACACACACACACACACACACACACACGCACGCACGCACGCACGCGCACACACACACACACACACACACACACACACACACACACACAGGGTACGGGTCAAGTGTTACTGTACGGCTGACCTCTCCGGGCTCCCTCCGCAGCTGCCGGTGGAAAAAGTCCCCCGCCCCACT
>NC_137207.1:21863469-21875969 GCF_960531495.2 Zeus faber
ATGTAGGTTGTTGTATCGGACACTTTACTTATATTACATGCATATTTGTAAATGTAATATCAAACGGCACCCCAATTGTGGAATCACCCAGCTCTGTATAACAATCTAAAAATGCCAGAAAATACAAGTAAACCTTTGTGGAATTCACCTCTTCATTTCTCTGGTGAAGATTGCTTGGGATTCAACGTTGATTCCGCCTTGGTCCCATGACGAGGCTGGGTTTCCCAAACCTAGGAGACTAAGTGATGGATCCTGGCGCTGAGTCAGGCACATTTCAAAATTGGTTTTCTACGGCTCATTGCAATCGCAGCTGACCCCTTTCCTCTTTGGAGTCGGCGGGGAGTTATTCCAAAAGACAGAACGGGAACGGGAGGGCGCAGCAACGCGCCCGCGAGGGGTTTTTGACGCTAACTGGCGAGCGGGCGGGCTCTGCCTCCGGCTTGGGACCATCCCCGACAACTGGAACCTGGCTCCCGGCAGGATCCGCGGATTCCTCCCCCCCGTCCGAGCGGCCCTGGGGGGGGGGGCTGGCAGCCATGGCATCGGGCAGCTGAGGGATCATCCATCATCGAGAGGGCTCCCAGAGCGCCCTGGGATCAGGCCCGCTGTCATAAAAGGTGTCACGACCGCCAGAGCGCTGCAGACAACAAAGGCGCCCGTGTCTCTGAACCTGAAGGCTGAAGGAACTTGAGTCGGCATGACTTCTGCAGAAATTCGGGGGGTGGAGGGGGCTTGCCAACGCATTTTGAGGATTAAGATATAGCGTTCGCTCCGATGTCGACACCGCCGGCTTTAATGGAAACACGAAGTCCGGGGGGAGAGACGGCGCTTCCAAATGTTCGGATCACGAAGGTCTATCGCACCTCCGTCAGAGAAAGCGGCAGACAGGTGTCCAAAAACAGCAAGCACCTCAACACATCGCAGAAAGCCCCCCCCCCCCCCCCCCGAAACTCCGATTGAATCCGGGTTGGCCGTAGCCATGTTGGGATCTCCTGTGACGGCTTGTTGGAACAAACGCTTGGCACGCGTGTAAGGAACTTAGAGCATAGTGTAGATCTTTCGCGTGTGGAAGATTTCCCCCTCTATAAACTGCAGAGTGGAAAATGGAAAATGAAGAAATCATCTCAGCGAGAGGGTATTTTTTGGGAACGCCGGCCAAGTCTGACAAGCAGCGGGAGGGGTTATTTATAACAAAAAAAAAAAAAAAAAAGAGTTTTGCGGCAAAGTCTACGAAGAGATGGCTTTGAAGAAGCCGGCAACAAACGATAACGACTACCGTGTCGTCGTGGCAACCGTCGGGACACAACAGCCCGGGCGCAGACACCGGAGGCAAGATCGGTCTGATCGGCCGATGAATAAAGTCCTCACAATGTTTTTGGTTTTGCCATTTAACACTCACTGGGTGATCAATAGATAGCGGAGGGGGGGGGTCAGTGACCATCAGCCCCATGTTCACAACCTCCGATAAATTCAGGAATTTCAGAAAGGAAAAATGCAATAACCTGGAGACGTGAGGTGGCGCAGGCTCTGGGCGTACAGGTGTTGCCATAAAGTGGATGAACACAACCGAACGATGGGCTGGCGTCAGATAGTGCTCTCGGCGTGTAGGGCGTGGCCCCGCCGGAGCCCGCTTGGGCCTCACCTTCGCCTCCGCCGCTTTCGCGGGAGGAACCAGGTTGTTGTTTTCTTTTTTTTGGACCTTTCATCCCCACGGGAAGGGCGCCGCTGTGGACGTGTAGAGAATGTCGAAATACAAAAAAAAGAAAAAGAAAACAGAAACAGCTGGAAATCACTGGTGACCCCGATAACAATGGACAGCAAACCCAAGCAATCGGGTTGTGCCGTGTGTGTGTCCCCGTGAGCTGGCCTCCACGGAGAGAAAAAGTGGAATAATAATCAAACCACAAATAAAAAAGCGGATGATTTAAATCCGAAGACACTAATCCTCCTGAAAACGAGCAGGCCCTCGGCTCCGTCCTCTTCCACTTCCTTCCCTTCAAGTGAAGTGGGCGAGCCGGGAGCCAAGAGCGGGAGTGGGCCCACCCGGGGGCCCGGACCCGCTTTGAGCAGAACCAGAAGTAGTGGCCGCCAGCCCTGGAGAAACCAGGTTTCCCCTCCGTCTCCCCGTCCATCCATCCATCCCTCCGTCCATCCATCCATCCATCCCCCCGTCCATCCATCCATCCATCCCTCCGTCCATGCATCCATCCGTCTGTCCATCCATCCATCCATCCCTCCATCCATCCATCCACCCCCACACTTCCAACTCCTGTTGGCCCCACGGACGGAACCCGAGTCTGGGCCGTAAGAGCCTTGTAGCGTGACAATGTGTGTGTGAGCGTGAGCGTCCATATCTGTGTGTGTGTGTGTGTGTGTGTGTGTGTGTGTGTGTGTGTGTGTGTGTGTGTGTGTGTGTGTGTGTGTGTGTGTGTGTGTGTGTCTGTGTGTGTGCGTGCTTTTCTGCATGCCTGTGTGTGTGTGTGTGTGTGTGTGTGTGTGTGCGTGCTTTTCTGCATGTCTGTGGCTATGTGTGTGTGTGTGTGTGTGTGTGTGTGTGTGTGTGTGTGTGTGTGTGTGTCTAGGAGCCTGGCGTATGTTATTCTCCCCGCAGTCGCACTGTCTTTCATCAGGGCCCGATCTGCAGCCCACAGGCTCCCAGTGTACGGTTTCACAGTTGTGGGCCCAGTCTGCAGCAGCACGTGGGCGGATGATTTCTAACACATGGGAGCCTCGGGGGCCCACGCAATGGCAGGAACAATAGGAGACCTGTCAGTGTCGGGGGCCCGTAAAGAGGACGGGAGGACGGGACGGCAGGCAGCCATGATGTCACAGTGGTTTACACCCACACACCACACACACACACACACACACACACACACACACACACACACACACACACACACACACACACACACACACACACACACACCGGTGGGGTGAGCCCTTCAAGGCTCCTGCTGGAAAGCACGCTGTGCATCAATGCAGGCGTAAGAAGTCATCCGCAGACCACAACACCCGCCCCCTCCCCCCCAACCCCAAAAACTTGTTTCTGGCTTCATAACATTTGATCATTAAACAAACGTTTTTGGCAAAAGCGATTCAAAGTCAGGACATTTGCCAGAAATTACAGAGGAAACAACAAACTGTGAAGATTCAAAGGGGCAAATGGGTAGCATCCAAGTTATTAATAATGTACTATATAATATACTATACTAATACACAATACTAATTTAATAAACTACGAATAATATATATATTAGGCGGATAATTGATACTATACTCCTCCTATATTTTTTATGTATTTGGATTTTTTTTCCATACCCCCGCACTGATCCTTACCACGAAAAATTCCTCCTCAATGAAAAAGCAGTTTGCAGAGTGAGACACAAAACACTGTGATTGTGATTGTGATCATCCTAACGTTTGTCTGGGTGGGAAGCGACAGATCAGACGCCCGGATCAGACGGCCAGTTCGGAGGTGGAGTCTCGGGGAGGGGGGTTCAGCGATGGCCCCCAACACAACACAACCTCCCGCCCCACCTACCCGGTGACACTTGTGTGCGATTCCCCGCCGGGGTCCGCCGCGCATCTCGGCCGTGGCTGAGCGGCTCTGGATGCATCGATGTGTAAAGTGAGTAAAAAGTATAAAGTGAGTCCGCACCCGAACGAGTGGAAAATCCCAGCCCGGATCCCGTCGGAAGCTCCGGAGGATTAGGTCTCGCGGTTCTCCAGCTGCACGGCCGCTCGCACGTCCAACGGATAGCGATCTGCCCCCACCCCCTCCGGCGACACCTCCGCCTCCCTGAAAGTGAGACCCGGCACTTGAGCACAGCGTGGGCGGTGGAGGCGGCGGATCGTGTGCGTGTTTGCAAGTTAGCGGGATGAGAGTTCGCAAGCTGGCAGACGTCCAAAGGATTAGGCCGGTTTTATCCTGAAAATGAGTTACAAGGCCCCGCTAGGCTCAGCTGTGTCACTGTAGGTGACGGAGTGCAGCACACACACGTGTGCAATTGACTAACGTGTTAATGTGTGTGTGTGTGTGTGCGTGTGTGTGTGTGTGTGTGTGTGTCTATATTGGAAAAAATGTGTTTGGATGCGTCTATAATAGCTTGTGTGTTGGGCCGACTGCGATGCAGGAATCGCAATTGATCCGTTCATAGCGAAACAAATCTTTTTTAACGACGCGACAGAGGGGGCGGGCGTGTGAATGCTTGACCCACAAACTGAAAGTAATGGCCGAGGACTGAATGAGAGACCAAGGCTGCATCAAACGAAAGGAGAAGAGCCTGAAAGTCGAACGACTCTTTGCTCGTGACCAAGTGACTCGTCAAGAACCGAATCTCAAAAAAGAGAACCTTTCATCACGAGCGATAGTTCTCGCTTTCAGCCAAGGTGTGAAATTTGAACTTGCTCTGGTGAACACGGAGCTGCCGTGCTGCCGGAACTGATGAATTAGTGCAGCCCTGCAATTTGATTTTTGCAACACAAGAGCTCATTTCCATTATTTATGTTTTCCAAGTGGAATTTGGAAATGTTGTTGGAATGTTGAAAAACACTGTGTTATGGGATGATGGGGAGAGGAAGGTTGCTTGTCTAAAGACCTCCGCTGCTGACTGGTTAGCACAGGGTCATAGGAGAGGGACACCGGGGGGGCGGTGCCGGTGGTCCCTGGGGGTCCCTGTGGGGGTCCCTGGGGCTCCCGCGAGGCACACACAAAACATAGAGAGTGTGGAAAGCGATGCCTCAGCGGAGAGGTCCGAGGGGAGAGCCCAATATGGGGCCAAACGATAACAGTGTGTGTGTGCGCGTGCGTGTGCGTGTGCGTGTGCGGGCGCGTGTGTGTGTGTGTGTGTGTGTGTGTGGGGGGAGGGGGTCCCATTGTCAGCCAGCCAGAGTCATTGTGTGTTACTGGAGGCCTCCACACCCTCTGGTCTAAGGGTGAGAGTCTCACACCACTCCCTAGCATGAAGCCACGGCTGTGTGTGTGTGTGTGTGTGTACAGTGCGTACAGTGTGTGTGTGTGTGTGTGTGTGTGTGTGTGTGTGTGCGTGTGCGTGTGCGCGTGTGTGTGTGCGTGCGTGTGAATGTACAGAAAAATCCCTTGCTCTTTCACACACACACCGACAGACAGACAAACAAGCCCTGCGTTGGAATGCCCTGTTTTCAGGGAACGGGTGGAAGAGTATTGTGTAACGGCGTGGGAATTAATTTCGATTTACTCTTAACGTAGAGGGCAGGATCATTCTCAGAGAGTTGCTGCCAATTTTTAAGTAGAATGGGTTTTTTTTCCAACAAAGACATATGTGCTGCATGTATACATGATGCATAACCGTGGATCAAAAGACTGTTGTATTGGCCTATATTGGCAAAATGTGCTTGAATTTGGACTTTGATTTATTTCAGATATTGTATGAAGAGAACTATCATGGACTCGTGGGTATTTAATTATGACAGCAGAGGCGGGGTGAGGCTCAGCTCTTTGTAAATAAAAACCGTCCCCGCTCTTATTACCTTTAATATTCTATTCCATTCCATCGTTTCATCAGTCTTCATCTGAAACGAATGGAGGCTTGAGTTTGAGTGTTTAAATCCCACTTTCAGGCAGGTTTCCCCATTTGATGGCGATGCAGCTGACTTGGACACATGGTCACATGGGCATCTATCTATTCAGACTGATTAGTTCTCCAAACAAAATACCTCTTATTCAATTGCGAAATCAAAGATTTGCCATTAGCTTGTCATGGAGAACTTTTAAGGTCAAATGGAAGTGAATTTGAAGTCACTGACATCAATATATAAATATTTATGTTCCATAAAGTATGATTATAAGTAATCAAAATGAGATTCAATAGGCACACAGTGGCTTACTCTGAGTAGCATACTCATGATGTAACCCTAACCCTCAGGACTGATGGATGGATGGATGCGTAAACACAAGTTCTATGTCAAAACGTCAGATTTCTTGTCAAAATAGTTTGAACCGCAGTGAAATAAGAAGCCGCCCCGGCAGCCTTGTAACAGGCATCATAATTGCAAAACATGGCAATGGAACCTTTCACTTTTTTTTTTTTTTCTGCGGCGCTTCTGTAATTTGGCAGTACACCCTGAGGTTTGAACTCACAACCCTTGGCTCCGTAGGCGGCTGACACACAGAACAGCGCTTTCCAGCTGCAGGCGAGGACGTGAAGGACACGGAGGAGGGAAGGTTCCCACTCACAGAGTCAACACTGCGTCCCAGATCCAAACCCCAACATGTTTCGAGCATGCTTTGCCACTTATTTCCCTTGTAGCACTTTGTTTATAATCTTTATTCACATAGAAACTTTTGCACATGGCTAGGTCTAGACGGCCCTTAGAGGATGGCATGGAGGCCGGCCTTCTCCCCCTGGAGGAAGAAAATAGGGAAAATTCAGATTTTAAATGAGTACTTACCTTTGACCCCTATGGAGTTAGTACATTGGAGACAGTGAACCCTTTCGCAACGGGGAAGCCACGCAAGTTACAACCCAGATGTAACCCTAACCCTAACCTTAGCCCATGCAAGCCACAGCAAAGATCTAACCCTAACATGACCTCAACCCTAAGCCTTGCAAGCCACAACCCAGACCTAACCCTAACAATATCCCATGCAAGCAACAACCCAGACTTAACCCAATGGACCACCAGGGAAAGAAGAAGGGCTGAAGTCAAATGGATTACCCGGCTGGGTAGACTTACACCAGGAGACCTTAACAACAGACTAGAGAGCCCCCTACAAATCCCTCGGACCATAATTTCACCTAATAAAATCCTCCCGCCCTTCTTTTTTTTGGTAAATCTTCATTCCACCATTTTTTACAGAGTGAAGGACCCCCCCCCCCAGCCTAGCAGTGGTGAGTGCCATTTCCACCCTGTCCTAGGTAGGCTTCTTTTCTCAATCAACCTCACCCATGCAAGCTACAACCCAGACCCAACCCCAACCCAACCCCCAACTCCAGCCCTAATGGAATACCTAAACCAAATAGCATTGTACCTCAAATTAATGAACTCAAACCTAGCTTGTGTGGATGGGTTGATTAGAGAAAAGGCCAACTATGTGTTGGCAAATGTTCATTGGTTGATAACAGCCAAACCATTGGGCCTAACCATCACTGAGAAATACCTCTAGGGAGGACGATCCTGAGATGGCCCACGCTGAGTTTGAAATGTGTCCGTTTAAAAGGCCAAGGAGACAAAGAAAAAAAGTGCTTGGGAACTAATTGAGGAAGGGTTAGAATCTGGGGAGAGAAAACTATTGACACAGCATGAACCAGGGAGAAAGCAAAGAAGATTGAAAATAGTCATTAATACTGAACCCGCTTCCCGTCTTGACGATATTGACAGGTTGTTATGGTAGTCAGGAGGCCAGCTGAGCCCTCGCCAAACAACCCCGGGGACTAGCTCTGTGTTTGTTTGACTGTTTACCCTGGGCCCGGGCGGCTTCCTGCCCAAAGACGGCAACACGAGCCGCGGCCGCGTGGGGACACAGGCCGACATTGACCCAGCGCTCTCCAAAACACCGATTCAACGCCGTTCAGGAGACATCGGCGAGAACGACAGCAGAACAGACCGGGAAATATGTCGCACATGGGGCTCTGTGTCTACGTCTAGGGATGTGGATAGGTGCGCAGATGGGATAGAAGAGGCTGAAACACGAGCACCCAAAGAGAGGAAGGAATACATTTACATTTAGTCATTTAGCAGACGCTTTTATCCAAAGCGACTTACAAGAGAGAATAACGTTCAAGCTACATTGCGACAGAGACATTAGTGTAACAATAAATACTGCTAGGTAGTGCTAAGTATACTAGTAGTGCTAAGAATACTAATTCCTCCTTCCTGGGCTTCGGACCCAGAAGGAATATGTTTTGTGTCATGTGGGGATAGGTTTGTAATAGCTCTGAAGGCCACTTTGGGCATTGATCGGTGCACTTGTTTCAGCAATAGAAAACACTGCTCTGTGGAATATCTATCCCAGACGTTGGTATAAAGTGTAACAACACAAAGGGGATCAGAGGAGGACTTATAACGGACAAAGGCTTTGTAGTTATTACGGTTTGAATTTATTCTCCGCAAGTCTCGCCACTTCCTACTGTAGGATTATCGTCGGTATTTAACACCACTTCAAAGGGAACTGCAACCAAACTGAAGGCGGCGCACAGGCCGCGTTCCCAGCTGGTGCGAACCCCGGCAGACTGTATTCAATTCCTTAATCCAAGGACAGGAACTCCCGCCTCCGGGGCGAAGCACCTGGCAGAACCCACGCCGGCCAATATCGCCACCTCTCCCCAATACATCACCGCCGCTGACTGTCGTGACACCAGCGGGCAGTCTTCATCGCTCTTCATCGCCGGGCTTCCGAAAAGTCTCGTCTTCCAGTTGCCCCGGCTCCCTCCTCGGGTTCGCTCACGCAAACCAAACAACCATAGACAGGAAATCTACTCTCACAGCGATTAGACTTGAATTTGCCTCCGTCTGAGGGGAAGGCCTCAGCGACCAGGAGTGGCGGCTGCCGCGGCTGTAAGCCGAGCCCTGCCAGGCTATCGCCTTTCAGCCCCTCCGGCCCCTGAGTTATTACAACGCGGCCGTTCACAGCGGCACTAGCATAGCACGCTCTCCGGTCTGGTCTGGTCTGGTCTGGTCTGTGGCCTGGCTCGGGCAACCCCCATCGAGCCACCCCTCCACCGCCACCGCCCTCCACCCTCCACCCCGAACAGTGCGCTGGGGGGCTGCCGCCACAGGTGTCAGCGCCTTTCTTCTCCTCCTCCTTGTCAATTCTTCTCCTCTTTGACGAGCGCTTAAGTTCCCTGTGCTCCCACTCTGCTCTCCCTCCCACGCCCCCCCCTCGCTCTTTCTCTCCCTCTCTCTCTTTCTCTCTCTCTCTCTCTCGCTCTCTCTCTTTGGGTTGGTGGACTCACACAGGCACCTCCAGATTGTTCTCATTTAGTCTAGTGAGGTCAGGGCCCTGTATCTCAACGCAGACCCCAGAGCGCTCACACAGACACACACACACACACACACACACACACACACACACACACACACACACACACACACACACACACACACACACACACTCTCTCTCTCTCTCTCTCTGTCCTCTGTGCCTTGATGCCTTGTCTGGGTTTTTACAAGTCCGAGCAGCTGGTTTGGCACGCTAAATCCCAGGGGATTTGGGGGATAGTTAAAAAGATAAAGCTCAGAGAAGGTGACAGGGAGTCAGTGCCTGCAAAGCACCAGAGGCACGGTGAAAACTTTGGTTTCCTGAGGGAAGTCGTGGGGGTACAGCAGAGGATCTTACAATGACCGAATCCCCTTTTTCCCCCTTTATGCAAGACTCTACTTACCAGTAAAGAAAGTATGTTTTCTCTCAGGCCGCGTGGTTTGCGGAGCGGTCCTTATTGTGAAAGGGATAAGCTATCGGGTCAACAACGCTCACCCTCACGCCTGGCGGTGACTCCCGTTTCTTTTCAACTCCTGAAATGAAGGCAAATCAGCAGATGTGGCGGTAAAAACAGACCATAAAGCAGGTACAAGCCCTGCGTTGTCTCAACCTGACGGAGGTTGAGAAAGTGAGAAGCCGCCCGGAATAGCGACACCAACCGCCACCGCCGCCGCTGCCGCAGCTCAGCTGTCCGACGAGGTGGGCGGCCATGTTGTTTGCCTTGTGTAGCGGGCGCTGGCGGACCACGGCAGCTATGGTAATAGGGCCTTGGAATCACAGCCTCTGATTGAATATTTACCTTACACTAATCTGACCATGGTTTATATCATCCCGCGCTTGGCGAGGCGGTGGAAACAGACATGTCTGGAGACGGGGGACGGGGAGGGGGGAAGAAGGGGGAGACTGGCCCTGAGAGGTCTCCCCACACACACACACACGCACGCACGCACGCACACACACACACACACACACCTTGGACACTGGGGAGGAAACCCGATCGGCAACAAAAACAAGTTATGAAGTCAGATCTTTATTTAAAGGGAGTCGGCTGGGGCCGCAGATCTGTGATATCCAGAGAGGAGAGGAGACAAGAGGTCGGGGAAGGGGGTGAGGGTGGAGGTTGGATGGAGGTGGAGATGGAGATGGAGATGGAGGTGGTGGTGGTGGCGGTGGCGGTGGCGCCCCCCCCCCACCCCCCGATTTCTGGGTTGTTTTCTGAACGCCGGCCAGGAAAGTTTAATGGCTGTGGAATTTGGACAGGAAAAAAGCGTCGCTGGAAGTTTCAGAGGAAGTGGGGATTTGTGCCTCACGCATGCTGCTGCTGCTTCACCTCTGTTTGTGTTCACTCCGTCTGAGGGAGAGAGGGGGGGGGTGGAAGACAAAGAGGAAGAGCGTCATGGTCCTATTCCAATGGGTAAACCCGGGCCCTTGGGGGACAGCCCTCAGACAGACAGGCCATGACCGCCTGGCCCCCCATTTACTGTACCTGACCGTGCATATAACAATGCAGAGAGTGAGTGCCAGACACACACACACACACAAACACACACACACAAACACGGGAACACACCCACATGTGGCTCACCCACACACACACACACACACACACACACACACACACACACACACACACACACACACACATACACACACAGGAACACACCCACATGTGGCTAACACACACACACACACACACACACACACACACACACACACACACACACACACACACACACACACACACATCCAGAACACCAAATGACAGCTACGAACCACATAACTCCACTTACATGCACACTCACTGAACCGACAACCACACACACCATCACACACCATTTGCGTTTTTGTTTTTTTTCCTTCCCCAAAATCTCTGGGGTTCCACACACACTCAGGTCGAACCTCAGCCCAGCTGCTTCTCAGTGCCACCTCAGATAGCGGGAGACAGATGCTGCAGATATACGTAGTGACTCACAAGTTAAATAAAAGTAACTTGAAAATGGAACAAATAAGCTTTTTCATGAGTCTGAATGATACAATAATTTATACATTGAGAGAGAAGTGAAACACAAAGCATGTCTTTAGGAAAGTGAAATACAACGGAGAAATTCTGAAAAAGTATAAATAATAAAAACAGAATATGTAGTAAAAAAAAATATATATATATATATGGCCAAATAAACAGAGATAGCCAAATATATCTAAAGTAAATACAGAATACAGAATTTAGAAGTGTGATTCTGTGCGGAGGATAAGTTATTGGTGCATAAGGCATAAATTATTACAATGTACTTACTAAATTATTACATTTTACTATTATTACAGTCTATGGAGTTGTAACAGTGATGCCAATGTATAACAGTGTATAACAGTGTATAACAGTGTATAACAGTGTTTAACAGCGTATAACAGTGTATAACAGTGTATAACAGTGTATAACAGCGTTTAACAATGTTAAACAGTGTATAACAATGTTTAACAATGTTTAACAATGTTTAACAATGTATAACAGTGTATAACAGTGTATAACAGTGTATAATCATTTATAACAGTGTATAACAATGTATAACAATGTATATTAGTGTATGACAGTTTCTAACAACGTATAACAATGTATAATAGTGTATAACAGTGTATAACAATGTATAACAGCGTATAAGGATGTATTACAGTGTATAACGATGTATTACAATGTATAACATTGCATAACAATGGATAACAATGTATAACAGTGTACAACAGTGTATAACAATGTACAACAATGTACAACAATGTACAACGGTGTATAACAGTGTATAACAATGTATAACTGCATATAACAATGTATAACAATGTATAACAGTGTAAAACAGCGTATAACAATGTATAACAGCGTATGACAGTGTATAACAGCGTATAACAGTGTATAACAGCGTATAACAGTGTATAACAGTGTCTGACATTGCATAACAATGTATAACAGTGTATAACAATGTTTAACAGTGTATAACAATGTTTAACAGTGTATAACAATGTATAATAGTGTATAACAACGTATAACAGCATATAACAGTGTCTGGCATTGCATAACAATGTATAACAGCGTATAACAATGTATAACAATGTATAACAGTGTATAACAACGTATAACAGCATATAACAGTGTCTGGCATTGCATAACAATGTATAACAGCGTATAACAATGTATAACAATGTATAACAGTGTATAACAGTGTATAACAGTGTATACACAAAGTATTACAGTGTCATAACAAGGCAAGGCAAGGCAAGTTTATTTATATAGTACATTTCAACAAGCCGATTCAAAGTGCTTTACATAAAATATCAAAAACATTCAGACAAATTGCAAAAGAAACACAGTGTAAAAGGACAAAGAATGCATAAAGTTTAAAAAAAGATTGAAAACATAGAATGCATAAAATAAAGTCATAAAATTTACAGTGCAGTGCAAGAAAAGGGTGTTATAACAGTGTATAACAGTGCATAACAATGTATTCACGTAAGGTTCCAAGAAAACAGAACCATTTGGAAAAAAAATAAA
>NC_137207.1:21878469-21898162 GCF_960531495.2 Zeus faber
ATAGATAGATAGATAGACAGACAGACAGACAGACAGACAGACAGACGGACAGATAGATAGATAGATAGATAGATAGATGGACAGACAAACAGACGGACAGACAAACAGACAGACAGACAGAAAGGTAGACAGACAGACAGACAGACAGGTAGATAGACAGATAGATAGACAAATAGATAGACAGACAGACAGATAGATAGAATGAAAAGCAAACACGCTCCGGCCGTTGTGGCAAACTATGTGACGCACTCCTGCATTCCTGGACATGGAAAGTATTTTTGTGTTGTTGGAAACTCTAGCAGGGTTGTGCCGTCGTAGGTTCCATGCACGTGTGGCCGTCCACTTGTTTTCTGTCCAACAGACGCCAGCAACGCCTCCCCTGCTCGAGGGAGAGAGACGCTTTTTATGAGCTGGCGGAGACGGGCGACCAGGAGAAAAGCTCTGGTATTAGGGTGACGCTGGATGGTGCAAACACATGGATCACATGGCCAACAAGGGTTTATAATTATATGAATGAATTAGAACTGCATATTCATTTCTTTTTATTTGTTTAGTATTGGTGTAATTGGTACAAATAAGTTATTTTTAAGCTCCCGGTCGTTCTTGGTAGTTCCAGGCACAGTAGCTCCAGGGAGCTCCAGGTAGCAGGGGGCGGGGGGCCCTCCATCTCTGCATCCCTGCATCCTTGCATCCTTGCATCCTTCCAATCCCTTCACCCTTCCATCCCTGCATCCGTGCATCCCTGCATCCTTCCATCCCCGCATCCCTGCATCCTTGCATCCTTCCATCCCCGCATCCCTGCATCCTTGCATCCTTCCATCCCTGCATACCTGCATCCCTGCATCCTTCCATCCCTGCATCCCTGCATCCCTGCATCCTTCCATACCTGCATCCCTGCATCCTTCCATCCCTGCATACCTGCATCCCTGCATCCTTCCATCCCTGCATCCCTGCATCCCTGCATCCTTCCATACCTGCATCCCTGCATCCTTGCATCCTTCCATCCCCGCATACATGCATCCCTGCAACCTTCCGTCCCTGCATACCTGCATCCTTGCCTCCTTGCATCCTTGCATCCTTCCATCCCTGCATACATCCACCCCTGCAACCTTGCGTCCCTGCATACCTGCATCCTTGCCTCCAGCCCGGTATCAAGGCAGCGGGGTGGGAGAGCTGCTGGGCTCCTGCCGGGCCCCGTCTGGGCTCTGGCCGGGCCCTGGCCGGGCCTGTTTGTTCAGCTGCGGAGCTCCCCAGGTCCAGGGGAAGAGAGGATGTGTTCAGGGTCTCATTAATCATGGCTGCTTCGGAAGAGATAAACAGGCCGGGCCCAGCGGGGAGGCTGCAGCTCCTGCTGCCGATGGGGGGGGGGGGGGGGGGGGGGGTTGAACAGGCTAGATGGGGGAGAAGGGGGGAGGGAGCGGGGAGGGAGGGGGGACAGTGGACTCACACCCAGAGGAGATGCCAGAAACACTTGCTGTCCGGTTCCACATCTGCATGGGTGCACGCGCTCGTAAATCAACATTCCTCACGGCGGCCATGTTGGATAGCAGAGAGCGAGGCGCTGCACTCGTGTGAAACCCCCTCCCACCCCCACGCCGCTTCTCAGGTTGTTGCTGTTGTTGTTGTTGTTGTTGTTGTTGCTGCTGCTGCTGTTGTTGTCATCGTTGTCGTCGTCGTCGTTGAGTGTGTGTTTTCAGGACACGGCACGCGTGATAGTGATGCATCACGATCCACTTGCATCTTTGAGAAATTCTCATTTCCCCCCTGAAGTGCTCTGCAAACCATCTGTGAATTAATTGACATTTAAAGATTTAAAGATTTAAACATAAAAAAAACGAAACTTTTAAGCAACCGGGTGAAAATACAATGTTGAGAAGTGTATCCAGAGTTAGTGCACTCCACTGGCACCCTGCTTGCCTGAGGTTGTTGTTGATCGATAAAGATGATTTTCCCTGTTACGCGACCGCCGCTGGGTCCGAGAGACGCTCTCTTAATAAAACCGCCCCAAAATTCTATTCGAAATTGCAACGTTTTTTTATTTTTTATTTTTTTCCCAAACATCTGGTTACTTGAGGTGGAGGGGATGTGGCGGGCTTTGTGAATATTCATGATATTCATTCAAAATAATCTCGCGGATTACCACTTTAAATCAAATCCATGTTTGGACACGAATAACACAGACCACGCGCGGCCCTTGCAGCCTATCTCAGCCAATCCAAGCCACGAGAATGTGGAAAGTGTCGTTAAAATCACATCAAATGTATGAATCTAGGGCTTCATTTTGCCAGGATACACCACAGTGGCATTGTGTGGGGCTCAGGTGCACCGTGGGTTATATCGAAATGTTCTGGTCGGCAAACGTTAAGCGCTATTCCTGCCCCGGCCAGAACCTTTTCCTTTTCCTTAAAAACAAACCTCCCGTCATTTTTCCTCTCATTTCCGATTGTCCCCCCCAAAAAAAACTTTTTTTTTTTTTTTTCAAAAAGTCAGAAATTGGGTTTGTGTCAATCTGTCATGTGGACCAGACAGCAGACCACCGCTGTGTTATTCTACACCCCAAGGTTGTGAAAAGGAAAGGAAAGAGGACCTCAGTGAGGCCATCCTCGGCTGGGGTCTGCTCCAAGACGCCCATCGCTATTACCTGATTCTTTCTTTCTTTCTTTCTTTCTTTCTTTCTTTCTTTTTCTTTCTTCCTTCCTTCCTTCCAGACGTCTTCTGTGTGTGTGTGGGCAGACAGGGTTTCATTCATTTTCCTGCACAGTTTTTCATCAGTCTGCAAAGAAAAAAGAAAGACATAAACTATCAGAGAGAGAGAGAGAGAGAGAGAGAGAGAGAGAGAGAGGGAGCGAGAGAGAGAGAGAGAGAGAGAGAGAGATAGAGAGAGAGAGATAGAGAGAGATAGAGAGAGAGAGAGAGAGAGAGAGAGAGAGAAAGAAACTAATCAATCTGAGGTACTTGACAAATAGAATAAGTTAAAAAAAGTTTATTTCAATGCTCCAACTAAATGGATTTGGGGATATTGTATTACCCTGTTTATGTAAGCTTATTTCTTAATTATGGGCTGTCTGTGACTTTATGTATGGATGTATGTGTATATAGTCATGTGTGTGTGTGTGTGTGTGTGTGTGTGTGTGTGTGTGTGTGTGTGTGTGTGTCCTTGGGTTATACACTAATTGGCCGTGATGGGCTTGGAAAAGTGACATCATTACCAGATTGTCTGGATTTCCCTGCAATTCAAACAAGTGGTTTGGAATTGAAACACTGCTCCATAATGTGGTGAACGAGGCAGAGCCAAGCGTGCCAACATATATGTCCCCTAGTCCACTGCTACCATGGTACCTGAAAATATATACATATACCATATTATTATTATTATTATTATTATTATTATTATTATTATTATTATTATTATTATTAATATTATTGTTGTTGTTGTTGTTGTTGGTGATGGTGGTGCATTTTATAATAATAATAATAATAATAATAATAATAATAATAATGATAATAATAATAAACGTCATCATCATCATCATCATCAACATAAAAATCATAATAATATATAATCATAATAATAAAATTGTTGTTGCTTATTGGCTCTGTGGAATACTTGCAATGAAATACTACTCTGATTGGTCAATAGCGGCAATCAGCGGTCAGTCATTTCTGAATAATGGCCGTTGCCATGGGTAACCACTTCTCTGCCTGGATTCATGCAGTGTTTAGCAATGTTGTTGTGGACCTGTCGTTCTGAGTGGATGCTCTTTAACTATGCACAGGCCTACTAGTCATGAAATCATTTCAAATCAACATTCTGTCTCCATGTACCCTTAATGTGCAGCTTAATGTGGTCATTATTGCAAAATAACCCCCTTTCAGTTTATTTTGCGATAATGACCGTCTGGCAGCACATTATTCCCTTCATATTTGGGTAATATTTGGTTTGGTTAAAATACCAAAGCAGTTGAAAATGGCTCGCGGTCACATAACCGTGACCAAATAAATATTATATCTAATAAGGTGGAGGCCACTTCCATCCAGTCGGCGTGGAGCTCCCTCAATCTAAAACTAAATAGCCGGCTTTACATATGAGTCATGGTCTTTTACAGGAAGGCAGCTTGCTGACACATTTGCTAAACCTGTTAAACTGGATAAAAATGCTCTGATACTCAACACAGGTGTCTGGTCTTCATGGCAAGACCTTGACTTGAGCATAAGTAGTTCACTGCCGTCATCTAGTGGTCAAGGCTTGGTAGTAGATCCTCAGGCCATAGTTGTTCATATTCAATTTCAATTCAAAGGGGCTTTATTGGCCTGGGAAACAAGGCGTTTACATGAACAAAGCAAGTGTGAAACAAAACAAGAAACAAGAACATTTAAATAAATGTACATGCATGGAAGGATTGTGATTTTGCATTTTGAAATACATATATGCATCCCGATTAAAAAACAACAACTTAAAACGAAATAGAAAAATGTAGACATGCAGATAAAGAGATAAAGATGTAATATAAATGATATAATATAAAGATATAAATATGAATGAGTGAGAATTATGTAAAAACTGAAAAAAAAAAAAAAAAAAGTATTTTAAATGAATGTATTCAAAGATATTTGTTCCGTATGTATGTACAGTAACTGATAACAGTGAAGCTGCGATCATCGGGACAAGGCCGTTATTGCACTCTCTAACGGTGCTGACACCTTGAAATACAATTGAGGCTTTCTCTTAATCTATTGATTCAACTTTTAACCATTTGCTAGGGACCCCCTGGAACGTATTGCACGACCCCCCCGGAGGTCCCCGGACCCCACGTTGAGAACCACTGCGCTACAGACGTATAGTGGCATTAAATGACAAAAGTTCATGGATGAAACACAATCTAAGTCTCTCTGTAAGTATCTCTTGGGATTGTGTTTCAGCTCCAGTTGACACACCCTGTGCCACATGAACCCTTGTATTAACTGTGGAGGGGCCAGTTTGCAGTGACACGTACTTACAACACGGGGGCGCCATTTATTCGCAAATGGCCACGGTCGCCGCGATCCTAACTGGACACAAATCTCCCTGTCAAAGGTCTGTTGTAGAGAAGAGAGAAGAGGTGCTTTGAAACCAGTATCTCATGGACAAAGAAAAAAGACAAACACAGTATATGATACAGTCGTGTTCTAGGGCCAGGGGACAAAAAAAGGAGCTCACCTTTCACCGGTGGAAGGGCGGGGACCGTAGATCCCCTCTGGGAGCCGAAGAAATCTTGAGTATTCTGAGCACCTGAACCAGCGTTTCCTGCAATCTAGAGCGCCCGGGGGGGGGACAACGACAGCGACTTCTATCTTGAAGGGCCCCGCGGGCGCCCCTACACACTGTTTTCTCCGTCGTCGGGGCGCTCTAAGGGCCCTTTGCGCTGTTTTATCCAGCACTGGGGCGACCTAGGGAGCACCTTTCAGCCCAGCGAGCTGCAGCCCAGCACGGCTGTGTGGCGTGGCGGGCCCCGACGCTGCCGTCTCAGCGGGTTCGAGTCCTGCGTCCAAACTGCCCTGAGACGCGGGCCGGGCCGCGGCCGGTGGCCTGTCAAACGTTTGAATCCAGATTATTTTTCGGAACGGAGGTTTATTAAGTCGGACAATCGGAGGGGGAGGAGACCACGCGCAGTAAGACTCTTTGGCTCGGTGAGATGAGCGGCCCGGAAGCTGACGACTTCCTGTCGAGGAGTTTGACACCCGGGGAGACCTTTGAAAGGCCGCGCCCCAAGGTGTGTGTGTGTGTGTGTGTGTGTGTGTGTGTTCGGAGACCAGTGTCAAGCCTGAAGGAGACGTGGGGGTGTGCTACCTGACTTCCCAGCACGGCAGTTCCTTCAATCAGATGAGTGGCTGGAGATCAAGGACGTCTGGGCGTTCGATCCCCAGTGAAGTCTTGAAAGGCGGCACCTTCAAAAGCGCCCGAGGGCCGAGCGTGACGGTGGCCCAGTGGCGTGATGTGGTGTTGCATATGCGTCCACCCCTCCGCCCTGGTAGCCCGATCACAATAACAACAAATCCTGCTGCGGTGGATCTGGGGGGGGCCTTCAGGAGCAGTGGTGCCAGGGGTTTTCATAGAGAAAGTGGGATCTGGCTGAGATTGTGTTGATCAGCATTCAGTTGAGGGCTCCTGCAGTAAAACAGTTGCCAATTGCTCTCTGAGAGCCCTCCAGCGGCTGCCCTCTCGCCACAGAAGGGTTTGCTGTTGCGATCGGGCGCGGAGGGATCGAAACCCCTCTGCAGGACCAGCAACATGGCCCTCATCACAACCTCACCACAACGCCACCAGGTCCCCCGTCACACCGGGGCCCAGTCTCCGGGCGCTGTTCAACGTGCCGTCGTGGTGCCGCCTTTAAAAATCTCGCCAGGAATCAAACCCCAAACTCCCAGGCCGGAAGCCCTCCACTTCCATCGTTTCCTAAAAGGACAAAAATCTCGCATCCAACCACTCATCCCCCTGAGGCCCCTGAGCCGCACGGGGCCCGGTCGTCCCCTCCAATCATCCGATTAAAGCAAAAGGACTTGGATGGGGAAAAAAACAAACCAAAATAAACAGGATTTGAACCGGTGGCGGCGGCGAGGTCTCCGGGCGCTTCTAAACCTGCCCCCTGGGGGGCGCCACCTTCCAAAGGTTCGTTCCACGAGGGCCACCAAGTATTTGTTGCGCCAAAGTATTCCATGTCGTCGACCTGTTACCTTTGTGTCTTCTTAAGAGCTGTGGGAATTGTTTTTTTCATTCATTTTGTAAGGAAGGGAGATGCGCAGAGCAGAAGGTGCTGGGGGCAGATGACCCGCTGTGGCGACCCCCTAACGGGAGCAGCCCGAAGGAAAAAGGAGAAGATTCATTTTCATAAATCATTTAGCGACCAGTAGGATCGCTGCTGCACAGCGCCGGTCGTAGGGTTTCCTCTTTAATTACATCAACCTGTCAGGGCACAAATCAGAGCGCACACATAACGCGACTCAATCACTTCCCACGTGAAACCCGATCCGATCCCGGCCCCCGATCAATTGTTTGGCCTGTCAAAACAGCTGCGACCTGTTTGGAGCCGCCTGCGATTATGCAACGGCATGTGTAAGGTGATAGCGCAGGAGGGGGGGGGGGGAAACACGCTCCCACCGAGACGGACCCATGGAGTCAAAACGAGGCCAGAGAGCATTGTCATAGTTGGGTCTGCAGCGCTTTCCTGGCCTCGTTTTGACTCCATACGGACACGCCCCTGTCGCCTGCACCGCGCCTCCCCTTTCAGCTTCACCGGCCTCTGCCGCTATTTGGTAAAGAAATGCATACCAGAAATATAATATAATAGATAAAATACAAAATATAAATACAAATATAAATAAATAAATGTACAGTTAATTCATATAAATATATATTTTCTATTACTACAGTCTACAGTGTGAGGACTTTTTTTCCCCCCAATATATGGATCTCAATTCATAATCACTCTTTGTATTCTTGAACTGTTTGTTATTTATTACTTTTTATTTAGAATTGTATTTTTTTTAAATTTTTAATCGTATTTTGAATATGATAAACTGTTTCTACTTTCTTTCTTTTTTATGTTTATATTTGTGAATTTACATATATATATATGTACAGTATACAACTCTCTGTATTAAATATGACTCATTTCAATTCATAATATTTAATAATAAAGTACTATCGCACTTTATTTTAACTGATTTATTCCTCGTGTTTGTTTCTTAACGGGGCAATGAGGCCATGTGCTTCATGTTGGTTTTTCATCCACTGAACACCGCACACCACTGCAGCTCTGTTACACCAGGCCGTCGGTCATGAAATTTAGGGACTAACAGTCTCGTGAAGTCACAGGGGAAGGACACCTGTGACACGATACGCCCGCTGCTGTTCCTCCCGTGACGTGACTCTGGCGACAAGGCGTGGGAAAACAAGTGAGAGCTCCGCTGGAGTTCCAAAAAATACCAATGAATGGCAGCGTGTCTTTGAGTAATAACTCACAAGGTGGAGGGTGGTGGTGGTGGTGGTTATTGGGAGTGGTTTGTGTGCGAAATCCTCGCGGTGCATTCCTTTTTTTTTTCTTTTTTCGCGGTGTTGCCAGTAAGGTGATTACTGGGGGGGGGGGGGGCTATCATTTCCTGCGGCGGTGGAAAAGCCATTTTCTGGGTCAGCGGACCCCGTCCAGAGGGGCTGATTGAGTCTTAAAGTTGGGGGGGGGGATGCTCCGTCAAGCATGTGCTCACTGACTCCCCCTCGTCCCGGGGACAATGGGCCCCAAAACGCCCCTCGCTGACGGCAAATGGTGTTGGGACAACATCAGAACAAAGAGGCCAAAAGGTGATTGATTTATTCTACTTGAATTCAACGGTGACATCCGCGTTAGCCATCGTACTGTAAGAGTCGAGTATATTTTCATTGTACAAGGAACTTGTTTTCATGAACATTGGTGCATTGCTGTACAGACAAGTGGCATTAATATTTATATATATATATATAAATAAATAGATATTAATAAATGTATAGAAAATAGGCAAAAAATAACATTTGTTTTTTACAAATAAATACACACACATATATATATATATATATATATAAAGAATAAAGATGGACTAAATTATGACAAATAAATGTCTACATGTAACATTGTGTGTGTGTGTGTGTGTGTGTGTGTGTGTGTGTGTGTGTGTGTGTGTGTGTGTGTGTGTGTGTGTTGTGTGTGCGTGTCACGCTTAGGACGATGACTAATAGTGCTTTATTCTTTTTTCTTTTAACAGCGGATGTTATGCTCAGCGCCGTGGGTCCAGAGACACTCAGAGAGGTGGAGGAGCAGAAGGAGGAGGAGAGGATGGGTCGGTCGGAGGGAGGGAGGGAGGGAGGGAGGGAGGGATCCGTTGCTCCCTGTGTAACAAGATTCCCAGCTAATCAGTGACTTTCCTGCCTTATCTCTGCCATCAGGACACTCGGGAGGCCGAGTAACCCAGGACGAGCTGATGTCATGATGAGATGGGCAACGGGTCTGTGTGTGTGTGTGTGTGTGTGTGTGTGTGTGTGTGTGTGTGTGTGTATGCATGCGTGTTTGCATAAAAGAGAGATTGATTTAAGTAGGTTGTGGATATTTGTGAGTGTGTGTGTGTGTGTTTTTGTGTTTGTGTGTGTGTGTGTGTGTGTGCGTGTGTGTGTGCGTGTGTGCATAAAAGAGAGATTGAATTAAGTAGGTTGCATGTGTGTGTGTGTGTGTGTGTGTGTGTGTGTGTGTGTGTGTGTGTGTGTGTGCATAAAAGAGAGATTGATTTAAGTAGGTTGCGTGTGTGTGTGTGTGTGTGTGTGTGTGTGTGTGTGTGTGTGTGTGTGTGTGTGTGTGTGTGTGTGTGTGTGTGTGTGTGTGTGTGTGTGTGTGTTTTCAATTGTCTTTCTGTGTGTCCTCTGTGAGTATTTGTTTACCTCTTGGTGCATATGGGTTAATTATGGCCAGAGGAAAGGACATGTTTTGGAATGAATAAAACATAAAACATTTACCGAGTTGTTTTCATGTCAGACGTACAGTAAGCGAGAGCGACAGACAGACAGCCAGACAGACAGAGAGGCAGCCAGACAGACAGACAGACAGACAGAGAGGCAGCCAGACAGCCAGACAGACAGACAGGTGGGCAAACAACCAACATCACCCTGATTGCCAGTAGAGGTGTCTCTTACACTGCCCCCACTCCACACTCAATGGAAAAATGATCTCACCCCTTGAAACGCCGCCGACTTTATTCCCCGGTGCAGAGAGAGAGAGAGAGAGAGAGACAGAAAGGGGGACAGAGAGAGAGAGAGAGAGACAGAAAGGGGGACAGAGAGAGAGAGAGAGCAGCCATCACTGCAACTGTACCTGAGCCTGGCTTTACACTGGGCGTGGCTGCTCGGTCAGTATTTCTCAATGGATTACTGTTGTTATTATGTCACACTGCCTCCCCGCTGCCCACACAGGGCTGCTCAGCAACATTCTGTCGGGGGCAGATTTGGGTGAAAAGGTTGAGTGAGTTTAGTGGGAATGGCGAGTGAGTAAGTGAGTAGTTGTTCACTTACATTCTTCGACTGTAGAAAACAAAACAATTTTGACTTGATCCTCGACTTCCTAAGTCGAGGATCAAGTCGAGACTGTTTTTTTTGTTTGTTTTAGAAAAATAAAATGACGTGTTCTTTATTTCATGTTCTTGAGAGCGCATCCTCCCTACTATTGGCTGTTGCCGTCTTCTGAAGCTGAGCTCCATTTCAAATGTATTGCATTGCATGGCTGGTTGGTCGGTCGGTCGGTTGATCGGTTGGCTGGTTGGTCGGTTGGTCGGTCGGTTGGCTGGTTGCTCAGTTGGCTGGTTGGTTGATCGGTTGATCGGTTGGCTGGTTGGTTGGTCAGTCGGTCGGTCGGTCAGTTGGTCGGTTGATTGGTCAGTTGGTCGGTTGGTCGGTCGGTCAGTTGGCTGGTCGGTCGGTCGGTCGGTTGGTTGGTTGGTTGGTTGGTCGGTCAGTTGGGTTGGTTCGTCGGTCAGTCAGTCGGTCGGTAGGTCGGTTGGTCGATCAGTTGGTCGGTTGGCTGGTTGGTCGGTTGGCTGGTTGGTTGATGGGTTGGTTGGTCGGTCAGTTGGTTGGTTCGTCAGTCAGTCGGTCAGTCGGTCGGTCAGTTGGTCGGTTGGCTGGTTGGTTGATGGGTTGGTTGGTCGGTCAGTTGGTCGGTTGGCTAGTTGGTTGGTCGGTTGGTTGGCCAGTCAGTCGGTCAGTTGGTCGGTCAGTTAGTCGGTAGTCTGGTTGGTTGGTTGGTTGGTCAGTCAGTCGGTCGATTGGTCAGTCAGTTGGTCGGTTGGTCAGTTGGTCGGTCAGTCGGTTGGTCTGTTGGCTGGTTGGTCAGTGGGTCAGTCGGTTGGTTGGTAAGTTAGTTAGCAGCAAGATGGATGTGCTCAATTAATGGCGCTCTTGTCGTCGAACATCCAAGCAAAAACAGCTTTTAAATCTTAGTCTAGTTTGACATTAAATCATATTCAAGAGATTTCAATCCAATGAAGCCCTAACAACGCGTGAGATCATTTCCCATGCACAGAAGAAGAAAGCATTTCGCTTCCCGAAGTGTTTTTTTTTTGGTGATACAAAAATCTATGTGAGGACTTGGAAGTACTTATTTAAAGGAAGCATCATCCACACACACAGTGTGGTTCTCTTTGGACACCATTCATTAAAGTGGCATTGCAGTAAGCCACCGGCATTTCCACCCGTAAGCCGTGTCAACACTGCTACCGAACAAAAAGTCCCAAATACCTGCCGCCGCCGCCAGGAGCGGCCTTGCACATTCCGGGCGTGTGGACGCCCAGATGGCACTGCGCGGCGAGGGTGCCAGCCACATAGTTTGTCTGGGGCAGCGCGCCTCAAAGAGGGCGCAGCGGCGCCAGGCATTTCTCCCATGCGGGGACATGAGCTGGTCCTTACAGGTGCGAAAAGGTCGTTTTATCCTCTTTAATTCTGCTCTTTTATCCTACGTTGTATCTGTGCCTCCACACTGTGAAAGGGACATAAAAGCCGTGGATCAAAATGTCGGTCAGCTGTGTCTTTCATGGCATTTCACAAATATCTATAAATATCACCTTCTATCTCAATAAAGGTGATCTTTTTTAAGCGTGTCAGAATAGACAAGCATTGACAGCCATGTGTTAAAAGTAGTAAAGTAAAGGTACGTGGTGTCCAGCCTGTAACAACCTGATCAGCCTGTCACCACCTGATCAACCTGTAACCACCTGATCAACCTGTAACCACCTGATCAGCCTGTAACCACCTGATCAGCCTGTCACCACCTGATCAACCTGTAACCACCTGAACAACCTGTAACCACCTGATCAGCCTGTAACCACCTGATCAGCCTGTACCACCTGATCAACCACCTGATCAACCTGTAACCACCTGAACAACCTGTAACCACCTGATCAGCCTGTCACCACCTGATCAACCTGTCACCACCTGAACAACCTGTAACCACCTGATCAGCCTGTAACCACCTGATCAGCCTGTACCACCTGATCAACCACCTGATCAACCTGTCACCACCTGATCAACCTGTAACCACCTGATCAGCCTGTAACCACCTGATCAACCTGTAACCACCTGATCAACCTGTCACCACCTGATCAACCTGTAACCACCTGATCAGCCTGTAACCACCTGATCAACCTGTAACCACCTGATCAGCCTGTACCACCTGATCAGCCTGTCACCACCTGATCAACCTGTAACCACCTGATCAACCTGTAACCACCCGATCAACCTGTCACCACCTAATCAGCCTGTAACCACCTGATCAGCCTGTCACCACCTGATCAACCTGTAACCACCTGATCAGCCTGTAACCACCTGATCAACCTGTCACCACCTGATCAGCCTGTAACCACCTGATCAGCCTGTCACCACCTGATCAACCTGTAACCACCTGAACAACCTGTAACCACCTGATCAGCCTGTAACCACCTGATCAGCCTGTCACCACCTGATCAACCTGTAACCACCTGAACAACCTGTAACCACCTGATCAGCCTGTAACCACCTGATCAGCCTGTACCACCTGATCAACCACCTGATCAACCTGTAACCACCTGAACAACCTGCAACCACCTGATCAGCCTGTCACCACCTGATCAGCCTGTAACCACCTGATCAGCCTGTACCACCTGATCAACCACCTGATCAACCTGTCACCACCTGATCAACCTGTAACCACCTGATCAGCCTGTAACCACCTGATCAACCTGTAACCACCTGATCAACCTGTCACCACCTGATAAACCTGTAACCACCTGATCAGCCTGTAACCACCTGATCAACCTGTAACCACCTGATCAACCTGTAACCACCTGATCAGCCTGTACCCACCTGATCAACCTGTCACCACCTGATCAGCCTGTACCACCTGATCAGCCTGTCACCACCTGATCAACCTGTAACCACCTGATCAACCTGTAACCACCCGATCAACCTGTCACCACCTAATCAGCCTGTAACCACCTGATCAGCCTGTCACCACCTGATCAACCTGTAACCACCTGATCAGCCTGTAACCACCTGATCAACCTGTCACCACCTGATCAGCCTGTAACCACCTGATCAGCCTGTCACCACCTGATCAACCACCTGATCAACCTGTCACCACCTGATCAGCCTGTAACAACCTGATCAACCTGTAACCACCTGATCAACCACCTGATCAACCTGTCACCACCTGATCAACCACCTGATCAGCCTGTAACCACCTGATCAGCCTGTAACCACCTGATCAACCTGTAACCACCTGAACAACCTGTAACCACATGATCAACCACCCGATCAACCTGTGATCGACTCCTTAGTCAGTAAGTCAGTCAGTTAGGTTCATTAGGTTAGTTAGTCAGTCAGTCAGTCAGTCAGTCAGTCAGTTAGTCAGTTAGTTAGTTAGTTAGTTAGTTAGTTAGTTAGTTAGTTAGTTAGTTAGTTAGTTAGTTAGTTAGTTGGTTGGTTGGTTGGTGAGGTTGTTTAGTTAGTTGGTTAGGTTCTTTGGTTCGCTTTTTCACTTCCCTGTCGCACTGTTGAGCAGAATCCAATGTCAGCGGCGGAGCTGTGTGATCTCATCTTCTTGGGTCTCATGCACCGGATGAACCCCACCCAAACACACCCGCCCACTTATTGAGAGCCGCACACAGGCCTGCGCACCGCACGGCCGGGAACACCCAGGGCCACTGTTCACGCCGCACGGCTTACGAGCGTCCATCGCCCAAAACTCGGAATCGGCCGAGCCCCCGTGCGCACGCGGCCACGACTCGACCGGCAACACCGCGAAACGCCAAACAAATATGGGAGGCGGTAATCGGAATAGCTCGAATAACTGTCGATCGCGTTTTCTATTTTAGTACGAGCCAACTCTAAGGGCTCCATTATGCTCGACGCCTCGTAGAGATCTTCAAGCCCCCAGAAGGCCCGACTCTCCCCCATGACACCACTCGTGTGTCGAGCCTTTGATTTGACGGATGAAGCGCAGGCCGTGTCCGGGGGGGGGGCCGACCCCGCTGGGTTTCCCCCCCCGCAGCGGCGATAAAACCAGCTGCATCACTACAACCGACGCGCCATTTTGTTTTCTCCGCCCCCCTTCCAAATGAGCACGGAAACGCAGTGGAAAATGGGATATAAATGGGAATCGGGGCGAGGGGGTGCGGCAACAATAGACGTGTTTACACAAAACCGGCGCTGTGCTCGGGGGGGGGCGGGAGGGAGAGAGGGGAGAGAGAGAGAGAGAGAGAGAGAGAGAGAGAGAGACGCATCAACAAGGCTCCTCTGTGTCTTTTTCCTTAAAGCGCTCGTGCTTTTTCGCGACAAAACAATGTCGTCCCCCCAAAGCCTTTTATCGCCGTTGGCCGGGGGAGACGCGGCGTCGGCTGCATGTCTAATGTATCTGAACCAGCCCCCCCCCCCCCCAAAAAAAAAAAACACAGAACACCCTAACAAGTTAATCTGCTCCGGTCTTCGATACAGCTACAAAACGCATTTCACATAACGGGCAACATTTAAAAGAAATAAATGGTCTTGCATGACGTGTTTTGGAGACGTTGCCGCTAATGTCGAACCAAAGGCGGTTTATTAATTTTCCTTAAATCCATGACCCAGGATTTTCATGGTTTCATTCTCAGTTCATTAAAAATAAGATTTCACAAATCCAATGTATACCAGATCGAATTACTTGCAAACCCAATTACCTCGAAAACAGTGCGTCCGTCTGTGTCTGTGAGGACTTTTTTTTTTTTTTTGGGAGCCCGGGCTTTGACTCGCGTTGCGTTGTGTGGTGCAGTGTTGTTTCTGGGGCGGCTCAGCCGGGCCAACGCAGCTGCCTGGCAGGGGCACCCCGCTCCCAGAGAAAAAAACAGCCCTGTAAAATGCTATTGTGCCACTCACCTGACTGATCTCTCACTGGGGGGCGGCCAGACGGAGCGAGGAAGGGCCGGCCGGACGAACAAGCGAGCCAGTGTGAGCGGAGGCGGAGGAGGTGGGGCCGCAGGTGGCTGGTGGAGGCGGGCTGGGCCTGGCGCTCCGGCCCGCCTCACATGCCAACACTGACATTTCCTGACTGTGGCTCCACACAAGGAGCAGGCACCCCAGCAACCGTGCCGCATCCTGGGGGAATGAAGAACAGACGTCGCGCCGGTTCCTTTGCATCCACACGCACGCACGCACGCACTCACACACACACACACACACACACACACACACACACACACACACACACACACGCACACACACACACACACACACACACACACACACACACACACACACACACACACACACACACACACACACACACTTCCCACGCAAGCTAAAACACAGTCCATCCATCGACGGTAAAGTCACTGGAGTCAGTCAGTCAGTTGGTTAGTAGGTTACTCAGTCGGTTAGTCAGTTAGTCAGTTAGTCAGTCGGTCAGTCGGTTTCTTGGTTAGTGAGTGAGTGAGTGAGTGAGTGAGTGAGTGAGTGAGTGAGTGAGTGAGTGAGTGAGTGAGTGAGTGAGCGAGCGAGCGAGCGAGTCAGTCAGTCAGTAAGCCTTATTTTGACAGCCTGTGGACACGTGTGTGTCCCATGCAAGCTAAAACACACATCCCACGCAAGCTTATCCCACGCAAGCTAAAACACACAGACCGTCTGTCGATGGGAAGTCACTGGAATCAGTCAGTCAGGCAGTCAATCGGTTAGTCCAGGGGTCGGGAACCTATGGCTCGCGAGCCAATAATGGCTCTCTCGATGACGGTATATGGCTCGCAGACAATTTTGAGCTAAAATAGTTTCATCACGATTAACAAGTAATAAATAATTATTCTGTGTCACTTTCAAGTAAAACAAGTAAGAAATTACGATTTTGAAAATAAAATTCGAAATATAAAGTATTCTGATCCATTTTAATCCGTCAACACCAAAACTCAATTTTCACTGGACGATGCGGTACGCCATGGGTCGCTGTAAGGTCAAGAAATAAACTTCCCTCCTTTTCGTCCGATGGCCAGCTCGTTTTGCTGCATCGAACCCTTGAGACGGAGAAGATGAGGTTTCCCGTACGTTCCAGGCCGAGTGGACAGAGGAGTCTGCCTCTGCGCTATGTCTAATATGCCATGATAATATTACATCTATGAAGCGGTCAAAGTCAAAGCGGCACTTCGATACACACCCCATCAAATGATCGGCAGTTTAAAGCGCTGTAGGACGAAGTTGGAGATAATTATCCCGGCTTGCTTTTACACAGCAATGCGCGCTGGCTGTCAAGGGGGAAGGTGCTCGGGCCGTTTTGCGGCGTGCCTGAGTGAAATCCGGACTTCTCTCGACGCGAAAGGCGCCCAGCACCCCCGAGCTCTCTGGCACCGAGTGGCTCCTGCGGTTTCACTCTCTCGTGGACATAACTGGACATCTGAACCAGCTCCATTTGAAAACGCGAGGCATCGGAAATACAGTCTCATCCCTTCAACAAGGCAGTCTCTGCATTTGAAAGCGAGCTGGAGCTCTATCGGGAGCATTGGAACGGGCCGTCTTCTGCACTTTGAAAGACTGCGGAAGTGTGGAGGCGCGCGCTTGGCGAGCGACCCCCACTCAACGCTTTGATCTCCAGCAGCGAGCTGGCTTTACGTCCAACCTCCTGCAGTCATTCCAAACGCGTTTGAGAGAATTCCGCGAGCGCTCTGTTCCTTATAAATTCCTCACTCATCCACACGAGCGTGCAGTGGACAAAGGCGACCCGAGCGTGCATCCCCGGGGGTCTGCATCAGAGTCCGGGAGCTGGAAGTTGCGGACCCGGGGGCTCAGACATGTGGGCGAGCAAGTTCAAGTCGCTGGATGCAGAGTTGGGAAGACTTGCGCGGCAGCGTGCAGAGCTGGCGAGTGAACACAAGCGGACAGAAACGAAAAAAAGCTCAACCTGAAGACCGGCTGATTCCTAAAACTTGGAACGCGCTTCCCGTCACATAGCGCACAATGCAGCGTGCGAGTATTGCCGCGTTGAGCGTGCTTGGCTCTGCACACGCATGTGAGCGGTCTCTCAGGCGTCTGAGAAACATGAAGAGCGAGCTACGCTCACGTTGAACTGATGGAGGCCTCAACGCAGCACGAAGCTTAGCCTCACTATGTATGAAGCAGACTGCAAGGCCACCAGCAGAACCATGCAGCACCACAGGTCCCATTAATGGGAAAAAAGCATGTTTGTTTTACAACGATATCATTCACACCAGGATCCTTTTAACCATTAAAAACATCGGAAACACACAGAACTATGCTTATTATTATGGGCTGCGACAGTGAAACAAGAGCATATTAGTATAATAACAATAGTAAGTCCACGTAGCGAACAAACGGAGACTCAGCGCAAGTTCGGTCAGGAAGACTCGCCACTTCACCGCAGGTGGCGTCGGTCGGCGCCGGCGTGCAGCCAGCCAATCAGCCTGGCGGAGCCGTATCCCGTGGCTCCCCGCCGGGATTTGCACGGCCGCCTGCTCCCCTCTCTCCGCGTGGTTTCAGGCGCCTTGCTCAGACAGCTACAGTGCGGTTCTTCATCTGGTCCCTCCGGATTTCGTTCATTTACGCGACTCGGGAGTCACTCATCTTCAATGTGACTTATTTCGGCTTTGCGTTCCGCCAATCATGAAGGCTTTTTACAGAATGAATTGGTTCTTGTGAAAATTCCGTTCAATCACTTTCAACTCAATTTTCACTGAATGACGAGTCAACAACAGAACCGAGAATAGTCCTGACTTTTAGAGCGAAACCTGTTACGGCAAACACAGAGCTGCTGTTCCGTTCGGAACTGACGAATTTGATGCATTAGTGCAGTCTTGCAATTTTGATCTTGCAACACAAGAACTAATTTCCTTTTTTTTTTTTTTTTTCACGATAGGAATGAAAAAAAAACAGGTTCACGCACATATCGCAAGCTCTCACGGCGCACTAGTGTACCACGGTGCAGCGGCTGGAAAACGCTGCTCTAACACACACACACACACACACACACACACACACACACACACACACAGATACTGGCTTCACACAAAGACTGTTTGAGTTTGGAATCACCTTCCAGTTGACAGGACGCATGAGAGCAGGCCTCTCTTCCCTCGAAAGCCTCGTCCACCACTACAAACAACCCCGGCTCCCTAGCTGGCGCGGCGCGGCCCCGCAGCACCGATAGAGCGTCCTGTTTGTTTAAACGCCGCTCCGATGGCCGGAGAAAAAAAAACCATCCGTCCGTCGAGGGCGGATGTCGTAAGGTCATCGTGTCGTCCGGCGCTGTGTGTGTGCTGTTATCATCGGACTGGGACTACACGGGATTAAACATGTGTCAAAGTGAGCTGTAGACACCGTGGACTCCATAGTCAGTACATTGTGATAATCTATACCTTTAACACCGATACTAATAATATTTACCCTGTCCATATATACAGTATATATCAGTGTATATATATAAATACGGGGGCTGGAGGACAGAGGACAGGTATAGATATGTATGTATATGTGTGTATTTATTTACACACATAAATAAATAAATAAATAAATATGGCTCTTCCTGTTCTGTGTTTTGGGATATTTGTGTACATTTTGCTATTGTTATTTATTTGTTTATTTATTTATTTATTCATTCATTCATTCTTTCATCTATTTATTTATTTATTTAATGAATGAATTTATTATTATAAATTATTTTGTTTTTACTTATTTTTAAAAAAATTTTAACTATTTTTTTGCGATAATTCTCTGTACAGAAATGCGCCGATCCTTGTCCTCACCACGACAAATTCCTCAAATATGAAAATTTACTTCCCGGAATGAACAAATTCTGTTACATAAATAAAAAAAGAGTCAAATTAAAAAAAAGAATCCCAAATTATGAATAAAAATGAATATAGCGTTTAAAGAAATATCGGTGTTGACTGTGGGAGGATGTTTTTAAAAGATCGCCACCTGCTGGTTGGAATACAGCTGTTTTTTTCGCTTGTGGAAAAGCATGACTTTTTGGTTTGGTGACGGAAATTTAATCAAACTAAATCTAAATAAATGGATATGAATCCAATAATATAAAAAAAATATATATATACATATATATTTATAACAAAGGTCAACAAAATAACCTCTAACCACAAAAAATGCCCCAAAAACCATCCATCTGGGGTCTGGACACTGTGGAGCTTCCAGTGCGTGTCCTTGTGTTGCTTATCTGTCAACCTTATCAGGAATGAAGGAGGGAGTGGGAGGAGAGGAGAGGAGAGGAGAGGAGAGGAGAGGAGAGGAGAGGAGAGGGGAGGAGAGGAGAGGAGAGGAGAGGGGAGGGGAGGGGAGGAGAGGAGAGGAGAGGAGAGGGGAGGAGAGGAGAGGAGAGGAGAGGAGAGGAGAGGATGGAGCGCTGGAGAGAGGAAAGGAGGGCAGAGATGATGGTGAAACTGCACCATCCCCTGCAAAACGACCCCCACTTGTCTAGAAAATGTCCATTTCAGTCCCTTTGTCCTTTCTTCTTTCTTTCTTTCTTTTCTTTCTTTCTTTCTTTCTTTCTGCATGCTTTCCTTAATTATTTGGGTTTTTTTCTGTCCTAAAAAAAACCTTGTACACTTGCCTTGTTCCTCTTCTCTCTCTCTCTTCTCCCCCAATTCGACAAAACACCCATTTTAATCCCTTTTTCTTTCTTTCTTT
>NC_137207.1:21900862-21988362 GCF_960531495.2 Zeus faber
ACAAGTCTGCTGCGCCTTTCTACAACAGACGGCCCTGCGGAGATATATATATATATACATATATATATATATATATATATATATATATACATACACACAATTAAACCAAAATCATGTATCATATACATGATACATGATCATATACTAATATATATATATATATATATATATATATATATATATATATATACATACATATACCAATACATATACTTATATATATACGAATATATATATATATATATAAATATATATATATATATATACAGACACACCGCCACAATCATGCCTTTTGTTGTTGTTGATTATTTTCTGTTTCGTTCCCTTTCTTTTTGCACATCTGTTTCTTTCACGCTGCAGTTTCCTCAAGGCACCAGACGTTTAAAAAGAAGAAGGAGAAGAATGAGAGGAGGAGGAGGAAGAGGGGGAGGAGGAGGAGGAGGAGGAGGAGGACAAAAAGAAGAAGGAGCAGAAGAAGAAGAAGGAGAAGAAGAAGAAGAAGAAGGAGAAGAAAAAAATAATAAAACAAGAATTAGAATCTGTAGATGTATAGTGTGCTGCTATGATCCATCTATCTGGACAGACAGACAGACAGACAGACAGACGGACAGACAGGACAGATAGATAGATAGATAGACAGACAGATAGACAGATGGATGGGCTGGACAGATAGAGAAAAGTGAAATGTCAATCAGAACAAAGTAACAAAATAAGAACAATACATGGTGATAATACATGGCTGCCCAATGGAAAAATGGCAAAATAATAAACCTAAAAATCAAGAATAAACCGAAAAAAAAATCAACAATAAACCTAAAAATCAACAATAAACCAAAACAGCAAGAATAAACTTGAAAAAAAATCAACAATAAACCCAAACATCAACAATAAACCAAAAAGTCACACATAATAATAATAACACAAGTAACCAAAAACACCTGATGCTTCCAACATAGTGGTGAATAAAATTATAATATATATTTTAAAGTTATTCAACCTCCTTCAGCAAATGCAATGAACTGTCTCTCAGCCAGTCCTGCTGGGTTCAAATCACTTCCCCTCCCTCACTCTCTCTCTCTGTATGTCTGTCTCTCTCTCTCTCTGTATGTCTGTCTCTCTCTCTCTCTCTCTCTCTCTCTCTCGCTGTATGTCTGTCTCTCTCTCTCTCTCTGTATGTCTCTCTCTCTCTCTGTATGTCTCTCTCTCTCTCTCTCTCTCTCTGTCTGTCTGTCTCTCTCTCTCTCTCTCTGTCTGTATGTCTCTCTCTCTCTCTCTCTCTCTGTCTGTCTGTCTGTCTCTCTCTCTCTCTCTCTCTGTATGTCTGTCTCTCTCTCTCTCTGTATGTCTGTCTCTCTCTCTCTCTCTCGCTGTCTGTCTGTCTGTCTCTCTCTCTCTCTCTCTCTTGTTTTTTTTTCTTTTTTTTTTGTGAATGGAGCTCATTATGCATGCAGCCTCCACGGCAGCTCCATTCACCAGCAGCCCCCCTCCCATCCCTCCCTCCCTCCCTCCTCCCTGCAGGCTGCGTGGACTCACCGCGCTCAGCCCAAATGACCGCAAACGGTTAACGGATGGATATAACATGGACGGATACCTGGACCAGCAAGTGCCTTACACCCTAGCAAATGTAACGTATGCTTCCAAACGCCCCGGCGCCGTGCAAATGTGCGTGCGCGCGTGTTTTTTTTTTATTGTGTGTGTTTTTTTGGGTTTTTTTTCAGTTTTGTTTTGTTTGGTTTTTTTTTTTTGGGGGGGGGGGGGCGGTTATTGTTGTTGTTTTTGCTTTATTTAAATGACTTGTGTTTACCTCTCTCCCCCTCTCTCTCTCTCACCCCTCTCTTGCTCTCCGTCCACCGTCGCTGCGCTTGCGTTTGCGCGACTTTTGGGTTTAAAAGCGCGCAAAGACAAATAAGGAAAAGAAAAGTGCGTCTGTTGTTTGGGGGGTGGTTGTGTTTTGTTATTTTTTGTTTTTTTTTTTTAGGGGGGGGGGGGGTCAGTCGCAAACTCCTGCAGCATGGAGGGTTTTTCTTTTGCTCTCTTTTTTTTTTTTTCCTCTCTCTTAGGGTTCCGCGCTGCGCGAGCTGCGTGGGGGTTTGCTTCGGTAGGGAAACGTGTCAGTGTGCCAAGTGGTCAGTTTACCCACTGTACAATGGAGGCGCACACTGAACACTCTTTTTAATTACTATTTTTTTTATTTTAAAGAAGATTTTTCACTTTTTCCTTTGTGTGGTTGTGAGTCCCAAGGATAAAGTGTGTGAATATTTGTATTTTACCATAGTGTGTTATCATTATCAGTCTTATTAGTATATTATATTGTCATCAATGTTATTATTATCGATGTTAATAACTCCTACTTTTGTCCGAGTGTGAATTGCAAATAGTTTTATATTTTTAATCCTTTTTTATCGCACACTTTTATTTTATTGCATATTTATTTTTTTATTTGTTTTCTCTTATTTTTAAGTTAATTTTAGGTTTACTGCATACTGTCAACCCCCCCACCCCCACACACATTTCTTTATTCCTATTAATTGTCTATGTAATCTGTCTGTCTATCCATTTATCTATCCATCTTCCTACCTGTCTATCTATCTACAGTATCTATCTCTCCGTCTGTCAGTCATTCAGTCAGTCTGTGTATCTGTCTGTTAGTCTGTCTGTCTATCTACTTACCTACATATCTACCTTAATAATGTCAGTATTATAATCTTTTGTATTATTGATGTATTAATGATGATGTACTAGGACTGTACGTGCATAGTTTGGACCACAGGAGCCACTGTCCTGTAGATACGTCTCTCCTCCTGCTGCAACCCTGTAAAAGTGCCACCTCTCTCAGCGTGGGTTCCTAACCTCTCGTCACATCTCTGGTGTTCCGCAGAAGTCGCAAGGAAATGGGCCCCTAAATAGACTGTTGATGGCCGCCAAGAGGAAATACATGGACACGGAATTACCCCCTCAGGAATCTGAAGGTATAAATAAAAGGGACGAGCTCTGATAAAAGTTCACCATCGCATGCAGATTAAAAGTCTCTCTCTCTCTCTCTCTCTCTCTCTCTCTCTCTCTCTCTCTCTCTCTCTCTCTCTCTCTCTCTCTCTCTCTCTCTCTCTCTCTCTCTCTCTCTCTCCACGCAATCACCAGAACAACAGATTAGTAGTTTCAGACTGATTCGCGTCTCGTGCCCAAATGTCTCACACATGCAAGCACACACACACGTACGTACGCACACACACACACACACACACACACACAAAGAATCTGAACCTGACCACGGGATGAGTAAGAAGTGCATGGTCCCCATGAGAGTAACGGCTCTTTGATGTTGTCATTGTACAGGCTAATCATGTCTCCTCTCTCTCTCTCTCTCTCTCTCGCTCTCACTCTCTCCCTCTCTCTCTCTCTCTCTCTCTTTCCTTTTCAGACCTCTTTCAGGATCTAAGCCAGCTCCAGGAGACATGGCTCACAGAAGGTGAGACTTCCCTCCCTTGCAGCACTTTTTTTTTTTTATAACGATGGAATTTCCATTAACGAAAAACAATGATGTGGGCTGAAAGCAGCGGTGGCAGCGGCGGTCTGAAATTAGTCCAACCGAGACATACACTGTATACAGCAGTACGGTATTAAATATTCCATTTGGGGACTCCACATCCAGAGGAGTGAGCTGGTTTGTATAGTCGCCAGCGTTGGTCACGCTTGAAAACAAGTCTTTTGCCCCGACACCCAAGCACCATTCTATCAAATCAATCAAATGCATTGTGGGAAGCCGTTCAAAGTCCCAATTATCGACTTGGTGTTACAGTTGAGGTTCTCGTGAGGAGCCCCCCGAAACCTTCAAACTCAGCGCGCGCGCTCTTAAAAACCATAGCAAACTGCGAAAAAACCCCCCCCAAAAAAACCCCAAAAACTGGCGAGCTCGAGAGAACACAGAGGGGACATTATTTGCTTTGAGCGTTGCCCTGTTTTGGCCGTGTTGGCACGCGGTCGGCGTGCCAATGCAAACAAACAGCGTGTTTGGCTTGTGTCACTCAAAAGGCACGAAGAGCGATGAAGCGGAGCCCGATCGTCGGCCTTTTCGACTTTATAAGTGCGGCGCTGACGTAAGCTCTAATGGAGCAATTACATGTCAGCCCGGGACAACAACGCCGGGCGTGAGTCACCGCGCCTGCTCGGTAATGTTTGTGAAACCTGGCGCACAGCGGGCGCGGGACAATAGACCTAATATGAGCTGGAGACGGAGAGTCGAAAAAAACTCGAGAGACTCGAATTTATTTTGTCAGCTGGTCCCCCCCCGAAAAAAGGGGGTGGGGAAGAAAATCCTCAGGCGTGGATTAAAGGGGGAAATGCCGCAAAGTTCTAAGATGTCCTTTGTAACGGGGGCGGCGGAAGAGGCTGCCGCTCTGCAGAGCTGCAGCCGCGCTGTCGTCTTCCCTCGGGGGGAAGGGACGGAGCTCCTCAACCGGCTCAATCGCCGTCCTCGTTGGCGGTGGCGAGGCGGTGAATGTGGAAAGGCGGCGGGGGAAAGGGTGGCGACAGCGCGGTGCCGGGCGAGACATTCAAACGAAGCCCGATCCCCGGCTGTTTACGGCGTGGGGGGGTGGGGGGCGGACGACAATGCTCCCTCTGCGCCGCCGGGTCCCTCACCTTTTCTCATGCGGCGTCGACGCGACACGTCCCGTTCGCACCTCGCACACACGCCCGCGCCTCGCAGACAAAAGGCCGCGTGAGTGGCGATGTAAAAATAAAAACGGCGACAATGGGGCCAAAGGATTTGGGGATTCACAGTCTGAGTCCCCAGCAGCGACAATGCGGCTATTTGCATCGGCGGAGGTGGCTTCGTGGGAAGACATGCAGAGGAGGGAGAGAGATAGAGGGGGAAGGGGTGGATGGATGGATAAAGATAATTGGATAAAGATGAATGGAAGGATAATAAGATAAAGGTACACTAGATGGATGGATGGATGGATGGATGATAGATAATAACTCAATGGAATAAATGAATGAAATATAGAAAAGAAAAATGGCATAGTATGGAAAAATGTGGTGATCTACAATAAAAGTAATCATAATAATAAAGATGGATAGATATATGCATAGATGGATAGCTAAACATCAACTATAGGCAATAATAATTTAGAATTAAAATAGAAAATATGAATTTGAAAAAAGAAAATGACTGTGCAATAATAATAAAGCAATGGACTAAAAAAATATCCCCAAAAAATTGGCAATATATGGAAAATTTGGAAAAATACACCCAACCTTATGATAAACAACAAAATAAAACCTATAAAATTACCAAACAAAAAAAATCAAACTGAATAAGATGCGGGGGAATAAGTGTGTTTGATTTGTGTAAAAAAAATTCAAATGGTGAACGTGGAACAAAATAGAAAGAAAAAAAAAAAAATCCACGAAGAGGAAGTCGATAGTGTCCCTTAATGGCAGTGTTAGTTAACACTAAGTACTGGGTTGTTTTGCACCTTCCTCGGCTCATGCCTCTCCTTTCCCGTGGCATTAATTAAAGACTGTGAGGGATTCACCGAGGAGCCGGGGGGAGGGTTTTTTTGGGGTCAAATTAGAGCGGAAGAGAGAGAGAGAGAGAGAGAGAGAGAGAGAGAGAGAGAGAGTACAGTACCAAAAGGACGAGACTTGTGGAGCTTGTTGCATCTTGTCTGGTCGGCCTTCAGGGTTTTTTTTCGGGGACGCTCCTCCTCCCAGGATCCCCCAGCGAGACAGAAAGAGAAGCCATCGGAGGTGCCTGGAAGCGTTCCTTCCGTCTTGTGCCGACTTGCATCCAAAAAAGCCCTTGACGAGGTGTTCCTGGCAGTAAAATCGGATACACACGTCGGGGATACACACACACACACGCACGCGCACACACACACACATACACGCACACACATACACACACACACTCTCTGAGGTCACACACACATATTTGTATAGAACAAGAATGTACAAAGACAAACACACACGTAAACACGCGGTCAAAGTCGTCCTTAAGAACCCGGGTTGTGATGTTGCTGCCGTGACGCCCAGACATCCCATAATGCTTTTTTTTTTTTTTTCATTTTTTTATTTTTAACCTCCTGTCTTTCTGTCAGAATCTGAACCAGAGTGAGAGCGAGTGTATGCCGCCAGGCACATTTACATATGATGTACTAGGAATGTGCTCCGGTGAGGTTTGGTGCGTTTCGCTACGCGCTTGGCGATAAAGCGACTAAAAAGCGAAAGTACAAATAAAATCACAAACGAAAACAACAATGAAGATTTAAGAAAAATAAAAAATTCTGATATATACAAATAGCCCCCAAAATATAAATAATACAAAACAGAAATAGTCAGATATACAAAAAATATATAGAATATAAAAATGAATATATGTATATATAAATATATAAAATATACAGTATATATATATACATATATTTATTAAAAAAAAAAATTATATATATATATATATATATATATATAATAAATAAATCACATTTAATATATACTGTATTATGCACAGGATAGATTATTGTTATGGGTATATAGGGTATAAATGACAAGTTATTATTGTAGCAGTTGTGTGAATGTGTGTGTGTATGTGAGTGGGTGTCTCTGTCTGTTCCGTTGTGGGACATGTTGAAACCAGCAGAGATGATTGATTGTTTGATCCGTCGGACTAAAACATCGGCCTCTGCTCTGTCTCATGAAGCGGCTTCACCCCCGCCTCCCCCTCCCCCCTCCCCCCGGGGGGCAGGACGATGAACAGTTAAAATGGAGGGTAATAGTATTAGCGTATAGTAAGCCGCGGCTTTATAGAAGAAATCAATGTCATTTATCTAAACATGCCCCCGAAACGCCGTCATCCGGTTTCCTCCGCACAGGAAGCGGGGACAGGAATACAACAACAACAAAAAAGAAAAAAGAAAGTGGATTTCAACTTCTTATTCCTCTCTCTCTCTCTCTCTCTCTCTCTCTCTCTCCCCAGCTGTCTTTTCTTTGTCACCCTCTCCCCTTTCGATGTTTGGTTTCCTCTCTTTGTTTCGGGAACCTAGATTATTGGTCGCAGCGGGGGGAGGAGAGGGCCATTGACGGTTGAGTTTTTTCGGCGAGATTTCGGGTGCCTTGGCCCCCGGCCCCGGCCCCGGCTGCGCTGGCCAGGGCCTGTGGGCGAAGTCACATGCCTTGGCACACAGTCATTGGCGTGTGTGTGTGGGTATGTGCATGTGTATGTCTGTGTGTGTGTGTGTGTGTGTGTGCGTGTGTGTGTGCGTGCGCGTGCGTGTGTCGATTCTGCATTTGCCACAGAATCCAGCCTTTTTGATTTTCGCCGTAAGAAACGTCAAATCATTTCCTGTTGTGACCCTGTTCCCGGGTGCGGGTCCAGAAATGGGCGCCGTTTCTCGCTCTGTTTGTCGTCGGGGCAGATTTGCTTGGTGATGTGATAAGCCGTCCTCTTTTTCCCCCCAGCTCTGGCGAATTGCTCGGCGACGGACCAAAAAGTAAATAAATAAATAAATACTGGATACTGGATGATGATGCTGCTGATCACAGCATTTGGTCGAATAGTTTAATTGTGTAATCGTTTGTTTTTCGTGGGGTTTTTCATGGCTCTGCGTCCAACTTTACCTAATACTGGCGGCCCGGCCGTCTCCCCGCCGGGCGGTCTGCCTCCGACGGGACCTCCAGACGCACCTCCAGCCGTCTCCAACCTGCCCTTCGACGGCTGGCACCCCTTCCAAGCGCTCGTGAAATCGATTTCAAACAACGTTATACAATAAGTGCGGGGGAATCTGAGCGGATAACCGAAGGTTTTGCCCAAAAACCAAATTGGAATGAGGCATGTGTCCTTTGGGACGCACAGTCTGCGTTTCATTACGGAGACATCCTATACGCCCGTGCCTCCGCCGCCACACCCAAATATCAATTCCGTTGACTCCGGTTCCATTCGATGGGTGAAAGTCCGATTGGTCAACGTCAACACCGGGGGAAGAATTCCCGTATCTCTACCTCCCCCCGTCGGGCCTCGTCATCAAATATGTTTGGTTGGGTTATAAAAAAGTTGACCCGGTCTTATCCCACTCGCCGGCCTTTTCACCGCGACGCCGCCGGCGCGCGTGACTGCCGCCCGTGGACAGAAAAAAAAAAAAAAAACTTTTTCGGAGGGGGCCTGCGCGCGGCTGGAGCGCTGCCAGATCCAAATGTTGCCATCGCTGCCTGAGCGCCGGCTTTAGGGGGCTAGGCCATTAAGCCGAGGATATAGCCAATGAGATACCGGTGTGCTCATGGCTCAGTGGGTGAGGATGACCTTCTCACCCCTATTGGGGTGTTGGCAGTGCAACCGCAGGGCTTTCCTGACCTGTTTGTGCGGCTCAAAATCCCCCCCCCCCAAAAAAAAAAAAAGACAATTGTGAAAGGGATTGGACTCATACAATAAGAACGGTACAATAGTGTCTGCGGAGCTCCTCTGCACCTGGGCGGCGGCGGCGGCTCATTCAGCGTTGAAATGGGCCTCATTATGAGGAGAGGACGCATAATCAGGGGCATTGATACTTTGGGGGAAATGCTAGAGCCACCGCAGAGCGCCCGCTGACGCCGCCTCACGCCGGGCGGCCTTCATATTGACCCGGTCTATTTTGAAAAGGGGACGGGGGCTTTTACTGTAAGTCGGCTCCGCGGCGGCGAGGCCCGAGCCGTCCGCGCGTCGGGGGCCGAAAAGCGATACGCCGCGGAAACTGCAGCTACGCGCGCAGCTGGCGAAAACATGTCGTTAGTCCTTCCCCCGTAGAAGGAGCGTCTGACAACAAGATAAGTAGCACTTTGACCTTGTTTCGCCCTTGGTTTCCTCCCACTTCCCATCTCGCCTTTGGTCGCGGCGCTTTTCCCCTCTCCTCTCCTCTCCTTTCCTTTTTTTTTTTCCCCTTATGACTTTTGAGCTTAACCTCGACAATAACTCCTCGGATGCGGCCAAGCAGGTGACGAAAGCCAGAGCACTTTCCCGCCGCGCGGAGAGAGGAAGCCCCCCGCGACTTGAGGCCGGGGGGGAGTAAGAAAAAAAAAATAATAATCACAGCCGTTCCAGATCCCGAGCGACGCCGCCTGACTGACGTCCCCCCGGCCGGCTTCGGTCGGCGACCAAAGAATACAACCGCGTGGTAAACAGCCGGCCCGGCGGAGCCCCCCGTGCTTCTCAAACAGCCCCGCGCGGGGGAAACGAGCTGCGGCTCCATTGATCCGCCATCATCCTGGTTCGATAGCCCGGCCTGCGTGAGTGACAATAACTCTCTCTTGCCGTAAGTGCAGCTCCACGGACGTAAATCAGCCTGGGCAGTGGGCGGTGACGAATGAGGCCGCGCCACGGCGGCAAACTTATTTGCGGCCTCGCCCGATGTACGGGCCCCGCTCAACGCGCTGGCTCCTTCGCTTCCCGATGCCAAGCTCGTTTTTTTGTAAATCCGAGCTCGGCCGGGTTAAAGAGAAAGAAAGGGGAAAAAAAAAAAAGGTCCGCTGTCGCCCGCCAGGGACGGCGTTCGCCGCGGAGGTTTGCGTTCGTCTCCGATCGGAGCGCGTGGATCCGGTGCGGGGGGGTTTGAAAAAGTTTGGGAGCTGAAGGTCACGCCGGTACCGGAGCCGGGGACCGGAGCCGGGGACCGGAGCCGGGCCCCTGGCACCGACTCGGGTTTCCAAGCCCAAAGATGAGGGAAAGGGGAGAGGGTACGTGTGAAAACGTAACGGCTATAGCATAATGGATTCTCTCTTCTTCCTCTTTTTTCCTCCTCTCTCCTGAATTCCAGCTCAAGTGCCAGACAGCGATGAGCAGTTTGTTCCTGATTTCCACTCGGAGAACTGTAAGTAACACGATATTCTTTTACTTTTGGTTTGGGAGCCAGTCGGCACTTGTGTTGTTTGTCGGGGGTTTTCGACCTCGTACACTGCATGTGGAGGTGGCCTCTCGTACACACACCCTAAAATGATGATTTCCTGCCATCGCCCGTGAGAGCGGTCCTTCTTGACTGGTCCTGACTCTGATGTTACGCAACCCGAGCGGCGGCGGCGCCGAGTCAGGTGTGGGTGGTGAAAGTGCCAGGGGCGGAGGTGGGGAGTGGCGTCACTCTCTGAAATTACAGTGATCTCCCCGGGAGGCAAAGCCTCGCCGGGGCACGGGGGCCTAATGACCCGGGTCGTCCCGGCGGATAAGGACGCCGCCGCCGCCGCCCATTTGCATGTCTTTGAAAAGAGGCTTGAATGGGTACGGCCCAGGAAACCAGCGCGGGGTCATTCATGGCTCAGGTACTAAAAAAAAAAAAAAGGAATGGCCCTTTTGTGCAGATCGGAAGGTGTAAAATGGGAAAGCAAATTCCTGGGCCGCACAAACCCAGCGGCTGATATTTGAATGGGTTTCCCCCCCTTCCCTGGTCCTTGCGCCTCCAAACAATGGCCCCCAGCCGCGAGTCGGCAAACGCAGGGATTCTGCTCCATTCATTTTAAAACAACCGAGGAAAGACAAAAAAAAAAAAAAAAAACTCGCCCTCAAAGTTAACCCGGCAGTTTCTTTTTTTTCTGTGTTGTTGTTTTTTTTAACCACGACCGATTGAGCTTCCTCTTTTTTTTTTTTCCGGGGCCGCGCGTCCCTTTGAATGTAAACACTGTGCGGTTGGCCCCCCCCACCTCCCTGAGTCCCCAACCCCTGAGCCCCGCGGTGACACACGCCCTGTGGAACATTGTCCCCGTCTGTCGTCCCACAATGGCGAGCGGAGGAAGCGGAGATCAACCCTGGGACGGCCCGGGGTGGGGGGGTCACGTCTACTTAACCTCCCCCTGGCCTTTCGGCCAATCAGCTGTCAGGGTCCCTGGCTCGCGGTTGACCCGGGTGTGATGTGTGGGGTCAGAAGGTGCCGGGGCTTGCGGGGCAGCTCGCTTGTGCGCGCGGCTTCGCAAGCCCCGCGGGCTTGGACGGGCGGCCCTGCGCCCGCCGCTCGCCCTCCGGTCCGGATGGAGCGTCTCCGTTCAGGGCCCCCACCCCATCCCAAATGGGGGTGGGTGGGGGGGGTCGACGGGCCGGCGTGGACGTACTCGCCCTTTTGTTGGCCGTCTGGCCCGCGTGGATAGGTGAACCCCCCCCCCGCCCCCTTCACTCCTGTCACTCTTACTTTGAAGCACGGTTCTAAAAAAAAAAGAAAAAAGGAGAAAGAAAAACACAGCGCGAGGGAGCGAGGGATCGAGGGAGCAGGGAGCAGGAAGCAGGGAGCGAGGGAGCGAGGGGGTGAGGGGGTGAGGGGGTGAGTCACTTGTTTTGGAAAATGTGCCGCGGAAGAAAAAAGCATTAAGGAAAAGCCCTGATCCCAGGTGACCGAAAATATAATTGAGGCTTGTATTGAAGAAGAAGAAGAACAAGAAGAAGAAAGAAAATGGGCGTCCCCGGCCATATTAAACATTGTTGTTTACTGAGTCAGGTTGTTACCTGCATGGGTGTGGTGTTGACAGAGGAAGGAACGGGCTTTGAAAGAGAGAGAGAGAGAGAATGACAAAAAAAAATCAAGCGGAAGAATTTAGAGAGACTAAAACAACAGAGGGGGGGAGGGAGGGGGGAGAGAGAGAGAGAGAGAGAGAGAGAGAGAGAGAGAGCCTAAAACATGGAGACACGCTGGAATGCGAGATCACGGAGGGGTTGGGGGGTGGCAGGCGTTGTGCAATACCTGCACATCTGGTAAATCCATTTCGTCTCATCCGTTCCCCAACGCTTCAACAACCAACACAACCTTCTGCTGCGTTGCGTGTATTCAATCGGACCTCACTTTGATACCAGCACAATAATGTGGGTTTGTGTGTGTGTGTGTGTGTGTGTGAATTTGTTTCACTACACTTGTGAGGACCGGTCTCCGAATGGAGAATTTTGTGGGTTTATAAGTGTATCAGGGACATGGGTCCTCACGAACCAGGGCTATTTACTCGGACCTCACTATGAATCCAGCGCAATAATTTGTGTTTGTGTTTGTGTAATTGCTTTACTGTACTTGTGAGGACCGATCTCCGAATTGAGTATATTGTGTGTTTACCCCGGACCTCACTATGATACCAGCTCAATAATGTGTGTTTGTGTATTTGTGTTTGTTTTACTATACTTGTGAGAACCGGAATCCAAATTTTGTGTGTGTGTGTGTGTGTGTTTGTGCGTGCGTGCGTGCATGTGTGCGTGTTTGTGCATGCGTGTTTGTGTGTGTGTTTGTGCGTGCTTGCGTGTTTGTCTGTGTTTGTGCGTGCTTGCGCATTTGTGCGTGCGTTTTATGTGTGTTTGTGCGTGCGTGTTTATGTGTGTTTGTGCGTGCGTTTTATGTGTGTTTGTGCGTGCGTTTTATGTGTGTTTGTGCGTGCGTTTTATGTGTGTTTGTGCGTGCGTGTTTATGTGTGTTTGTGCGTGCGTTTTATGTGTGTTTGTGCGTGCGTTTTATGTGTGTTTGTGCGTGCGTTTTATGTGTGTTTGTGCGAGCGTGTTTATGTGTGTTTGTGCGTGCTTGTGTGTTTGTGCGTGTTTGTGCGTGCGTGTTTGTGTGTGCGTGCTTGCGTGTTTGTGCGTGTTTGTGCGTGCGTGTTTGTGTGTGCGTGCTTGCGTGTTTGTGCGTGTTTGTGCATGTGTGTTTGTGCGTGTTTGTGTGTACGTGTTTGTGCGTGCGTGTTTGTTGCATGCATGTGTGTTTGTGGGTGTGTGTTTGTGCCTGCGTGTTTGTGCGTGCGTGTTTGTGTGTGTTTGTGCCTGCGTGTTTGTGTTACGTGTTTGTGCGTGCGTGTTTGTGCGTGCGTGTTTGTGCATGCATGTGTGTTTGTGGGTGCATGTTTGTGTGTGTTTGTGCCTGCGTGTTTGTGCGTGCATGTGTGTTTGTGCGTGCGTGTTTGTGTGTGTTTGTGCCTGCGTCTTTGTGCGTGCATGTGTGTTTGTGCGTGCGTGTTTGTGTGTGTTTGTGCGTGTTTGTGCATGCATGTGTGTTTGTGCGTGCGTGTTTGTGTGTGTTTGTGCGTGCTTGTGTGTTTGTGAGTGCGTGTTTGTGCGTGCTTGTGTGTTTGTGAGTGCGTGTTTGTGCATGCATGCGTGTTTGTGAGTGCGTGTTCGTGCACGTATGCGTGTTTGTGAGTGCGTGTTTGTGCGTGCGTGTTTGTGTGTGCGTACTTGTGCGTGCGTGTGAGTGTTTGTGCGTGTGTGCTTGTGCGTGCGTGTTTGTGCGTGCGTGTGAGTGTTTGTGCACTGGCAGAAGAGGCCTGTGGATGACCCAGTGTGTGTTTGTGCGTGCGTGCTTGGAGTGTTTGTGCGTGCGTGTGTGTGTTTGTGCGTGCGTGTGGGTGTTTGTGCGTGCGTGTTTGTGCGTGCGTGTGTGTGTTTATGCGTGCGTGTTTGTGCGTGCGTGTGTGTGTGTGTGTGTTTGTGCGTGCGTGTGTGACTTTGTGCGTGCGTGTGAGTGTTTGTGCGTGCGTGTGTGTCAGGCCAGTATACTTCAACTTTACGGTGAATTCATTCTTGTGCCCAGTTGACTCAAGGCTTTGAAAGCACCTCTGGGGGGGTTGGGGTTTTTGGAGGGTGGAGGGGGTTTTGGGGTGGAGGGGTTGGGCTTGGGGCGGGTGGGGGTGTCCGGTCTCATCTGACATGAGGCAGTCAGCCTCATGATCGTCCAGTTTTCCCGCCCCTAGGGAGTGGACAGACAGGGCTGTCAGCCACCGCTGCAACACACACACTCAAGACACTTTTCGGTGTTTTCCACACTCTCAGTACTCGACGTCCTCCATGCTTCAGCTTGGGGCTGTGTTGTAAAAATAAGGCTTTTTTTTTTCTTCCTTTCTCCAAGAAGGAAGGATCAAAAATCAAAAATGACTATTTGTTTCCGCCGGGTCATCCACCCAGGGCACGTTCAGCGCCGAGAGGCCGTCGCTCTTTGTCCAAATATGCTGTTTACACTTGGAGCGAGATACGGCCGATTCATACGTTTTCTCCTCCGCTCTGCTTTAGAGGAAGTGTGCCCCTCCCCTCCACCCCCCCCCCTCCACCCCCTGCACTCCCCTCCAGTCTTCATTCATAAAAAAAGACCTACAGTACTAGAGATCCCTTCTTTTGGACACCCTCCCTCCCTCCCCCTCCTCCTCCTCTTTGAGTGGATACTCCAAACCCCTCCCTCCCTTCCTGTGTCTGTACAAACTAAGCTGAATTTAAAAATCCAACCCCCCCCTCTCTCTCCCTCTCCCTCTCTCTCCCTCTCTCTCTCTCCTTCTCTCTCCCTCTCTCTCTCCTTCTCTCTCTCTCTCTCTCTCCCTCTCTCCCCCTCTCCACTCTTCACTCTTCACATTGAGTGTTCCAAGATGTGAACTAATCCAGCGTTTTCTGGAGTTGTGTGGGCCGATTGTTTAGTTTTTTGCCTTGTCGTAATTATATGGGAGGTTGTGGCTATAGAATGCTGTTACAGTCCCATTTTAGAGGAGAGGTGGTGGAAAAAAAAGTGTGTGTGTGTGTGTGTGTGTGTGTGTGTGTGTGTGTGTGTGTGTGTGTGTGTGTGTGTGTGTGTGTGTGTGTGTGTTGGGAGGGGAGGGAGAGAGAGAGAGAGAGAGAACGAGAGACAGAAAATCTTGGAGGGAAATTTTAGAAAGTGGAAGATAGAGAAAACCGGCCCAAAGTGTTCTGCTTGGTCATGAGTTCACTGCGTCTCTCTCTCTGCTTGTTTTGCTCGTCCTTCTCTCTCTGGATCAGAACTGGCCCTATATTTGGAGCTGCAGGGAGCTGGGGAGAGCGACCGAACCCATCCCTTCTTCCTTTCTCTCTCTCTGTCTCTCTCCCACGACTAACCGAAAATAAGGGAACCTAAAAAGTCAAAAAAAAAAAAGTCTCTCCCTCTCGCCCCCCCGTCTGTCTGTCTGTCTCTCCCTCTCTCCCCCGAAAGGGAAGTATGCACCGCTGTGTTCTCCGCTTTCCAAAATACGGCTGCTATGCAACAAAGTCGGCAAAAACATCCAGGTGACTGCCAGATCTGCACGGACACCTCCTCCTCCTCGTCCTCCTCCTCGTCCTCCACCTCCTCCTCCTCCTCCTCAAAGCCACGTGCGTCTGTCTCTCTCCCCGTGAGCGCTAACGCGGATTAGTGCTCACGGGTGAACGGGTGATTTCTCCCCCGAGTTAATGGGTGATTTCTCCCCCAAGTGAACGGATGATTTTTCAGCCGAGCGAGCGGGTGACTTCTTCCCAAAGTGAACGGGTGATTTCTACCCTGAGTGAACGGGTGATTTCTCCCTCGAGTGAGCGGGTGATTCCTCCCCTGAGTGAACGGGTGATTTCTTCCCAAAGTGAACGGGTGATTTCTCCCCAAAGTGACCGGGTGATTTCTCCCCAAAGTGACCGGGTGATTTCTTCCCCGAGTTAACGGGTGATTTCTCCCCCGAGTGAGCGGATGATTTCTTCCCCGAGTGAGCAAGTGATCTCGCCCCCGAGTGAACGGGTGATTTCTTCCCGAGTCATTTGGGTGATTTCTTCTTGATGGAACGATGTTTTTTTTACCCGGAGCGAATGGGTGATTTTCTCCTTGGTGAATGGGTGATTTTTTTCCTTGGTGAAGAGGTGATCTTTTCCTGGTCGAGAGGGTGACTCCTTCCTCGTCAAATGGGCGATATCTTCCCTGGTGAATTGGGGGATTTCATCCCTGGTGAACGGGTGATTTCTTCCCAAGTGAATGGATGATTTCTCCCCTGGTGAATAGGTGATTTCATCCCTGTTGAATGGGTATTTCATCCCGGGTGAGTGGGGGATTTCTTCCCTGGTGAATGGGTGATTTCTTCCCTGGTGAATGGTTGATTTCTTACCTGGTGAATGGGTTATTTCTTCCCGAGTGAACGGGTGAATTCTTCCCGAGTGAACAGGTGAATTCCTTGACGTAAGAGTGATTTCTTCCAAAGTGTACGGGTGATTTCTTCCTTGGTAGGGGTGATTTCCCTTGAATGGCCACTCATCCACCTTCAAACGAGCACACACTTTTTGCACTGGTCTGCCTCCACACACACGCACGCACGCACGCCCCCACACACGCACACACACACACACACACACACACACACACACACACACACACACACACACACACACACACGGAAAAAACAACCTTCTACACACCAACCTCCAAACCTCACCCCACGGTTTTATGAATGGGCTGGTTGTGAGAGACTGGCTGAGGCAGCACATTGAGTTAAGGGGAGTAAACCTCTATTCATGCAAAAAAAAAAAAGGGGGGGGGGGTGGGGGTCGCTCCACCACCATCAACACCTAGAAGCGGAGAACGGGTCTATTTTCCTGCCACTCTACATCTGACGGACCACGCTTATCGGGAATCCATCCGAATCGGCCCTTAACGAATCCCTGCATGTGGTTGTGTCCCAGTCACTGCTCGGCTCCTGAACAGCATCTGTGAATTAAACGCCGCAGATCAAGGAATTCCATTAAACAACACGCAAAAAAAATAAAAATAAAAATGAAATAACATAAAGGATGTCATTCATGCACCGGCCAAATGTACTCGGAGTAAGTGATCGCTGCTTTACGGCAAGATTTGGTCAATTCAAACCGAACTTGAGGTAGGGGGGGGCTCTGTGGAGTTCCCGACGTGTGGCGTGACTCCTGTCAACCACCGAAACCATCCCAGAACATCACAAACATGACTAACTGCTTCCTGTCACGCCCCGCGCCTCGTTAGCGACGCACGACTGGCAAACGATTCGTCGGCAGCGAACAGATCCTTCGACTCGGGCGGGAGTCTGGACTCACTCCGGCAAAAGAGTCGGGGGGGCAATAAATAAATAAATAAATAAATAAATAAAATCGCAGAGGACTAATTCAAAGTGCGAGGGGGGAAAAAAAAGGCATTTGATGTGATTGTGACTCGTTTACACTTTGACAGTCCAGCGCAATAACTGTGCGCTGGACTGTTCACCGTTCGGGAGTCGGGAAATCCCACTGATCCTTTCACCGAGTGACTCGTCGAGAGCCCAATCTAAAAAAAAAAACAAACAACAACAAAACAAAACAGTCCAGCCTTCCCCCGCCACCATATCTCACGACGTTGAGGGTGGAAGGTGTTTGCTTTTCTGTCGGGAGCCGATGAATTTGAATCATTCGAAGGATCTGATGAATCAGGGGAACTTTTGCGCCCGGTTTGAAAACGCGGCGGGCCGCCGCGGCCCCTCCGGGGTGCCGCGGCCCTGCGGTTGGGAAACGCCGTAGCAGGCGTTTAACGGCTTCCAGCGGCGAAGTGAAAGCCGTGGCGCTCGGCGTTGATTCAGAACAGCCCCGTCAAAGCCAGGGGGCCGCGGGGATTTGGCCCTGGCAGCACCGCCGATTGTCAGCAGCGCAGATTTGTGAATAGAAGGCAGTGTGTGTTTTATTACAGGGGGGACAAGGGTGTGTGTGTGTGTGTGTGTGTGTGTGTGAGTGTGCGTGTGTGCGCGTGTGTACGTACGTCCCTGTTTTGTTCAATTCAAAAAGTGAACAGGAGACGGCTGGAGGCTACGACAAGCCAGGGCGCCATACTTAAATAACTATAACTGTACGGTTACATTAAGTACCCTGTACTGAATTCTAAATACACTCTAGTGACGTGGATTACCACTTTAAGGGAATGCATTTATAAAGTTGTTTTTTTTTTGTTCACAAAAAAAACAAAACTCCCATATTTGACACTTTATAAGAAACAGCCATTCGGTGTATTTGGGTTCTGCATGTGCTCCTCTGTATTCCCTTTCCATTGTTGCGTGGCGGGGCATGCCGCCTCGCCTGGCCAGAGCCCAGCGATCGCGCACGCACAGGAAATGAAAGGCATATGCGGGGGAATTTGATAAAAGCTTAATTTATCAAATAATTTTCCTCAGAAAATAACCGGACCATCTTCCAATGGAATTCCAGGAGTTGGAGCCTAATCCGACCAACACGGACTTTCTGACGGAATACCAATAAAGCCGATACACAAGCACATGGACAGATGCATGCACGCGGACACACAAAGAAGAGTGGACTTGAAGGAAACTTGCTGACATAGTCCGAGCAGTGTGTGTGTGTGTGTGTGTGCGTGTGTGTGCGTGCGTGCGTGCATGCGGGCTAGTGTCTGGCATTATTGATTCTCACTGATACGGTGGGGAGGGGATAGGAGGAGGGTGTGTGGAGGTGGAGGTGGGGATGGTGGGTGGGGTGGACGGGTGATAGATGGACAGATAAAGATAAAGGGTGAGATAAATCAGGATGGTGGGAGATGAGGGGGGAGGAGAGAGGGGTAAAAAGGGGTCAAACGTGCCTGGCAGTGTTGCGGTTCAGATCCCAATCAGGAGATTGCGAAGATAAGGGAGAGAGAGAGAGAGAGAGAGAGAGAGAGGGTGGGGCGGTGGGCGGTGGTGCGGGGTAAGAGGAGCGGGAAGACCTGTGGATGTGGTGTGTGCTCCGATAATAAAGAGGAAGGTGTCCAGGCCTTTCTGGTTCCTGATGGAAAGTCAATGTCGCATTTGTTGTCTCACGCCGATAAGGAAAGCTGCTTCCACACGCACCCACGCACGCACACGCACGCACACGCACGCACACGCACACACACACACACACACACACACACACACACACACACACACAGTGACCACCACAATTGGGGTCCGAGTAAATACACCTGGTAAGTGACCCATGTTCCTGGTGCAGTTTCTGAAGCTAAAGATGGTAAATTCGGAGATCGACCCTCACAAGTATAGTAAGACAAACACACACATACACACACACACACACACACACACACACACAGATTGAGATAGAGGCATGTACGTGTACACACACACACACACACACACACACACACACACACACACACACACACACACACACACACACACACACACACACACACACACACACACACACACACAGATCAAGACACACACACACACCCCATCTTCCTCCACGATCCCTCCTTCCACCCGCTGAGCGTCGGGAGGCCATTATATCATTTTGGCTACAGGGTGGAGGGTGGGGGATCGATCCCTACATTAAACATTAAGAGGGGACAACTATATTGGGGACTGAGGGAGTTGTGGGGAGGGGAGTCAATAGAGTGGCAGATTAATTACACCCTCACACTCACACACACACACACACACACACACACACACACACACACCCTTTTGTATCGGCTCCACTAAACGGCCGGCGACAGGTCAGAGAGATTTATGAATGAGTGATGGGCGTTTATAAAAGAGCCAACACGGCACGAATGAGAGTGAAGTGGACGACGGGGAGAAGGTGCCGGATCAGAGGGGTTTTGACGGACGGCCCCGCCCGGCTCGTCACGGGGTCGGAGAAAAAATACGACATCGGTGGATTTTCTGCCCCCCCTTTGTCCCGTTATGTTCCCGGTCGGTGTTAAATCTCACACTGATATGATTTAACAATGATTCCCAACGGCGGCAAAATGGAAATGTGGATTCCCGGGTGCGATGTGTTCATGACTGGAATCCCATGATAATAATGATAATCGATATCCGGTTGATTTGCTCAGAAGATTCAAGAGCAGCGGGGGCAAAGGATCAAAGGGAAAGAGCTGACTTTGCTTAATCAGAGCGCAGCACTGCAAGCTACACACACACACACACACACACACACACACACACACACACACACACACACACACACACACACACACACACACACACACACACACACACACACACACACACACACACACACACACATCCACATGGACCCACAAAACAGGTCGAAAAACCTGCTCAAACCCACAAAAAAAAAATGTTTTAAGCCTTTGTACACACACACAAAAATCATCACGGACCCACAAAACAGGTCGAAATATCCACTCAAACATGTACACACACCCCCACACACACGCGCACACACCTCACACCCACACGCGGGCGCGCACACACACACACACACACACACAAATGAGACTGCGGTGGAATGCACCCACTGATTTAAAGAATGTGGTGCTGATGATCATATCGTTTCCTGCTGCCAAATGGGGAAGTGAAACCTTGGCGTTTGCAAAACTCCGCGTGTCAACCTTCTCGCGTGACGAGTGTCACGCACGTCCACATCCTGGATGTGAAACGACGAGAGAAAAAGATAAGACGTGGGATAATATCATAATCATAGTCATAAGATCACCTTAACGGTCGCCCAGACCCGTGTTTACCACGGCACTGCACCACTAAAAACACCACAAATACCTGGAACTCTGCTTCTGAATATGCTGAACGGCTGAACGCTGAACGATTCGTTCGTAGCGAATCTTTGAAATGAGTCTGGAGTTATTTTGGCAAAGAAAAAGTGAAAAGTTTGACAAACTGAAAATAAAAAAATATAACCGAGGAATACATTGCAGTCTAGAGCAAAAGAATAAAAAATAAAAAAAGGCCCCGGCGCGGGCCACCATTCATATATTCGCCGAGCGACTCGCCGAGGGCCCGGCCTCCAAATAACAGAGCGGACGCAGAGCCGCCCGATCCGGCTGGAACCGATCAAACAGGCGCGTGGGCACGGCCCCTGGCAGTTTGGATCCTGCGACACGAGAGCCGACTCCCATTCGTCTTTTGACCGGAGGGGCGTCTTCTTTCCGAAACCCCGCTCCCTTTTTGTCTCCGGAGGGGTCGAGGGGTCGAGGGGTCGCGGCCGTTTTGCCCCGTTGACCGATCACCCGTCCCCTGCGTTGGGGCTTGCCGGGCTCGGTGGGCAGGTGCCCGGAAAACAAAGAGTTAAATATTCAAGGAGGACGAAGCTCCATCAGATAGAGGACACAGGTGGAGCCAGGGAGCCCTCGCCCAGGACTCCTCCGTTCCTTTCCTTTCCTGTCTCCTCCTTCCCTCTCCTCTCCTTTACTTTCGTCTCCTTTCATTTCATCTCCTTTCCTTTCCTGTCTCCTCCTCCCCTCCACTGCCCTTTACTTTCCTTTCCTTTCTTCTCCTTTCATCTCCTTTCATCTCCTTTCCTGTCTTCCCCTTTCCGTTCCTCTCCTTTCCTTTCTTCTCCATTGCTCTCCTTTCCTTTCCTTTCTTCACCTTTCCTCTCCTTTCCTTTACTGTCATGTCTTCTCCATTCCTGTCTTCTACTTTCCTTTACTTTCCTTTCCTTTCTTCTCCTTTCCTGTCTCCTCCTCCCCTCTCCTTTCCTGTCTTCCCCTCTCCTTTCCTGTCTTCCCCTTTCCTTTCCTCTCCATTCCTTTCCTTTCTTCTCCTTTCATCTCCTTTCCTTTCCTGTCTCCTCCTCCCCTCTCCTTTCCTTTCCTTTCTTCACCTTTCCTCTCCTTTCCTTTACTGTCATGTCTTCTCCTTTTCCTGTCTCCTCCTTTCCTTTACTTTCCTTTCCCGTCTTCTCCTTTCCTTTCCTGTTGTCTCCTTTCTTCTCCTTTCCTGCTCACCGGCTCCGTCTTTTCTGTTGATTGTTCAATGACCTGGGAGGTGTGTACACACACACGCACACAGGCACACAGGCACACACACACACACACACACACACACACACACACACACACACACACACACACACACACACACACACACACACACACACACACACACACACACAGACCACATGTTCAGCACATGTTTTCCGTGCTGTGATGGAATATCTGGACTGGACTCGATGTCTTGAATCTGGAGTTTGACCTGGATGATATGATATGATATTATATATTATATATTATATGATATATGACATTATATATTATATATTATATGATATATGATATATGATATTATATATTATATATTATATGATATTATATATCATATATTATATGATATTATATATTATATTATATGATTTTACATGATATCAATCGCTTCACACTCATTTTTTCTCACTTTCTGTCCCTGCGCTCTCACTCCTTCTTTTCTGACTGCAGACAGACAGACAGACAGACAGACAGACAGACAGACAGATGGTTTATCGCGCATTGCCGTTTTGTCTTTTTCCAGTTCTCATACGTAGAGAGGAAAAGACTCTGAGGGCGTGGGCGCCTGAGCACCCCGACCCCGGGTCCCTGAAACGCAGCGGGGGCCAAAAGGAGGCTTTGAAAAGGGCCCGTTGACGTGGGTCTCCCCATGTTGCGTATGGCGCGTCGACGTCGTCATTTCTCTGGTATTTCCCCGGCTGCTTGGCCCGGCGCCGCGTCCGGGCGAGCCGGGCGACGCTGTTTGCTTACTTCGCCAAAATCAATAAGTTCCCTTTGAACCGTTCTCCAAGCTGCCGCGACGTAATTGGCGTCGTTGTTGATTTTCTATTGATCTGTCGTCACATTTGGGGTGAAGGTCAATTGGCTGTTGGGGGGAGGTAGAGCCAATCAGGATGGATGGATAGATAGATATATGACAGACAGACAGACAGACAGACAGACAGACAGACAGACAGACAGACAGACAGACAGATAAATGGAGAGTAAAGATTTGGTATTGAGCAATAAATCAAATGATAAATATTCAATAGAAACATAAAGTGGCAAAAAATAACAACAAAATAAACCTTTTATATTATTCAATTAACCTAAAAATGTAAGAATAATAATGAAATTAAACTGGTAATAACATTAATACTGAAAAATAAACCTGTAACGAGCGGCAAACAATTAGAATGTGTGTATATGCACTGACCTGATGTCAAACAATGAGAAATAAAATAAAATAAAAACCTATGGAAAAGAAATGTAAATAGTAAAAAAAAAAAAATGTACCTCGGGATGAAGAATAACACAAGAGAATAAAAGTGTCAATAAAAGAAAACAATATAAGTCAAAGTCTGTGAAAAATACCTTGAAAAGGTCCTTGAGAATATCCGAAGTCTAATTGGCTCCACCCGCTTAACCCCGCGTTTTCTCCGCCATTCACCTGGCCTGACGGCGGGGGGGTTTTGGGCGGGCGTGCGGGCGGGTGGGGGCGCGGGTGCCGCGGGAGTCGGAGTGATGATCCGCTGTGGACGGAGCTGTCGGGCGGAGCGCTGCAGACTTCCAGAAGGCTCAGGACTTGGCCACCACACGCATAAACACTGGATAATAAGACTCTCCAGATCCGCTCCTCTGTGCGCCACATCCGGGAAAAAAAACAAAAAAAAAACAAAACAAAAAAACACCACCTTTAAATGGTAGGAAGTAGTCTGCCCAAGGTGAGATGGAGGTGGAGGTTAGGGTGGAGGTGGTGGGGTCATCCCCAGGCCTCTTCTGCCAGTGCTTCTTCCTTCCCTCCTACGTTCCTTTCTGTCTTCCTCCCTTCTTTCCTTTCTGTCCTCCTCCAGCCCACTTCCTCCCTCCCTCGCTTGTTTCGTCTCTCCATTCCTTCCTTCCTTCCTTCCTCCCTTGTTTCTTTCTTCATTCCTCCTCCCTCGTTCCCTCTCTCCATTCATCCCTTCCTTCCTCCCCTCTTTCCTCTCTCTATTCATTCCTTCCTTCCTCTCTATTCCTTCCTCCCTTCCTCTCTCCATTCATTCCTTTCTTCCTCTCTCCATTCCTTCCTCCCCCTTTCCATTCCTTCCTTCATTCCTTCCTCCCTCCCTTGTTTCATTCTTCCTTCCTCCCTCCCTCCCTCCCTTGTTTCCTCTCTCCATTCATCCCTTCCTTCCTTTCATCCTCTCTCCATTTCTTCCTTCCTTCCTTACTCTCTGTATCATTCCTTCCTTCCTCTCGCTATTCCTTCCTTCCTTCCTTCCTTCCCTGTTTCATTCTTCCTTCCTTCCTTCCTCCCTTCCATCCTCTAGTGGACCCCTAAAGTGTTTTCCTTGCAGGCCCAGCGCCCCATTGTGTTAGAGGGTGTGGGAATGGTGAAGGTGGGGGAGTGGTGACGGGGTGAGGGGGGTGGGGGGGGGGGGGGGCTGGGTGCCATCCTCGCTCCTGGGTTTTGTTTGTGGCTGTGTGGTGGGTGGGTGTCTCCTGAATACAAACCCCACCCCCCCCTCCCCCGCCCAGCCTCCACCCTCCCCCGGCCTTCCCCCATGTAACGATCATTCCACTTCCTAAAGCACTCAACCATGACCATCACCTTTCACCCCGCATCCTCCTCCGCCCCCTCCTCCGCCATTTACATAGGCACCCAAGTGGACGGCCCAAAAAAGGAGGGTGGAGGTGGGGACATTGGGGGGTGAATGAGAGAGAATGGCAGCCACCCCCCCCACCCCACCCCCCATCCATCTACCAAAAATTTGAGAGGAGGAGATGGAGTGAGAACAGCTTTGGGGTGAGGTAAGTGGGTGAGAACAGAAACCCCCATCACCAAAGATTCCAGGACATTCCTCCCCAACGTCGCTTGGGTGAAGCAAAGGGATGTGTGTGTGTGTGTGTGTGTGTGTGTGTGTGTGTGTGTGTGTGAGTGTGTCCCTTCTGTTCTACCTCAAGTCAATGGTCATGGCTAACGTCTGGCGTGTCTGTCGCTGCAGCTCTAAACACCCTGCAGAGCCATCGCGCTCTGTGTTTAGGTTTAGGACGCTTCGCCCCCCCCCCCCCCCCCCCACTCCACCTCTCTCCGCTGCCTCCCCCCGAAAACCTCCTCTGTGGAGGAGGATCTCTGCGGAAGGTGTGATGTAACGTTCGACAAAAGCCACCGAGGATGACGCCGGAGGGGTTAACGTCGCCCCAAATAACACCGGGGAGAGGGGGGGGGGGGAGAAAGGGGGAGACATAACTCTATCGCTCTATTTACAAAACTGCCATCGACTTCTAAACTTTCGCGGGGAAATTTCGACATCACTTGGGGCCGGGAGATTTATTGTGATGTCCGCGGAGTTTGCCGTAAACGCCGCAGACGCCAAAGTGTTGATTTAGAGAGGTCTCCAAGACCCTGGACGTCCTGATGACAGTCACTGTTTATTTTCAATTTTCATTCATTATCCGGTAAGAGGAGGTTAAAGTACGCAGCGGCGCGCGCACACACACACACACACACACAGGTGAGAGTGTCCGCGCTCATTTACCATATCGATCACAATCAGAATCTATTCATTTTCATGGATGAGAATAGTTGTCGTGGTGGAGGATCGTTTCTCGAAAGAGAATCAGCATAAAAATAAAAAATAAAATAAAGTCAAAAATGGCATTATAAAATTGATTAAAATTAATAAAAATGTAATAAAATAATAATAAATATGAAGAAAAAATTTAGAATAGGATGAAAAAGAATAAGAAAAAAATTAAGAATAAAAAATATAAATAAAAAGATCCACATGTACACATATAGCTGAGTTACAAAGAACACAAATAGCAAAATATTTTAAAGAAATATCCAGAATATACAAAGTGTGATTCTATGCACAGGAGTTATTATTGGTTAGGTATTTAGGGTATAAATGATATAAAATAAGTGATTTTTATTTAGTTATTAGAATCTACGGCGTTATTTCAAGATATTGAAGATATTGAAGATATAATACCTAGCAGTATTTATTGTTACACTAATGTTGTTGTTACACTAATCTCTGTCGCAATGTAGCTTGAATGTTATTCTCCCTTGTAAGTCGCTTTGGATAAAAGCGTCTGCTAAATGACTAAATGTAAATGTAAATGTAAATATTGAACAGATTAATATCAGTGTGTGTGTGTGTGTTTCCTGGAAATACACAATGTGTTGCGTTTCGGATGGTACCTCATAAACAGAGAGGGCGACAGATCAACGGCAACATGGCCGCTCAGCCATGCTCTGAGTGGGGACACACACACACACACACACACACACACACACACGCTGGTCCTATGCCACCCGCCGTGCACGGACCCAGACAGTTGGAATCCCCATTGTGTGCGTCTGGGAAGTCTGGTTTAAACGGCGTCTAATCCCGCTGATCCTCGGCTAAGCCAACACTTCCTCACCTGCCTGGCAGCCGTGGGAGAGTGAGCAGAGGCCTCTCCCCCCGAAATAATACACACTTACATCTGGATACCAATAGGAAAGAATGTTTTTTTTCTTGAGTACACAACAGCAGATGTGGTTGGGGTTGGAAGCGAGGCACGTCGCTGTGACGGCACGCTTCCTCCCCTCTCCCTCACCTCCCTCCGCGAAAATGTCAAATATCACCACGTATTCTGGGCCAAATACCTCGATGTCACTCATGTGGTGATATTTTCGGGGGATGGTTCAGGGTGCATTCGTGGGATGCAGTATTGGCGCGCTGGAAATACTCGAGAAACCAGCGTCAGTGATGTGGATGTAATGACCGCAGTCTGTGGAGTTCAGAGAGGTGCATTCATTCATCCCAACTCAGCCTTGAAGACGACATTCAACCCTGTTGAGATGTTACGATACTCCCTGGCAATATCTAGTCTCATATCACGATATCGATATAGTTAGGATACGTCGCCGAGCCCTCACGGCAATTTTCACTTATGTCACTCAAGGCCACTATTAACTATCAAGGGGCACGTCAAAAAACTTCAAAAGTAATAAAATACACACAATTTATTAACATAAAACTGAATTATTGACAGTGAATCTGGTGACATTAAATACGCGGTATTACAATATAATAACCAAAATCCCGGATGATATCTAGTCTCATATGGCGAGATCGATATCATATCTCCCTGTCCTAACATGAAGGCCTTTTTCCACTGATGTCACTCAAGGACACGGTTAACCATAAAGAGTCACCTTAAAAACAGCCTGTCGGAGTCCACGGAAAGCCATCATCACCGATGCGCGCCGCCCCATTAAAAAATAAAAACAAATCCTCGACAATATCTCAGTGTCTCGCATCGCGGTGTCCATATTATAACCATATATGGCCCCGCCCTGACGTGAAAGGCTGTTTTAACTTCTGACTGCGACTCGTGGCCACTATTCCACTCTATGGGGAGTCGGTGGAAACCCACGGTCACCAACCGGGTGCCGCGCAAATTAAAAAAAAAAAAAAAAAAACTTTAGAGAAGGAAGTTATCGGGGAAGTTCCCGCGCGGGGAGTCGTCCTCTATCGTCCTTTTATGTCCCGGCGTCTCCAGCCCCAGACAGAAAGCGGCCGCGCTACATTTTTTCGTTTTTTTTTGGCAAATGGGTGCCAGTGTGTAATTACCTGGGCTCGCCTTTCAGTGTGGCCTGTTCTGCACGCACACATGCGAACACACACACACACACACACACTCACGCCCGCGCGCACACACACGCACACACACTCGTCCAATACGCACACCCTTAAGACATAGTGTATGCACTCACTCACACAGACCCTTATGCACATCAAGATTTCCAACGCAGGCTTACTCTTTAACACACACACACACACACACACCCGTGCACGTACACTCACACACATAAACACAGGCCTCCCCAGCTGGAAGTGCACAGCTGCTGCTGTTTACCCGGTCGGGACCAGAAAAACATCCTGTACAGTTCTCTGGGTGAAAACCTCCCTCGCATAATAAACACGGGCGCTCGGCGCAGTTTGAAGCTCCACTTTGGGCGGTTTCTGCGGCGTCTGAGCCAGAAGGTCCTCCGGAGCCGGCCCGCATTGACGGACAGCCGCAAAAAAAAAAAAAAAAAAAAGATTTAAAAAAAAATCCAAAGAAGGACAGGAAGGGACCAAGAAGAAGATGGAGGGAGAACTTCATTTCCAGAACCACCTCCACCTCCGGGCGGCTGCACCAGTCTCCAAAACCCAACAATGTTTTTTTTTTGTCTCCCGCACAAGTGAAACAGATTCTCATATTTTAATATTTTACTGCAAAGTTTATTCTTTTGCTGGACTTTTGTTTTTCCTTTTTATATATTATAATATTTTGTATTATGTTGTTTATCATTAAAGTATCCATCCCTTCCTCCATCCATCTATATTTGGATACGCACCATCAACAAAATACGGCGAAAAACAAACAAAGTCGATGCGTATGGGACTGCTTCCACATGGAACTCTGTGTTGGGGATCAAAACGGGGGGATTTGATACTGGTCTGGAAAGAGGTGTAGAACCAAAAGCCTCCCCCAGCGGACTGAAGGCGGGTTGAGGAAATGTGGAGTTGTTTAGGTTTGGGCTGAACTTGGACTTTGGACTTAAGGAGGTTTTGCTGTTGAGGAGCTGTTGTGTCTGGAATAACGAAGGAAAGTGGGTGAGGAGCACGTCGGGCTTCCAAACGACTGGAATGCAGACGAGACTGTGTGTGTGTGTGTGTGCGCGCGCGCGTATATCTGTCCGCCTCCCGATGTTTTCAATTGACAGTCACTTAAGCACTTTGGCTCGCGCCTTAACCCTCCCCCCCCCCCCACCCCCCAAAAAAACCCCCTATGCGTTCAGAAGTATTTGCTGTTGCCCTCAGAGCATGACGGCGGTGGTATCGAGCGAAGCGAGTGGATAAACGAGTAGTAAAACCAACCTGATCTCTCTCTCTCTCTCTCTTTTATCTCTCCAGCGGTGGCGTTCCACAGTCCGCCGGTCACCATCAAGAAAGAGCCCCAGAGCCCGGGTTCGGACCCCAGCCAGTCCTGTAGCCACAAGCAAAGCTTCAGCTACCCCTCTGGAGAGCAGTGCCTTTATGCCAGGTACACAACGGGACATGTGCTACACCGACAGTATTTCCGCCAAGCGCCGAATCTGAAAACGTACCTTACGGTCGGACGCTCCCTTCCAACGGCGGTCGCGGTGTGTCCGATTTTTCGCCGCCACAAAATGTGTCGCTGAAAACGGGAGGGCTTAGTCTTCCCGAATACAATGGTCCCCAATGGTCATTTACAATTTTACATGAATGAACATTTAAAACTTCCTTTATACAGTGTTTAAGTGCAAACACATAAAAATAAATATACACAATTCAAGAGATTTATTGATATTGACTATTTGATATTTAATAGTAGTATGTATGGTGACGTCCAACATTTACATTAATAAAGTATTGTTATATATATAAATGTATGTAACTTATTTACTAAACAGTTCCAATTAAAAAATAAAGTGACTTCAAGTCGCAGTGTCAAATCGGAATTTATCGCATTTATCGAAAAAATTGGAGCGCATCAAAGACCCCCAATCAGAATCCAACTCTACATAGAAACGAATGGACTTCCGGTTTGTTGTTGTGTCGTTTGTCAGATGCAGTGTAAAGCCGGCTTTACAATGGTGCAGCAATTAATAGCAATTCAATTAAAACAATAATAAACATCCAAAATGAGTGTATTATAGCCATGAGAGTAAACTGGGATTGCTGTGGGTAGTAGTATTAAAAAAAAGTTATTCTCTCCAGACCCGCCCTAAATGCAAATGTCTCTCTGCTCAGTTCTCATGCATAAGTCAGTGCAGCTAAAAGACTGACCACATGATATTGACTAGCATATCCCATAATACAAACCTCACGTTTAAAACTGTGTTCCTGTGCAGTGTTTTGTAATATCACTGCAATAAATTAAATGAAATAAATGAGTCCAACCCGTCCATTATTAGTGTCCATACTGTTCTATACATATTATTATTCATATTTTATTCATCACATGCAGAATTACCAACCACATTAATAAAATGTAATGTTTTATTTAACATATAATGTAAAAAAAACCATACATTTAATAATAATATTTACATTTATACCCATATAATTCTTGCATCCTTACTGCTACTTAGGCCCTGACTCTTTAAAAAAAAAAAAATTATTATAGTATAGTTTTCTTCATCTGTTGTATAGAGCACATTTTGTAGATTCTGTATATGTTATATTTTAAGACTGTTAAGTAATGTTTTATGCTACTGTTTTTATACGTATATATATATACAAATATATATACTGTTTATATATAAAAAAATATACATGTATATATATATATATACACACACACATTTTTTTAAATATATTTCTATTCATATTATTAAAAATTTTCAATCTTTGTCCACTAAATTTCACCAACTATACCATTAAAAATTCCATGTAGAGTGAAAATTCTACTTGGCCCGATTGTGGTTCTGGTTCTGACCTCCCCGCCTGCGCTTGTTTTCCCAGTGCCTATGAGCAGAAAAGGGCAGTGGGAGGAGCCAAGAGCTCCGGCCCGGGCACGCCCATGTCCCCCCTGCAGCAGCAGCACTACTCCCCCAAACCTACGGTGGCCGGACGGCCCGACGCCGCCTACATGAACCCTGCCGCCCCGCAGGCTCTGCCCAGCCACAGCTACCCCGTCAACCCCAGGTGACCCACGCGGCTAACGCCTATATTTTATATCACAGTCCACGGATTACATAGTACAAATTTTTGATCCTAATATTTTATTATAGTATTTTAAACTAGAACTGGGTGTGTTGTCCGTGTAGACCTTTACTGTTGATTTGTTTGAGGTTTATTGTATATTGCCAATTTCTTCTTGTTTACCGTTTATCTTTTAAGATTCTTCTTATTGTCAAATTTAAGGTTAATTTTTAATTGCTCATTTATTTCTTGTTTATTTTAGGATTATTGTTCTTGTTATTGTATTTTTTTATTTTTTTATTTTTTAATGGATCAGGAATTATTTTTGGTTTGTTGAGTATTGCCATTTTTTCCACATTTTGCCAATTCCGCCAATTTCTTTCTCTATTTTATTGTTACTTTAACATTATTGCCCATTGTTTTTTACGTGAGCTGCTGTAAACACTGCAATTTCACTCTAGGGATTAAATAAATAACCCATCCATCCATCCATCCATCCATCCATCCATCCATCCATCCATCCATCTTGTTCCACAGCTCCAGGTATCAGGGCCCTCAAGCAGACCCCATGTGCCCCCAGTTCCCCCCGGCGGGACAGACCTTCCAGCGCATGCCATCCGCCCCCGCCGGCGGAGCTGGGGTAGGAGGCGGGGGTGGGCCGGGGCCCGGCGGCGGAGGCGGTGGCGGTGGCGGTGGCGGCGGAGGCGGCGGGGGTGCGGGCGGAGGCGTCTACCATCGGCAGCACTCGGACCCCTGCATGCCCTACCTGCAGCAGAGCTTCAAGCAGGAGTACCTGGACCCGCTGTACGAGCGGGCGGCGCGCATGGCGGGGCCCGGGCCGGGGCATGGACATCACCCCCATCCCCACCCGCACCCGCATCAACTCCCGCACCCACACAGGTTCCCACCGGCCCACATGATGGTCAAGCAGGAGCCCACAGACTACACCTACGACCCTGGTGAGTGACAGAACAGCCATGATGGCTTCAATATACTGACTGAAGGAATGGTGGCGAGTTGTTGTTTTAGTACAGGTAAAAAAATAAATCAGTATGATATACTGTGTGTGTATATATATATATATATATATATATATATATATATATATATATATGCTAAATATGTACATAAAAAAATATGTATATAATACTGAAACAAAACAAAAATGGTTTCACCTGAACACCTACAGAGAAACAACAGAACAAAATGTCAGGCACATTTCTACTTCTTCACTGTAACCCAGGACCAACCCCCATCCCTGCTTCCAAAACTCCGCCTTTAAACTCTGTGACACATCGCAAAGTAGAAAGAAAGAAAGAACATTTCTCCTGCCCGACACTCCTCCCTCCCCCTCCACCCGTCTCACTGAGAGAGAGAGAGAGAGAGAGAGAGCGAGCGAGGCAGAGGAATTTCATTGAGAAAATGGAGGGCACTGGAAAGCCTAGAGTCCCTGGTGGCGTGCTCCAGGGTTTCGGGTTGCACGAGCGGCTTCCTTTTTCTGCCGGCAGATGAACTCATAATGGAAAAATGAGCGTGGACGCGGTAACCCGAGCCTCTTACTGGCTGGGTCGGGCAAAATGGGAGGGGGGAGGGAGAGGGGTTAGAGGGGGATAGCCATAGCCAGCCGGGGTCCTTTAACAAAATCTCTCTCTCTCTCTCTCTCTCTCTCCCTCCCTCCCTCCCTCCCGTTGAGAAACTCACATTAAACTCTCTCTCTCTCTTTTTTTTTTAACCTCATTCACCTGTATAAAGGGCGGTGCAGCGGTGACAGAACCTACGAACGTGGTTTTGGAAAGAAAGTGCTCGAGGTTCCGTCTGTCTACACCATCACGTAGACGGGGTGTCCACAACACCTCTCGCAAACGTAAAAAAAAAGAAAGAAAAAAAACATTAAAGAAAAAAACAGGTCGGAATTTAACAACAGCGACGAGGATGACCTTCCCCCGTCAGCCGTACGGCGCAGGCCTTTGAGCGTTGGAGAACGGGGGCAAATTGGCGTTTCATCGCTTAATCACCGCCATTGTGCCGCATGAAAGATACAAAATGGCCCCAGCCCCAACACTCCCCCGGCGAGAGCCAGACACACTATGCACGGTGCGACGGAGCGCCCGTGCCCCGGAACGCGGGCTTCCATTCTCCCCACGGTGGCGTCTTATCACGGCCGCAGCGCTGCAGCCGCATTCCCCAGGAGTGAGTCACGGCCGGGGGCCAGAGAGCGGCACCTTCCCCCTCGCCGGGCCCTCGCTGCTTTTGTTTCGTCTTTTTTTTTTTTTGCCTTTTGTGTGCTCCAGAACGACGAGTCAATAAAACCGCACCGACGTAAAAATAAACCCCGAGTGCCCGCGCGGTTATTTGCCTACGCGCCGATGCACAAGGTCGAGAGCTTAAAAGATATCAAGCGCTACGACTATAAAAACATGCCTCAGATTGCACGAGTCATTATGGGATACACAAGCTTTACAGGTGTTCTGACTTGCTGAGGATTTTCGCCCTGAAGGTTAACGAGGGAAGAAAACTCTTATTTGGGGCGAACGCGGCTATCCGAGGCGAGTCGATGTGCCCAGACGCGGCGCAGACACCGTATACTGTACCGCTCCGCCTCCGCTGGAAGGTGCTCGCTCACGGCCTAAAAATACCGTCAGAGACAAGACAAGTGATATGATGATAAATGCACGGTTTGTCCTTGGGAGCGCTCGGGGTGATCCAACATAATATGCACATAATACGCCCTCGCTCCCGGGGGAATATTGGCTTAACTGGCAGAGCAATGAATCTCTGTGCAAAAGGAATTGATGCACTTCTACAGGGGCACTTAAAAAAAAAAAAAAAAAGAAAAAAAACATATCCCGTGTTTGCTGAACTTGAGGAAATTGGATTTCTGGCCTTTTATACTATGTTTTGTTTTTGTTTTTGTTTTATTTAAAGATGTGCCTGGATGTCCCTCTATGTACCACCACAACGAGGGCTTCCCAAACCCCCAGCAAGCCAACGAAGGTGATTCCACTTACGGCTTCCTGTTTGTTCCCGATGGGAATTCTGCCGCTTAATTAATTGTCGACCTGTTTTCCTTCACCGCGCGACGGGAAGAAATCCACATTGAAGTTGAGGATGACGCCGTCGAACACCCCTTCATCCAATATCCGCCCCCTTCCCCGCTCCCTCTTTATCTCAGCGTAGCCATCGTTGGCTGCGGCTCTGCGGTCATTGGCTAACCGTCCCACAGTGCTTGTGTTTCCATTGGCTAACCGGCGCTGCGTCTATGTTTCCATTGGCAAAATCTCCAGCCTCACCCCTCCAGCCGCAAGGCTCCCCGAATAAATATTGGTCCTGGAAAAAGCTAAGCATTTTTCCGAGCAAGAGAGGAAAACAACCCACCCGTTCACTTCTATTGTCTGCCTCTCTACTGTTTTGGGTCCGATGAAACTCTGGAGTCTTCGACGGCCCAGACACCGAGAGGAGTTTCAGAGCGGTAACGGTTTAAAATATCAAGATCCCGGGAGAAGACACGTCTCCCTTTAGGAAGTTTACGCTCTGAACTCCTCCCCACGCGGGCCAGGAGCGCACGCTTATTGCATTAACGCGGCCGTTCACGCCGCGACAGTCCCTCGCCTTTTTCGGTCCGGGGGTGTTCTTCAAACCGGACAAACTCACTTTGTTTGCGAGGGCGAGCGAGGAACACCCGGACGAAAAACGAGTGTCCTTCCAACACCACATATCAGGCGTTCAATCCTCTCCTCCTTGTCTTCCAGGCTACCTGTTTGAAAACGACTCCCGCGTGGTTCCCGAGAAGTTTGAAGGTGAGCGCACGGTTCACGCCGGTGGGACCTGCCGGTGGTCCACCTACTGCCTTTGCGCAGCACAGCGTACTCGGCCAGGTGTCGGCTCGGATATCGGATGATCAAATGCTTATTGATGACACGGCACTTAAAGGTATAGGAGGGAAACACGAGCACCAGCAGTCACCCAAGTTGGCTCTCCGCTTGGGGATCAAGTCCCTATCGCTGACGAAAGTCTTGTACCTGCATGCCGGGGATTTGTGTGCTCCTGTATCGGGTGGAGCAAGCTGCTTTGTGTAATCGGGAGGGGGGGCGGCGTAGAGGGTTTCGGCGAACTGTAGGGTGACGTCTTGTGTCACAAAGAGTACGGTGACGGGCGGTTTCTCACGGGCGTCGTCAGGGTTGGCGAGTAATGTTCCTCGAGCTGCCGCAGCCCCGGGGCTAGAGCTCCGGCTGAACCTGCGCAGTTTCGCCGTCTCTCACGGAGGCCGAGCAAACGCTCGGCTGAGGCCCTCGCGTTCCCACACTCGCACCAAATGTATCCGGTGACCTGTGCATACCTGGGTTTTACAGTCAAACGTATATCAGGCGTGTAATATATCCTTTGGCGAGGGATATTGCGTCACTTATTTGAGGAGCAGATTTTTTTTTTTTTTGTTGTCCTGTATCCTTCTTGCTATGACCTCAGCTTTGCCGTGGAGGTTGTTTTTGAAACCCCTTGATACAAGATTTTCCACGTTTTTTTTAACGCCAAAACACAGACCGGCTTGTTTTACCAACACATTGGCCTTTAGTTATACTGTCCAGAGAAAAGGTGCTAAAACTAACAAATCGACACACAACCCCCCTCCCCCGACTCACGGAAGCAAAAGTGAGAAGGCCGACCCCGCGTTAGGAAAACCGCTCCGATCAAAGACACAAAGTCCCAAGAAGGGGAAACACGCCGCGGTTTTGATTTGGCCGGTGAGCCCGCTAACCCCGCTTGTCCCTGCTCCGTGTCCAGGGGAGGTGAAGCAGGAGGGCGGCGGGGTTTTTCGGGAGGGCACGCCCTACCAGCGCCGCGGCTCTCTGCAGCTCTGGCAGTTCCTGGTGGCCCTGCTGGACGACCCGGGGAACGCCCACTTCATCGCCTGGACGGGCCGCGGCATGGAGTTCAAACTCATCGAGCCTGAAGAGGTAGGTCTTTCAAGCGAGTCTTCCCTGAGCTTCTGGAAAGATGACCACCCCGTGGAAACCCCTTACGAGGCCCTACTTGCGCTATAGCCCGTTTGAAAGATAGAATTCAAAATGCGCACGTTGCCATATTTATCTTTTCAACCAACCAACAAGAGAAGCATCTTACTTGGAATGCGACCGTGTGACATTAAGTGGTTTTCGGGGGCAGAGCGCGGACAAGACTGATTAGAAGTGAGTTGTGGTCACAGCTCTTATTGGTCTATAATCTGAACCAGCCTCCATTAGTCCCCATTCATTATTCAGCAGATGAAACCGTAGAGTGATTGAAAATGAAGGACGAGCTTCATCGCCAAATCGCACCAGCGCCCCTTCACCTCGGCTGACTCTTCGGCCGGGACGTTTCTTTCCCGAGGTTGACGTCCCCGTGGTTTCGACTGGACGCGCATAAACAGACCGCGTCCATCTCGACGGGCACTATACCGCCGGCCCTTCTACGTTTTCCATTTTCCTTTTTACTGTACATTAAAAATGGATGGGGGGGGGGGGGTTTACAAGTGCAATTAGGGTCGAAAGTGCACTCAAGGCTCAACCGGGGCGACTGGCCGGCCACTTTGGGTTACAACAAGACACTCCACCACAATCACGGGTCTGCAGTTCTCACTGATTCCTGAGTGCCGCCCACATTTTAAAAGCTCCACTCACAGTACAGGCAAGGTGTAGTTCATTCATTCACAACCACATGATGAGCATTTTGCCTTGTCCCTCGCCGCCGCTTTGAGCGAGACGCTAACTCGGGCATCAAAGTTAGGGGGCGGTTGTCTGTTTTTCGAGGGGTTCAGCCGGAGGTTGGGACCGTAAATCACCGCAGCCTCCCAGCGACAGGCAGCCACTGACTCTCGTTTCGCAGTGCGCTCTGTGGGACTCTGGCTACATTCGAATGGTAATGGGTTACATAAAAAGGAAGTGAATCCACATGTGGGGACCCGCCCTGGTTTTGGCAAGAGGAGCACGCTCATTACGGCTGAAGCATTCATCACTGTGGACCCCTAGTGGCTTTGGTGGAGAATCGCAGGCAGGGAACGGAGTGGGGGGCGGGGGGCGGCAATTGCTCATTCGTATAAAGTTAACCCAGACAGACAAATCACGCTGCATCTGCTGATCGCCGTGTGATGGGGCCCTCGCTCCCCAGCCGCTCCAAGGTGTGCCCGTCGGCACCCGATGACCCGCGAAGCGCCCGGAGATGAAACATCCTCCCTCTCTGTCTCCCGCCGCTGTTCTTCTCCTCCCATCTCATTCTCTTTCTGCCCCGCCCCCTCCCCAAATTCTCCTTCTCCGCAGGTTGCCAGGCTGTGGGGAATGCAGAAGAACCGTCCAGCCATGAACTACGACAAGCTCAGCCGCTCCCTGCGCTACTACTACGAGAAGGGAATCATGCAGAAGGTAGGAAGAGAGGTCCCCCGTGATTAGTTTTCCAGGTTTCGGTTTGAGTGGACCCCCGAAACAACACACACGCCGAAGACGTGATACGTTCAACAACAAACCCAGAACATCCTTTTCAGGGTCAATTCAAGTTAAATATCAGCATGAGGTTACAATGGGAATTCCATTAGTCCTCCACACTGGTTGTTATATATTGCCAATTTTGGGGTTGATTTTTATTTATTTTTTATCATGTATTAGGTTTATATTTACTTATTATTGTTTATCATTAGGTTATTGTATATTGTCAACTTTTATTGTTCATTGTTTATTTTTAGGTTGATTGTTAGGGGTTATTTCTATTGGTAATGGTGAGGTTAATATCACAAATAAAAATTGAAATGTGAGTTAAGGTGCATATTGCTTTTTCTATTTTTATTCTCATTATAACTGCCTATTTTTGATCGGAACTGCTGTGCCACAGCATTTTCCCCCCGGAGATGAATAAAGTATCCATTCATCGCTCAACCATTCGCATCAAAGTAAGGAAATCACCTTTTTCAATTCAATAATTCCCGCTCGCTCCTCCTCCGCAGGTGGCTGGGGAGCGCTACGTTTACAAGTTTGTGTGCGAGCCCGAGGCGCTCATCTCGCTGGCCTTCCCCGACAATCAGCGGCCGAGCCTGAAGGCCGAGTTCGAGCGCTACGTCAACGAGGAGGACACGGTGCCGCTGTCCCACCTGGACGAGGGGGTTACTTCCTATCCCCCGGAACAAGCCCCCCAAAACATGGGCGCGCAGCCCTACTCCAAAGGCTACATGTACTAACGTCAACTCCCCTTCCAGCCTCAGAAACCTCCTCTTCGTACCCTTACATCATCATCATCATCATCATCATCATCCACTCCCTTAATGCCCCTGCACCTTCTTGCACATGCCCCCCAGCCCCTGATGCCGCTGCCCCGCCACCTCTCCCACCCCACCACCAATCCACTTGTACATATAAGGCTATGGTGTTTTTTTGTTGTTCTTGATTAAATTAATCACATTAGGGATTTTTTTTTTTTGTTTGTTTATTTTTGAGTTTTTAAGAGCTGCAATCCTTTCACTTGAGACCTATTCAATCCATAAACATGACTGTGGTTAAAGAGATTGCTTAATAAAGACCCATATTACTACTCTACCAAAAGTGTACGGAATGTTTATATCGTACGTTATGACCCCATGTAGCACCATAGAGGTACCGCACTCAATACAGACCATTTGGTTTTTGATTGTTTTCTTAACGCAGACGTTCTCAACCTTGGGTTCGCGACCCCACGCGGGGTCATTTCAAGTGCACACGGGGTTGCACGACATCTCTCATAGGACTGATATATTGTTAAGTATTTGAGAAGACGACACTTTAATAAGTTCAGAGGGAGGAAGTTCATAAATGATATGTTTATAATTTAAAAAAATATGTTTGAAATATATCATTGTTCCTATATAATCCATTTGGAGCTTCCCCCCGTTTTCCTAATACGCAATGTGGTATATCCTCACTTTGAGCAGCAATGAAGTGACCGCTTTGAAAGAAAGAAAGATTCTTATTTAGCCTCAATCTGTTGCTTATCGGCTTAAATGTAAATAAGAAAATAATGGTGTTGGCTCTGAAATAATAAAAAAAATGAAAAAAAGAAGAAAGATTGTCGTACTAATTGCAAGAATTTTGGGATCTAAAAACAGGGTCAGGGGCCGAAGACGATTGTGAACCCCTGTCTCAATTATTATTATTTTTTTGCTATTCCTTCCTTCCTTCACCTTCTATACCTTCTAGCCTTGCGAATTGAGTGTATTATCATTATTAGTAGAATTAACAGCAGGCTGCAGTGTGTAGCTGGATGCTCGTTATCAGCCTGTCACCTCATACTGTGTCTAAGCAGCGAGAAGAAGACAGAATAAAGCAGGCACAAGGTGGATAAAAAAAAAATAAAAAAAAGAATCCAGTATTTATCGATGAGGATTGAAAAGTTAAAACTGCAACAACAACAGAACAAATAATCACAATCGTTAGTCTGACATCACAGATTTCACTGAGAAATAAAAAAATCTTTAATTGAATTGTTTCGCTCATGAGGTTTATATGCAACACTTAAAGAGGATTCAATTCCCGGTCGGAGTACTCAGGGGAGCAAGATGCATCTGTCAAGCTTAAACAACGCTCACCACAGCGAAAAGTTTTTCTTGTTTTCCTTTCTCCATCGGCGGCAGAATAAACGCACGGTCCAAAGAACATCCACCCACGCACCCACCCGAGAGTGAGAGAGAGAGTGAGGAACAGAACCTTCACCGCCGCCGGAAGGCGCGGGAGATCCTCCAGGCGTTGGGCTCCTCGTAGCGGTTGTACAGCGGCTCCAGCTTCTGCATCTTCTTCTGCTTGCTGAGGCGCGTGGGGTCGCCCACGCGGTAGAAGGCCGGCGCGAACTCCACCAGCCAGCGCGGGTCGATGGTGGTCACCTCCCGCATGTACTCCTTGGTGGTCAGCACCAGCTCGTGGTACACCAGCCTGCGGGACGGGACGACAGCAAAAGCCAAAGGAATTAGCGGTGGAAACGAAAAATTTGTATTGAGGAGCAGCAGCACTGAGAAGAGCCTTCATGTTGTCTTTATTGGGATTTTGTTTACGAGAAATAATAATAATAATAATATAAATATAATTATAATAATAATAATAATAATAACAACAACATATACACAGACCTATATAACAATTACACAGGCATAAAGAACACATATGCAGATTAAACATATACGCAGATGTAAACAACACATATGCAGGAGGTAAACAACATAAGTGCAGGCGTAAACAACACATATGCAGGGGGTAAACAACATAAGCGCATGTGTAAACAACATATACACAGACTAATAAAAAATAAGGAGGACCAAAAAACAAACAACAGCTGCAGCTCAAAGGTTAACATAGAGGCATTACAATGGTGGTGAGCGAAGAGAGAAAACAAATAAATAATAATAGTGTTGTAGTATAAAAAAGAAAAACACTTTCATTGTTTTACACACATACTTTTAAGATAAGATACATGTATATCCAAGGGGGGGAATTGAAGTTAATATCTGAAATTAATTTGCAGGATCCATGACATAATCTACATGCAATAAACTCAGCTGATAAATAACACTTTGCGATCGATGATTTCATCCACTCCCACCCAAAGCTAAAGCAAAAACACATTGAGGAATCGAACATGAAGTACACCGTCATTTCAACATAGCCTGTCCAAGCGTCCCATTGGGCAACCCCTCCCTGCAGCGTTCAAACACACACACACACACTCACACACTCACACACACACACACACTCACATACTCACATACTCACATACTCACATACTCACATACTCACATACTCACATACTCACACACACACACTTACCACTCTGGCTGGCGGTTGAACAGGGTGCTGGAGGGGTGGAGGTACACCACCTGCTGGTCGATCAGGGTGCGGTATCCGTCCTGCGGGTGCTTCCTGGCGGCGTTCCTGAAGTAGCCGCTGCAGATGGCTTTCTGCACACGCATGGTGGCCTTCCCGCACGACACCACGTCCAGCTTGTGCCTGACGGAGGGACGCTTGTCATTTAAAATCCCCCCACCCCTCCCGAAAGAATGGTTTCTCATAAATTGACGGAGCAGGGAAGGTGTCCCCAGGTGGAGCTCACCTGTCCATGATGCTGAGCATCTGCTTGCGGATGTCCTGGGCTCTCTTGAGCGAGCGCGCCTGGATGAAGTTCTCGAAGCACCAGGGGTTGGAGAACTTGTTGTTCTTCCAGGAGTTGTAGACGGCCAGCAGCGTCAGGTGGTCCCCCTCCAGTTGGAAGAACTTTGCCTTCTTCTGGTCGGCCTGGCTCTGCTTATCCTGCGGAGGAATGACCCATTCTTCGTTTTATTGCAACATTGAATAAGAAAATACTTTTATTTGACACACGGGAAACGGCAGGGTCACGCACAAGGATCGCTGGGATTTTTTTATTCTTCTGTGAGCTTTATTGTATATTGCGAAATTCTTCCATTTTCTTTTGTTCATCTTGGTTTTTTTGTTTATTGACGTTTTTTTCCCACAGTTTTAGTACATGCTCAGGTTTATTGCAAATGTTTTCTATTTTTTTTGTATTTTGGGTAGTTTATTGTATATCGCCAATCCTTTTCTCTTCTTATTACATTGTTATTATAACTTATTGTTTGATGTTTTTATGTGTGCAATTTGACATCCAAATTTCCCCCTGGGGATCGATCTATCTATCTATTAGTAAAATAATGGTATTTAACATGATTGGCATCACATACAGGTGCCATGGGGGGGACACAAAAAACTGCCAATAAAAAGTCATAAATCCTACATGGAAAAAAAAAAAAGCATCTTGCATAATTGCTCGATGTGGTTGTTGTGTATAACTTTACCTTGGGTCTGTAGAAGATGTTCTGGACAGACAGCATGGACACGATGGTGAGCATCTCCTCGCTGCAGCCCAAATGCACGGACATGATCAACATCTTACACAGCATAGGCTCCAGAGGGAACTCGGCCATCTACGAGGGACGACATACCCGGACAATTATACGACACAACCTTACAGACGGGTGCAATGCTTGTGTGCAATGGTTGTGTGCTTTCAAACGTTGTCGCAATATCCAAACACAAATATCCAACGTGTTGCAATATTATCCATTAGAATCATTTGGACGTGTCTATGCTAATGCTCACAGGTCACAGTTCTAAGCAAGTGATATGTGCCTGCAGGGTTTTAATCGGCAAGAGGGGACGTTATTAAACCTCAGAAAGAGCAAGAGCACAGAATGGATAGTTACTCTAACATTTTTTATACCAACTGCATCAGCACACTGAATCATTCATCCATCCATCCATCCATCCCTCATTCAACCAATCATTCATTTATCCATCCATCCACCCACCAACCCACCCACCCACCCATCCATTCATTCAACAAATCATTCACCCATCCATCCATCACTAGTAAGGTCTTCCAGTCCTCACCCTTCTGCCGAGCCGCGTGAGAAGGCCCTCGTCGTCCAGGGCCCCCAGCGTGTAGAGCTGCTCCATGGCCATTATCAGAGTCTCCATGGGCGGGGCGTCCATGAAGTCGAAGGCCAGCAGGTCGTTGATGCCCATGGCCTGCGGAACCAACCGTGTCATTGGGGGAAGGTCGAGAATTGCGGGGGTACTTTGTGTAAAAGAAAAGATGCTATCAATGCCATTTGAAGAGAGGTAAGACACCTTCAGAGACAGCACGGTGCTGGCCAGGTTGGTTCTCTGGATCTCGGGCACGTTGGTGGTCAGCATCTCGTCCCTGTAGGCTCTCTCCGTGTAGAGTCGGTAACACTTCCCGGGGCCGGTCCTGCCGGCTCTGCCCGACCTCTGTTTGGCCTGGGCCTGAAAAAATACGAAGTGCGGGGGGGGTTCAGTGTGAAGTCAGCGATCAGCTCACATCCGATGTTGAAATCTGTGGGTTAGCTGTGATGAGGCTCATTTAGAGAAACTAACCTGTGATATCGGGGTCACCACCAGCTGGTCGATGCCCGTCTTTGAGTTGTACACAATCTGCTTCACAAAGCCAGGGTCCACAACGTAGTAAATCCCGTCAATGGTCAGAGACGTCTCGGCGATGTTTGTCGCAATGATGACCTAGCGGCGATAAATATTATTGTATGGAAACGGTTGATTTCGGGGTCTCAAAAGAGAGCTGCTCCCATAATTTCACCCAGAGGTCGGGAATTTCATCTATTCAACGTGGGACTCATACAGCCCGGAAAAAACACAAAAAAAAGCCCCCACCTTCCTGCTGCCCGGGGGCGCGGGGTCAAAGATCCTGGTCTGCATCTCGCTGGGCAGGGCGGAGTAGACGGGCAGGATGATCAGCTCGGGCACGTCGGGCCCCAGCGACTTCATCCGATCGTACAGGATCTCGCAGGCCGTGTCGATCTCCTCCTGTCCCGTCAGAAAGACCAGGACGTCGCCTGCACACGGAGGGACACGCAGTGAAGCATGGTGATACCAGTGAAACTAGGATCAAAACAGTCATTACTGTTCATCTTTTCAATGGGATAATAATGAAGTGTAACTATCGTTCATTTTTTTGCTGGGGACCCCTTGGAACCTGCTCAAGGACCTCACGTTGAGAACCACTGAGCACAGATTTCAAAAAACAACAAAAAAAAAAAAAAAAACCCACACCGTCACGGTCCTTCAGAGAAACAGATGATCATAATGGCCGTCGGGTGTCCGACGTGTCAATTTCAAAAGAAAAAGCGATATTAAAAAAAAAAGCATCTGCGGAGCGGTCGTACCTGGAGGCTCCGTCAGGTGGATCTGCATGACGGTGATGAGGCTGGCGTCCAGGTAGTCCGTCTCGGGCTCCTTGGTGTACAGCACCTCCACCGGGTAGGTTCTGCCGGGGATGGTGAAGATGGGCGCCTCAAAGAAATACTGGGAGAACTTGACGGCGTCCAGCGTGGCCGACGACACGATCAGCTTCAGGTCCTTGCGTTTCAGTATCGTCTGGAGCGGAAAGGATGAGGACGCCAGGGAGTGGCGCACGCATTGTTATTATTATTATTATTGTGGATTATTGCGGGAGAAGGGTCTTCCGACAACCTGTCCGAGTTAACGAGGAGGAACCACGGCTTCAGTTATGAACGCATGTCTCCTGGATTCCTGGCTTGATTGTGATGACAAAAGGCTCCTTTTACACGGTCACATCTTTTATGTTTATTGTTTTTACGCTCTTGGAAAACAACACGGGGTCAGAGTTTGAACGTTAAGTGATGGTGCGTTCAGAAAGTCACTTCATACCAAATATGTCCAAGCAAATAATACAACTAATGCCCACTTTGAACATAATAGTAATCTGTCAAACTACCACGACTTCTGGTTACCTGAAAAAAGGGTCGTTGTTCTTGTTCCATGTTGTTTGTTCTGGCCTACTTTTTATATTTTGGTTTTAGTGAGACACAGTGAGACAGTGAATAAAGAAAATCCAAAATGTGATTTAAAAACAGAACTATTTGGCTACTGGAAGACATTCTTTATCAAATATTCGTCAGTAAAGCTGTAACATTCTAACTTGTACTCTACTCTAGTCGTTGCCACTTGCCACACTGTGCTCACGAGTCAATACTTATAGTGCTACTCCATGTCAACTTTGTGTCGATAAATGTACATATGTGTTATTTCATATATCATTTGAATTTTGATCTCTCTCTCGACCGCACTGGTTTTGCCTACAATGTTCTCTGGGGCATGAATTAAGTTTTATTTCATCTCATGAGACGGGACAAAAAAATAAGGTCAATAGCCGGCAACAGAGGTTTCCAAGTAAGATTTCAGTCCTGGGACAAGTGTTTCTACGTTCCTGTTGGAGCGGTGCTGTGGTACCTTCTTGAGGAGGCCGAACAGCACGTCGGTGTGGATGGTCCTCTCGTGGGCCTCGTCCAGCATGATGAGGGCGTACTGGCTCATGTCCGGGTCCAGGAGACACTCCCTCTGCAGCATGCCGTGGGTCATGTACTTGATCACCGTCTCCGTGCTGGTGCAGTCCTCGAAGCGGATGGTGTAGCCCACCTGGGGAAACATGGACACAGTCAGTAGGCGTCATCGTCATTATCTCCTTCTCCGCTCTTCCTCCTTGGGCACGAGGCTTGGGTCGATATTTGCCACCTTATGTAATATTTTCACAGTATCGAAATATTCCCACCTCCCGACGTCCGCCCACGGCACCACAGGGAGCGACTGACGGAGCTCATTCCCTTGCGCGCGCACGAGAGGAGGCACTGGATGTGGACAGCGAGGAAGCAGGCGGAGGATTTGGAGGTGGCGGCGCGCATGGCCTGGACGGTGAGCTAGCCGCAGCTCCGACGGCCCGCGACAGGCGCGGCCAAACAATGTGTTTTTATTTCAGATGCATTGTAGGTTTGTTTTATTTTACGTCCGCTTGTGGAAGGAAACAAGTGGAACGTACGGAACGAGAGCGTGCGTAACGGGGGACACATTCTCCGTGACTCTCTCCCCGATAGCCCCCCCTCCATGCGTTATGCGTTGCTTTTTTTTTTTTCTTTTCTTCTTTTGGAGGAACGGGGCACGGCGATTGGGGCGCACGGAGAGCCGCGTTCCATTCGCACAAATAAAAACCTGCGCCGCCTCACATTGAAACCTTCTGAGATGGCAGTTGTTTAAAAGGCACTGACTGACAGGAAAAGATGTACTGATAATGCATGTGCGCCTCCGCGTCGCTCTCCACCCTTCATTTACCAGAACCGTGTCTCACCTCCTGGCCAAGGCAGCAGCCGTACTCTTCAGAGACTCTCTTGGCCACGGACATGGCGGCCACGCGACGGGGCTGGGTGCAGCCGATCTTCCCGCGGGTGGTGTAGCCCGCCTCCGCCAGGTACTGGGTGATCTGCGTGGTCTTCCCGGAGCCCGTCTCCCCGACGACGATCAGGATCTGGTTGTCGTGCACGGCCTGTGGAGGAGGAAAAGGAGAAGAAATACGTATGTAAACGCCTGTGGTTGTGCAGGACGGGTGGTACCAACCCGCTCTACTGGACAGAGTTGGATCCTTTTTGGAAAGTGAAATCTGCTCACGAGACTAAAGCTATGGTTCAAAAAGACAACCGGGAAAATGCTTTTAAAGTATGAATATCCCAGGGCGTAGAGCTGGGTATTGGTTAAAACATTTTTGGATATCAGTGCCGATAACAATACCTTGACCATGATACTGTGTTCCTATTTTATGCCAGAAGTATTGAATTAATAATTACAAAAAAAACAAAAACCAACTGTATTATCATGTTTTTCTGACTAGATACTTTTAAACTATGTATGGAAATTTGCCATCAAATGCCAAAGAATGTTTGATATAGTAACACTAATAACACAAATAATAATAATGTTGATTTGATTGTCACCATGCGTTTATTTTGAATTATGACACTATAATTCAATAGCCTAAATATTGAACTTGAAGGCTTGCTTCAAAATGATAAAATACACATATTGTAAGTTGTACATACTATAATCACACTTTTATGGGTAAATTGTTTTTTAATACTTATCTTAACTACTACGTACGAACATTTGCCATCAAATGCCACGGTATGTTTTGATACATATGATATTTCATACCACACGTTAATTTAGAATTATGATACCATAATTACATACCATGAATATTAAATGGCTGATAAAGCTTAAAAAAAATTTAAATACATGTATTGTAAGTGAAGTATTGTTTTAACGATCAGATAATTTTTTAAAGGCCTGATCATGAACACTACATGGGGAAATTTGCCATAAAATGCAACAGAGCGGTCCGACACTCCAAAACATGAACTCAGCTTGGCGGGCACGCGCCTTTATTTTGAATGATGACATCGCGATTCAAAACCGTGAATGTGGAATGGTGAGGCGTTCACAAGTTGCCATACTTGCACGAGCTGCTCCTTGAGCTTGTAGATGGGCAGGCTCTCCCGCTGCTCCAGGATGGACAGCTCCGTCTTCTTGCCGTACGACACCTGGTTGCCCCCGAACGCGTATCTCTTCCAGGCCGGAAGGTCCACGGGCATCACGCCGATGCCCCGCATGTTCGCCGCGATCTGCCGCCCTTCATCTGCGACAGGAAAACATCCGTCCAGCGCGGGGGGAAAACCACTCAAGAGGCACAGCGCTGGAGGACAATCTCCTCCCCCCCCCCCCAACGTCTCCGTTCTGTCACTACTTAGAAGCTCTAATGGCTCCCAGCGACATGGGAAATCCAATCAATGCAATGGAAAAAAATATATAAAAAATTAAAATAAAGACAAGTCAACATCAGCGGCAAATCTGGAGCCCTCCCAAGTTCCGGCAGGATCTGATCTTGCCCCCGCTGCTGCTGATGTCATTACCTCCCAACGAGAGGGAACATTTATGAGACGATGAGTCACGAACGGTATCTTCTACTGGAAGGAACTCGACCCCCCGCCGCCCCGGGGAAACACACACACACACACACACACACACAACACACACAACACACACACACACACACACACACACTAAACTCGTCCTGCAGATAATCATCTCCAGCCGCGGCGCTGAGATCCAGGGGTGAAGCCGCGGGAAGTGGGAAGCGTCTGGCACGAGACGGACAGACGAGACCACTTTTAATTTTATTTATTTATTTTTTTACTTCTGATCCTTCACCCCAACCGCTTTTAATTTTCTCCCGGGAAATGAAGAATGTTTATTAGCTTGCGTTTAGGTTAGCATTTGATTACTTAGTAACTAAATAGTGTTTGGGTTTATTGTACATTGCCATGTCTTCTAGTTCCTAGTATTTTATAGGAAATTGTTTATTTTTTTTGTAAATTTTGGGCTTTATATTTATTGTTTCATAATTGTTTTTTTTGGTTTTTAATTTACCACATTTCTACAGTTCATTGTGTGGGTTATTGTACAGTATATTCAAACATTTAAGGTGTATTGTAATTGTATATATTTTTTTAACCTTTATTAAGAAAGGTATTGTTCATTGTAACATTATGTTTATTGTTCATTTTTCGATTTCATGTAAAAGTTGTTTTTTTTCCACATCATAGTTAATTTTTAGATGTATTGCATAGATATTCATGTTATTGATATTCATGTTATTATTATTGGCTATTTTTATGTGAGCGGCTGTGTCTATCATTCTATGATTTTTTTCCACGAGAATTTAAAGTGCATTCTGATTCTACAACTTTCCACAGGTTGTTGCAGTCGCACGTTAGAGAATATCCGCGAACACACGGCAGCGTATGGAACGTGGGGTGTCCTTACAGTCGGGCATGGGGTCGATCCAGTTCTTGTTGAGTCCGGTGGGGATGGAGTCCATCTCAGCCGCACGCGCCGCCTGCTTCAGCTCCCGCCGCTCCTTGGACAGGGCGCTCTGCATCATGGCCGCCTGCGACAGCGAGCCGTCCGGGTTCTAACTCGGCAGCGAGGCAAAGAAAAAAATATGAAGAGACTGAGCTGCAGCGAACAAAACAGGAAAGAAGGAAAGTGCACGTGAACAGAGAGTAAACACAGCGGAAAAAGCCCAATACTACAAAAGAAAAGAAGACTATTTCTAGGTTCGCCTGATTAAAATGTTGGTTTTCCATTTTTAACTACTGTTCATACAACAACTTTGTCCAATGCTTTACTAGCTGTTAAAAAAAAAGTTAAGTCTACTTCTCTAAAAAGCAAAACCTGCATCATAGTCACATGTGTAGTCATTTCACAAATATATTAGTCAGTAATATACCAGTCAGTCATACCATCTTATTTAAAACGACTTTTTGCAATTGCCATAGTATATCCAAAGTGTAATGTTGGCTTTAGCAGGTTGCTAGTAGGAAGCAGCGACACTTCCTGTTTCTAGTCTTGTATGTTTGCGCAGCAGTAGCCAAAAAGCTGATTTGTGGAAGGGAAAAAGGAATTGCCTGAAACCCCTGATAAAACCCGTGGCTTAACCATTTATTTATTTATTACCAGCAACCATTTATTTTCAGGTACAACACATACTGTCTGACATTATTGTGAGTTGCCTGTTTTCAAAAGAGGAAATTGAACATGTTTTCAAAGCTTAAATGTTTGCCCCATTGAACTGCATTGAAGCACAGTATCTCAATAGAAACGTTTGAATAAAGCCGGAGTTGAAAAATGGTGGACCTCTCCTTCAAAAGGTTAAATTACAACTTGTAACATGGTACCCAGGGGCACCTACAGTTAGTTTATTTTTATTCATTACTTACCTTCACTATCTTCACAGGGCTCATGTTGGTGGTGAATTTGGTCTGTCCTCGCAGGAACGGAGGCTCCTCCTCCACCAGGTCGATGTCCATGTCTTCCTCTGTCGAACCCAAAGTTAGTTCTTGTGGATTTAGAAAACCACGAATACGATTTACACGCATGGAACCGAGCGGAAACGAACGGAGAAAACAAAAATAGAAAGAAAGAGAGAAACAAAACAAACAAAAGGCTTTTACCTTCATCGTCGTCAATGTTGGGCAGGATTCCCGTCTCCTCGTCAAATTCAGGGAACTCTTCTTTGGGGAGGACGTTAGCCGCGATCATCTGAACAGAGGAGACATTTGCTTGGTGTTGAGTTAAAAAGAAGAAGAACAATGTCACATGTTTATTTTGTGTATTATTATTATTATTATTAGTTGCACCCGTGCACGGGCGTCGTTTCGGAGACGTGGGCGTGGCTGTTTGCTATTGTACAGTTTGGCGAATGAGGTCATGTGTTAACTAGAGGGCGGTGTCAAGTTTTATAAACCTCAATGTACAGAAACAGAGAAAAAAATCTGTTGTTTTCCCCCCCAAAATATTAGTTTGAAAACTTCAGAACTCGGAGACTTTCACGTGTAGCTGCCCGGAAGCATAAACCAGGACTTGAACCAGCACCGAGAGCAGAGAGAAGCCGGTCCTCCATCACCTCCGTCCAGGACTCTCTCGTCCACAACTCGTTCCTCTCGGGTGAAGCGACGTCTCAGAAAGGTATTTTCATTCAAGTAGGATGGTTTTTACTCCCGACTGAGATCATGGTCTGCTTCTGAGGACGTACCTGCTTGATTTCCCACTTCTCCAGGTCGGTGATCTTGGCGAGCCGCTTGCGCTCCGTGGGGTTCTCCTCCGTGTCCAGCAGGGCGGGGTCGATGGGCCGGTCGGGGTTCCTCATGGCCTCGTCGCCGTCCTGCAGGCCCAGGTTCCTCCTCCTGTTGGGGTTCAGGTCCTCGCCCGTCTCCTGGTCCACGTCCTGAGAGAGCCAGGGGCAGGGAGCAGGGAGCCGGGGAAAGGGGTTCTTTTGAGTGCTTCACTGTACCTTGTGGAAGTGGAATTTGTGGCCACAGTCTGTTGATTATTATATCTCTGACTAATGCTGTTTTGCATTTTTTTGGCTATTTGTATATATTTGACAATTTTATTTTAACTTCACTTTTTCATTCTATTTATATATTTTTTTTATACTAATGCTCTTTAGGGAAACGCATCCAACCTCACCAGAACAAATTCCTCATATAAGTTAAAGTACACGGCACTGAGCCCACTATGGCTTTCTCCACTAGAAATAGTTAGAGAAAAAACAATTCCATCCCCAAAATGATGCAAAGGGACTAAAATGATCATCCAATCCCCCTGTAGTGAAAAGGTGTTAGTGTATAAAAGTAATCCACAGAGCTGAGGTTCCGCTCTCACCTTCATGCTCAGGCTGGCTTTGGTCCCGGTGAACGACAGCACCTTGACCTTCACTTTTTGGCCTTTGCTGACCACGTCGGCCATGTTGGCGATGCGCCCTTCCTTACGCAGCTCCGAGATGTGCACCAGGCCTTCCCAGCGCTTCCTGCACACAGAGACGAAGAGATCAACCAAGCTGAAGTGCTTTTATTACCTTCAGCCATCTTCGATTGGTGATGGATCTTTATATAAGAAAAGCACAAAAAAAACAAAACACAAAAATGATGTGAAGGTTAAAAACAACTAAGTGAGCCATATAGTAGGAATTGTGTTAATATTTAAACGCACGCACGCACGCACGCACGCACGCACGCACGCACGCACACACACACCTGAGGCCCTCCAGCTGAACGAAGCAGCCGAACTGCATGATGCTGCTGACTTTGCCGTTGTAGACGTCTCCCACCACGGGCTCCTCGGGCGGCGCCCGGTCCACGTGGCGGTCGGGTCGCTCCGGTCGGTCGCCCCGGTCGGGCGGGCGCTCGTCGTCCTTTCCGTCGTGGTTGCTCTCCCTGCGCGGGCTCGGCGTGCGGTCGCTCCAGCGGGACGCTCGCTTCCTCCTGCGCTTGTGGCCGGAGTCCCCGTCCCGTTCCCTGGACCTTGACCTGGAGCGGGACCAGGAGCGGGACCTCCGCCGCCGCCGCCCGACACCGTCCCCGACACCGTCACCGCCACCTTCTCTGAGCGAACTGTGGACAGACTTTATGTTTAGACACTTATCTTTTTATTGACTTGCTCAAGTCTTATCTTAGCTTACAAAGACAAAACACAAGACACATCATATTGAGCAATCTTATACGAAAAACAGACCGTATAAATGGATTTAGGTAAACAAGACACTTTTAAATAATCTGTCAAACAAAATAAAATGAGTATTAATTGATCTAATTGATCGATTTCATTCATTTATAAATGTAGTGATTCATAAATTGCGATCAAAAAGTTCCATAATAGTATAACTGAGGATTTGGGTTTGCTCGGTGCTTTCAGATTTTGTCGAACATGTATGTTATGAATAATGTCATCGAAGAGGGTCATTCTCCACAATCTTCTAACGATGGACATCACATGTAGAAACACGGTGTTTGTGGTGTTCACCCGTTGCCGATGGCACTGGGCATGAACATCTCCAGCTCCTTCATGGCGGCCGCTGCCACCTTCTCGTCCTCTTTATCCGGATGGTGCGCTGGAATCTGGGAGTTTTTTTTTTTTTTTTTTTAAACACATTTTAGTTAGACACAGTGCTCCCGTCAGCAGGAGGAAGAGCAGGGGTTGGGGCTTTGGGGTTTGGGATGGTCGTACCGTCCACACCGGGTCGTCCGGCTGGCACAGCGCCGGGTAAGCCTCCTTCACTTTGTCCTTCTCGCTCTTTGGTCGAGACGCAGCCTGGCACTCTGGGGGAGGAGGCCACGTGTTTTAAAGCAACTGTCGTAAAAATTTAAAGTACTACATCGACGTTTCTACTTCAGTAAAATAATATTAATACTGGCTCTGAGATGTACTTAAAGTATAAATATGTGTATAAATAAATAGAAATCCTCAATTAAAAAATACCCAACAACTAAAGTAATGAGACTCTTAGAAATGTAGTAAAGGGTAAAAAGTAGAGATATTTGCTTTGAAACGTCGTGGAGAAAAAGTCAGAATTCCCCGAAATGGAATATACTTCAGTCTGCACAGACACCTGAAAAAGTAACTATAAAATTGAAAATATTTCTACCTTTGCTGGTTGATGGAGCTGGTCGCATGGTTTGGATGAGTCTGAGTAAATTACCAGTGAGGGTGTCCTGGGGAAGGGTGGAGGAACAACTTCATAATGAACGCACACACACACTGTCTCTCTCCCTCTCTGTTTGTCTCACACACGCCGTCACACAGACACTGTCTCTCTCTCTCTGTCTGTCTGTCTGTCTTACACACAGTCAGTCACACACACTGTCTCTCTCTCTCTCTCTCTGTTTGTCTGTCTGTCTTACACACAGTCAGTCACACACACAGTCTCTCTCTCTGCCTGTCTGTCTTGCACAGTCTCTCTCTCGCTCTTTCACAGTCACACACACTGTCTCTCTCCCTCTCTGTCTCTCACACACACACTCACACAGACATACACGATGTCTCTCTCTCTCTCTCTCCCTCTCTGTATGTCTCTCTCTAACAGTCTCACACTTACTGTAAAATCTGCTCCATTTTCGTGCAGGACGGCTTTAAACTCCTCATATACGGGGTGTTTTTCGGCAAGGTGTATGATGAACTCAGCTTTAAAAAAAAAAAAAAAAAAAAAAGAAAAAAGAAAAGAGTGAAGTGAGCAGCAGCTCGTAGTCATACAGTAAACTGCACAGCAGCCTCTAGCTAGCATGGACGTGGTCCTCCGAGAGGCTACAAAGTCACGTTCCGGGTCGATCTGGGAAAGATAAACAAACCCGGCATACCCACCCAGATCCTTTTCGCTTATTCCCAGGTGGTTCTCCAGCTCGGTGCACACCTTGGACACTAAGGACAGGTACTCCAGCCGCTTGATCTCCTCCGAGGCAGCCATAGTTGTTGTTTGGCTGCCGGGATGTCGATCCTCCCCCCTCCCGAGCCTTACAAAACCCGCGGTGCTGCCGCCTAGCGGTGAGCGGGGCGCACTGCAGTGTAGTGTGGAAAAATACATTCAAAGCATATTTTCAACATTTCCTCAGTTCTTATTTTCACTTTGGGGTGTCTTTCCATTTATTTATTTTAAAAATCGTATTAAGTAAAAGGTAATTTCCGCATACCGATAACATATTTGAATTTAATTGCTGTAGTGTGGATCTGCGGCGCTGCAATCTCGCGGTAAAAGAGCGGCGCAGCAGGTCTCCACAGCGATCCCACAGCCAGTCTGCTTTAGTAAAAACATTTTTTGATTTTGTTAATGTTACTCCAAACAAGTCCAATACATTACAATTTTCTAGTTTTCATGCAAACCATCGATTCAGACGGTTCTAATATAGTACATTTATCATTATTTTTGTTTATCAAGTACCTGTATCTTTTATCAGTTACACTTTAATAATCCATCGTTGCGTCTTCAAATATATATATACACATTTTAACTTTAACCACACTAGATCCACCAGAGATAAAAACAAAGAGACCCGTGTATAAAAACTTAAGTTTTTAATGACATTTCAAATATTTACCAATGTGATCAGTTCAACTCAGACAAAAAGTGTGGTTCGATGCTCATGTCAAGAGATGGTTATGGCCACCCTTGGAAAATAAAACAAAAGCTCGATTTTAATTATTCGCCATGAGCCTGTTTCGCCCCCAAGACCTTGCAGATGGATTTAGCGTCGAGCGCAGGAACAGAAAGCTCAGCAACATCTCCTATCGACACATATATAAAATCAGGTTTGGCGTAGAGTTCTAACAGCAGGAGTGAGCGAATAAAAGAGCTTGGTTTCGGACGAGGCCGGCTCCATGTCCCGCCGACGTGTTTGTGCCTCGCGGGCCAGTTCGGTACGGATCCGCGTTCTGTGCGTCCCTTGCCCTTCTCAGCGCCTCCTGAAGGCGCGGGAGATCCTCCAGGCGTTGGGCTCCTCGTAGCGGTTGTACAGCGGCTCCAGGCGCTGCTGCTTCTTCTGCTTGCTGAGGCGCGTGGGGTCCGACACCTTGAAGAAGGCCGGGGAGAACTCCACCAGCCAGCGCGGGTCGATGGTGGTCACCTCCCGCATGTACTCCTTGGTGGTCAGCACCAGCTCGTGGTACACCACCCTGAGGAGGGGGAGAGGTGGAGTGAACAATTGTGCTGTTTCCGGGGGACGGCAGATTCAAAACTCCCAAACGTTTCGAGACTTTCAGGGCAGTTGTTTCCCACGTTTCTAACCTGCCGCCTCAGCACCGCCGCCTGCTGGCAGGAGTTATAATAGCAACGGTTGATTGGAAGTGTGAGGGGACGGCTCCCTTTTCCCAAAATACCTCTGAATAGTTTTCAAAGTCACTTATCTATTAGACCTTATGACACCTCGTTCTTGATCCTGTGCTATCGTTAGTTTGTTGTGATTTCATGTTTGTGTTTTAATGTTGTGCCCCTTTGTACAAAACACCATTTCCCCCGGTGCAATAAAACGTTTTAATCTAGTGAGCAGGGAAAAGGTTATTGGGCGGGGAAACCACCCGGTGAACCTTTACCCGCCCTTTTTGAAAGCCACCAAGCCTCTTTTAAAAAGCTCTTAAACACCGTTCAAAACACCACAACATTTCGAAACGCTTCAAAATCGCAGCATGTCAATTGTATTAATTCATCAGCCCGTGTGTACTGTTTTGGGGTGTAGCTGCGGCGCGAGCATACCACTCCGGCTGGCGGTTGAAGAGGGCGCTGGAGGGGTGGATGTACACCACCTGCTGGTCGATCAGGGTGCGGTAGCCCTCCTGGGGGTCCTTCTTGGCGGCATTCCTGAAGAAGCCGCTGCAGATGGCTTTCTGAACGCGCACCGTGGCTTTCCCACACGACACCACGTCCAGCTTGTGTCTGAGGAGCAGAACGAGGAAGAACAACTTCATCTCAAGGCTGCCACTCTGACACTGAGTGGGTTCGATCCGTAAGGTTATTTTGAAAATAAATAAAAATCCCATATTGGATATTTATCTGATAATAATTTAGCTGTCCGTTTACATAAACAGCCATTTGAGCCTTTGTATTTATGTTTGTGTTTGTATTTGTGTGTACGCTCTTTCCATCGTTGGTGGCAGGGTCCGCCTTTCCCGGCAAATATGCACAGACTGGGCACGCAGTGAAAGGCGGCCGTGGTGAATTTGATAAAGCAGCATAGCTACATGTGGTCACTAAACTGACTAAGTGGATAAATATTCATAAAAGAGAACAAAAAAAAATTTAATGAAAACAATAACAATAATAATCAGCAGCGTAGTGCAAACAGTTGTTCTATTCTATCCGAAGGAGTCTTGCACATTTCTGGTTCATATCCATTGAAGCGAAGCACAGTGAACTCAACCGGAGAGGGACAGACACCTGGAAGCCCCGCCCTCCCCTACACACAGAGCCACAAAGAGAACACAAACACACTCAAGCAGCACCTGTCCATGATTCCCAGCATCTGCTTGCGGATGTCCTGGGCTCTCCTGAGCGAGCGCGCCTGGATGAAGTTCTCGTAGCACCAGGGGTTGGAGAACTTGTTGTTCTTCCAGGAGTTGTAGACGGCCAGCAGCGTCAGGTGGTCCCCCTCCGGCTGGTGGAACTTGGCCTTCTTCTGGTCGGCCAAGGCCTGCTTGTCCTTCAGACCAGAGAAATAAAAACAATCGTTTATACCTTTACATTTTACTTGAATGTGAAAATCACAACATGGTAGGTGGATGATTAAAGCGCCCCCCCCCCCCCCCCCCCCAACACACACACAGGAGAACACTAGAATCCCAAAAAACAAAAATAATATCGTTCCTGGAAGGGTTACCTTGGGTCTGTAGAAGACGTTCTGGACAGACAGCATGGACACGATGGTGAGCATCTCCTCGCTGCAGCCCAAATGCACGGACATGATCAACATCTTACACAGCATGGGCTCCAGAGGGAACTCGGCCATCTACGAGGGATGTGCGGAAGAGGGGGAGAGACAAAGTGAACACAGAGGAAATGGAACATTCGACGGGTGTGTGTGTTCCAACTGAATAGAGCTGTGTCACCAGCACATTGAATCATCCATCCATTTATTCATCCATCCATCCATCGCTAGTAAGGTCTTCCAGTCCACACCCTTCTGCCGAGCCGCGTGAGAAGGCCCTCGTCGTCCAGGGCCCCCAGCGTGTAGAGCTGCTCCATGGCCGTGATCAGGGTCTCCATTGGCGGGGCGTCCATGAAGTCGAAGGACAGCAGGTCGTTGATGCCCATGGCCTGCGGGGTAGACACCAAAAGTACAAGTTTATAGCGCTGAATTAAACAAATACGTCAAGGCTTCGATTTTCAAAATAAGGATTCAGATTCATGGTAGTTTGGAAGGTAGTAATACTATTTATCGACTGATAAGGTCTTTGACCCCAAAACAGCATCATACAGGCCTCAGGCTAACAGGAATCTTTCAGACAGTTAAGCTTTTCTCTCGTCTGTACGGCAATGCACCAATCACCACCACGACAAAGTCCTCGTTTATGAAAAGGTGATTAGCCGAATAAAGCCGATCCCGGTATCTTATTTTTATATATGGGACGTTCTCGATACCTCATTTTATTCCTGTAAAATACCGTCCTTGAAACAAACGCACACCCACACGAGGGGCTGTTATATAGGTTGATAGGGTGTTTTGCTCACCTTCAGAGACAGCACGGTGCTGGCCAGGTTGGTTCTCTGGATCTCGGGCACGTTGGTGGTCAGCATCTCGTCCCTGTAGGCTCTCTCCGTGTAGAGTCGGTAACACTTCCCGGGGCCCGTCCTGCCGGCTCTGCCAGCCCTCTGCTTGGCCTGGGCCTGACCAGGGCACAACGATGCAAAGGTGTATTAAAGGAGATCTAATACAGTGTTGGGTATGAGGAACATTTTTTTTTGTTCCCCACGTGCAGGAAATCTAAAAACGTATGACCGCATACATTTTCAACATAATGGTGAAAATATTTGTTTCATAAGAAATAAAAACAAAGCTGACGTTAGTTTACTTATGAATACCTGGGAGATTGGAGTGACCACCAGTTGGTCGATGCCAGTCTTGGAGTTGTAAACCTTTTGCTTCACAAAGCCCGGATCCACAACGTAATAGATTCCATCGATGGTCAGCGACGTCTCTGCGATGTTGGTGGCGATGACCACCTAAAAAAGAAAGAAAGTTAAAAGTTCTATTAAAAGCTACCTCCAATGACACCATTCAACCCGAATGCAGTAGCTTTAAATAAAAACCACCGGTTCTCCTCCAGCCCCCACCTTCCTGCTGCCCGGGGGCGCGGGGTCAAAGATCCTGGTCTGCATCTCGCTGGGCAGGGCGGAGTAGACGGGCAGAATGATCAGCTCGGGCACGTCGGGCCCCAGCGACTTCATCCTCTCGTACAGGATCTCGCAGGCCGTGTCGATCTCCTCCTGACCCGTCAGAAAGACCAGGACGTCGCCTGCACACGGAGGGACGGGAATCAGGAAAGCCGAGGCAGAGTTCTACAGCAGGTCTGTGGTTCACTTTGATTCCGAGATGGGGAGGAAAACGTATCAAAGGAGCGGGAGCTCACCCGGAGGCTCCGTCAGGTGGATCTGCATGACGGTGATGAGGCTGGCGTCCAGGTAGTCCGTCTCGGGCTCCTTGGTGTACAGCACCTCCACCGGGTAGGTTCTCCCGGGGATGGTGAAGATGGGCGCTTCGTAGAAATACTGGGAGAACTTGACGGCGTCCAGCGTGGCCGACGTCACGATCAGCTTCATGTCCGTGCGTTTCTGTACAGTCTGAGAAAGAGAGAAAATCAAAAAGACATTCAAGATGTTTGCACTTACATTCGGGGTTTGGAGCACAAATTTAACTTGACATGTCACCACTCTACAAATCATTTTTATTCTCATTATTTCTAAACGTGTTATTGTACATTGTTGAAAAAAAATCCTTTAACACATTTGTTTCGGCAGAATGGAATGATTATTTTGTTTGACACATTAAACCTCATATACAGACAAACTAATACATTTGTTTCTTGATTAAATGTGGTCATCCATAGGACCATTTTAAAAGGAAGTCTAGAGTGAAGAAGAGGATAAACCTGGACATTAGGAAGAAAAAATAAATAAATAAAAACCCTGCAGTTTTGGCTATGATTCTGAGCCTAATCCATCCAACCTTATGGATTTCCACTTTAAAACATCCACGTGGCCTTGCAGAAAACCTTTTTTCATCCATCAGACAGCCCTGCGCACCTTCTTGAGCAGGCCGAAGAGGACGTCTGTGTGGATGGTCCTCTCGTGGGCCTCGTCCAGCATGATGATGGCGTACTGACCCAGCTCCGAGTCGATCAGACACTCCCTCAGCAACATACCGTCTGTCATGTACTTGATCACCGTCTCGGGGCTGGTGCAGTCCTCAAAACGGATGGTGTAGCCCACCTGGAGAAGGAGGCACAAAAAAATGAGTCAACAAGACACGGAGGCCTGAAATGCTGGGATTAGGTGTGGACGGTTGTTTGCGGTGCAAGGTTCTGAAACTTGAGTCACATGATGGATGTCTCGATCAAGACCGCAAAACCGGGAAAAGGCTTTCAGGTTTTTCAAAGGCACGGTGCGTTTTCTCCTTAAAATCTCAGAATTGTATGTTTCTAAAAGTGTGAAAACATTTTATTGCCCCGAGGGAATTTGTGTTTTGTACAAAGGGGCACAAAATTCAAACACATGAACTCACAACTAACAAACAGTAGCAGAGGACCAACATGTGATACAAGAACTAAGTAAATAAGTGACAGATTGCGTCTGCATTAAAACTTCCTTATGGCGTAGGCGGAAAAGAGAGCCTTCAAAATGTATAATTACAGCTGCAATGAGAACTTCTGCCCGTAGGTAGTAGTATTTAGCCAGCCATTTTGAAACAACATTTCCAGCATGCTATACCCTGTTATTGGTATGCACAAAAAAAGAAGTTCTTTTGAATAGTGGCTCACAAACTGGGATAAAATCAAAATAAACAAAATCGACATTATCTCCCACTGGTGGGCCTCCTTGAACAGCAGCGTGATAACGGCAGCTTTACCTCCTGGCCCAAGCAGCAGCCGTACTCTTCAGAAACTCTCTTGGCCACAGACATGGCAGCCACACGACGGGGCTGGGTGCAGCCGATCTTCCCGCGGGTGGTGTAGCCCGCCTCCGCCAGGTACTGGGTGATCTGCGTGGTCTTCCCGGAGCCCGTCTCCCCGATCACAATCAGGATCTGGTTGTCATGGACGGCCTGCGAGAGCGGCACAAAGAAAACAAATGAATCAAGAAAACAGACCACTGCCGGCAAGGAGAGCGGGTAGATCTCCTCGCCAACACGTTTTCTTTGGCTTTAGCAACTAACATGACGGTGGCTACGTACACTGCAGGCCTCAGTGCTCCTTCGGATTTGTTGCTCAGATCCGACTGTTTTGATTGGCTGTTCACATTGTGTTTTTTAAGCGACTGATATCAGAATACAGTGTCCTTAACTGACCGCATGCGCACAGGACATCACGCTGTCGCACGGAAGTAAACATGGCAGGCAAATGCAAGGTGGTTGTCGGGTGGCGTAGGACCGTGTACCTCAGCTCAAGTTTGTGGATTAAATCTTTAAAGCCAGACAGGGGACAGGCTGCTTTTGTTTTGTTGAATAAGGATATTTAGGCTTTAAAATAAAATTAAATTAATTTTAAAATTAAAATAGAATACATCTAAAATAAAAATAACAATGTGCACAAACTGCACCCTGATCGCTTTTAGATCCGGTGCTATTCATAAAACGCTGCGAGCTTGGTAGCCCCCTCACCGGGTCACTCTATTTGTCTATTATTTATTTTATGTTTTCCGTTGCATTTACTGTCGTGGGTGGTCATGTTGCAGGTCCCCCAGTGGGGACGGCTGCTCCACCGTCCCAAAGTTGGAGGCGGAAATGCGAGTTGATTCTCGAAATAGAGGGCTACTTCTTTTTATTTTTTTTGCGTCCACAGTCCGTGCCCCGGACCCCTGTTCTAAGACAGCGTGATGGAATAGTCGCATGGATTCGACTGTTCAGACTGAGGCCGCATTGCAGAAAAATCTGACCTTTAAGACCAGAGATTAAGGACATAGGAAAGGAAAGTGGCCCAATTCTGAATTGAAAAGATCAAGACTCCATGTGATTTGTGCTGTTCACATTGTCATGAAAAAAAACTGATCCGTTGCACGAGCCACATATGAGGGAGCAAAAAAATAAATATACAGATTTGGGCCACTTCAGCCTGCAGTGTGCCATTAAGAAAACACAATCATCTGTCAATTGATTGCTAAAGGACAAACACATTGGACCAAACCAGACCTCAGCAGCTCTGACTGGTGCTGGCCTACCGACCTGAATGAGCTGCTCCTTCAGCTTGTAGATGGGCAGACTCTCCCTCTGCTCCAGGATGGAGAGCTGCGTCTTTTTCCCGTAGGAAGCCTTGTTGCCCCCGAAGGCGTGCTTCTTCCACTCTGGAATGTCATTGGGCATCATGCCGATGCCTCTCATGTTGGCTGCAATCTGCCTTCCATCAACTATCAAACAGAGGAAAGGAAATAATGATGCAAATGTTTTTTGTTTGTTTGTTTTCTTCTTCAAAAGCCACACAGCGATTATCACGGGATGACACACACAAGCTAAGGCTGCCAAAATGCTTGGGGCTTTCGTCACAAAGTGCGGGTTTGTGACGCAGAGAAGTTGTTTTCGCGCTCCGCAACTTTTGGCAGTTCCCCGGCTCGATGTCCATCGCTAGCTCTGTTAGCTGTGCTAGCTGCCCAGCCCAGAGGGAACCTATAGGAAACCCAACCCCCAAAGCGAATGCTAGCTTGTGAGCCCTCTAATTTAACTGAAACCTTGACTTGAAAAAATTTTTTTTTAAATTATTGAAATACTTATATTACATTTTAAAAAAGTATGTATTTAACACATAAACCAACTACATTGTGCTTAAGTAATAAAAGCAAATGAAAAGGTGTCGCTTCGACCCGCATAGCAGTGCGTCATGAGATTATTTCACTGTAAAAATAGGATTCAGGCCTCACCATCTGGCAGCGGGTCGACCCAGTGCTTGTTGAGCCCCATGGGGATGGAGTCCATCTCGGCTTCTCGTGCAGCTTGCTTCAGCTCCCGCCGCTCCTTGGCCAGAGCACTCTGCATCATGGCCGCCTGGGACAGCGAGCCGTCTGGATTCTAACGCAGAGGAGGAACGGGAGATTAAATATCTGGTCATTAATATGGTTCATGTCGGGACAGTCAACAGAAACATCAGAGCCAAAGCTCACCTTGACAATCTTGACCGGGCTCATGTCCATGCTCTGCTTGGTGTGTCCTCTCAGGAATGGAGGCTCCTCTTCCACCAGCTCAATTTCCAAGTCCTCGTCTGCACAGCGAGAAGCAAAGGTCAATCAACAAACCCCCACAGCGCAGTTTGACAAATCTCAACATTTATTTCAAACATTACGTGACACATGTTGTCCTGCCACAGGAATCACCCTTCTGCAAAATGACGACTCAGAACACAAACTCAATAATAATGTTCTTTGCAGATCTCTCACGGCTTGCCCACCTGAAGCTAAATTGCGTTTTCCATAGTTAACTGGAATATCTCACCTTCTTCATCATCAACTTTGGGAAGGATCCCTGTTTCATCGTCAAAGTCTGGAAACTCTTCTTTTGACAGGACGTTGGCGGCGATCATCTGAGGTGAGAAAACAGCCATTTAACGTCCAACAGGGTCAGCCTGAAGACATAGCTCCAGTCACCTCCATATATTTCTGACAAATCACTGACATGGGACCAAGAGCTCAAAATGTCATGCTTTTTTTTTTTTTTTTTTTTTTAACAGTACAAAGCGTTAAGTGATAATACACCCACTTAGCGCCAAGTCCATTTCAAAGGAGAGTCCATATTGTCTTTATGGCCATTAAGATTTTCTGTGGACTTTGGCAATGCACAATAATTCTTAAATCCAATAACGAGACCAGAACAAAAATGTCAGAATTCAAACTTGAAAGAGACTTGTGAGAGGTATCGGATGGAGAAAACACATATAATGTTAAACTTAATGTCGCAATGAGCCTAAACCAACCGTTTGTTTATGCTGTTCAGTAAAAGTAAAAAATGGATCAGATTGGTGCTCACTATAAGTTGGATACTTTAAAGGTTTTGTGATTCGGAAAGGCTCCTGCTCCATCCCTCGCTGACCGTCCTTCCTACCTGTTTGATCTCCCACTTCTCTGCGTCAGATATCTTGGTGAGCCTCTTGCGCTCCAGCGTGTCGTCCTGCTCCATCTCGGGGGCGTGGCCCAGGTTGAGGTTTGTGGGCCGGTCGGGGTTCCTCATGGTGGTCTCCTCCCCGCCGTCCGGCCCCACGTTCCTCCTCCGGTTGGGGTTCACGTCCTCCCCCGTCTCCTGGTCCACATCCTGACGGCGGGAAATTTTGGAGCAATTTAGGAACAATCGCGTGACTTCTTTCTGAATGCTTTAAGGAACTAAAAATCACATGGATATAGAAATTCAAATAACACAGCAAATACACCAACTAATTGTTCCCACCCAGTCAAGTGATAGTCCTAATTACAAGTTTTTTTTAATATGATTTTACACAAGGCTGGTGTAAGAACCACACTAAAAACTCTAGACCGTAGTAAGGGTAGTATGGGTCGTCAAGGACATGTATAAATCTTCTTCGGGAGAACTATATAACGAGGGTCACATGGTCATTTGGCTTTTAGCAATAACCTTCACTAGAACATAGAAAGAATGTAAAAATAAACATGAAAATAAACAATTATAGTAAAAGCTTCACAATATAAAATAACTTAATATACAAAGAAACAATTTGAAACGTCGAAATGGACAAAAAGCAATTACATAAACCAAAAACAAACATAAAAGATAATAAATAATAATAATAAACAAGAAAGACACACAAATAACCCTTAAAATGAACGAGGGGATAGAAAAATATTCTCACTAAAGAGGTGTGTTGTGGAGCTTACCTTCATGCTGAGACTGGTCTTGGAGCCGGTGAAGGACAACACTTTGATCTTCACTCTCTGTCCTTTGCTGACGACATCGGCCACGTTGGCCACGCGACCTTCTCGACGCAGCTCGGAAATGTGCACCAGACCCTCCCATCGTTTCCTACAATCACAAAGTAGTTCATATCACATTACACGTCCTTGGTACACGGCTAAGCAGGTAAAAAAAATTTAAAAAGTCGAATTTCCCCATGAGACCAAAATTCAAAAATGTATTAAATGCATTCTTTTGATTGGACAAAATATTGTTTAATGGAGAAAGACTTGTTTCTGTTTGATATGAAAAAATGACCTCGCATGAGTTCATGACCCAATAAGTTAACAGTGCAAAGGCGGTCAATGGGGAGAGAGTGCTCGCTGGAGCGGCGAGGGCCGTGCATGGGGCGCTGTAACCTTGGTGGACATTATATCTGCGTTTGTAACACAGACAATGGTGTTGAAGTGCAACTGCGCTCAGAAACCACAGAAATCCCAAAAGTTACATTGCGTTGCTCTCACAAGCCCAAGATCTGAATGTACATCTTCAGATCACATTTGCTAAACAGTTCACTGTTCAGGTTGTGTTTGGTGTGCAGCACTGACCTCAGGCCCTCAAGCTGCACAAAGCATCCAAACTGCATGATGCTGGTGATCTTGCCGTTGTAGATGTCTCCCACGGACGGCTCTTCTGGAGGGGGACGGTCCACGTGCTTGTCCTTCCAGCGGTCAGAGTCTCTGTCCTGGTCTTTCTCTTTGCGGGGGCTGGGGGAGCGCTCTGACCAGCGAGTCGACCGCTCCCGTCTCTTACCACGGTCCCTCTCCCTGTCCCTCTCGTGTTCCCTGTCCCTCTCGCGGTCCCTGTCCCTCTCGTGGTCCCTGTCCCTCTCGTGGTCCCTGTCCCTCTCGCGGTCCCTGTGCCTGTCGCGGGAACGAGACCTGGACCTGGAGCGGGACCGTGGACGATACCTCCTCCTCCGGTCCCTGTCTCTATCTCTGCTTCTGCTACGACTTCTGCTGTGTCGTCTCTTCTTATCGGACCTGTGAGATAAATTTGGAAAGAGACAATTTATATTAAAAAAAAAACAAAAAAACACCAGTGTTAAACTAACACCTTGAATTACCACTACGGTGACAAGTCTAGTTTCTAGTCCTTCTATACAGACCTGGTGCTACTGTTCAAAATCAGTTATTTAGTTTTTCCAACCACTTGGCCATGAGAACTCAGCACATAGCGCTGTAAAAATATTTCTAATTCTACTTTTAAAAAAATGAATGAAAACTAGAGCTTGTGTTGCAAGGTGAAAATTGCCAGTCTGTACTAATTCATCATTTCAAGCCAGAACAGCAACTCTGTCAAGGGTCAAGTTTCACACTGAAAGTGACAACTATTAGCAGATTTTTTTTAGATTCCATAATTGGCGAGTCACTCAGTAAAGAGCTTCATTTTCAGACTTTGCTTGATTCAGGTGGTGTAATGTGAGTGACTTCCAGTGAACGAGTGTAGTATAAATAAGTCACATTCAAAATGAATTATGGCAAATACCTAGAGCTTTTCAATGGTTAACAGAATAACGGTTGGTGCCATGGGATTATTTAACCGTAACAAGGGACTGCCAGGGCAGAAAATAAAAGATTGGGAACAGGAAACAGGATGAACCTATCCAATTTAACTAAGTGTCTACCAGGACCCACAGGTTGTGTGTGGAATTTAAGACCAGAGCCACCCCCCATCTTACCTGCTCTTGCTGCTTTTTGTTTCGGTCCCGCTGACACTGGGCATGAACATTTCCAACTCCTTCATGGCATCAGCCGCGACTTTAACATCGTCCTCGTCCAGTAGCTTCTGTACAAATCAAGAGGATGGAATACATTAGAGATGTCTCATTGGTATTATGTAAATAGTGCGTTACCTGTCTACATATTGTGAGAGAATTATCTGGTTTCAGGAGCATAATATGAGACCAACTTAATTGTATGAAATTTACTTTGCTTGTTCTTTTTTTTATTTCCCTTTGACTATTTGATGGCCTTCTATTAACATTAAGCACTTTGAATTTCATGTCATCTATTAAAAGGTGCTAGACAAATAAAGGATATTATTATTACTAGTGCAGTGCCAGTTGAAAACATGCATGTTCGTGAAAGTCACGACGAGAGGCAATGTAAAAACACAGGGGAAATACAGTCTCTCTCACACGCTTTTTAATTGACTCGCAGCTCCCTTGTTTATTCCAAGTTTAATATTACACGTGTTGCGTGTCCGCAACACACATGCCGGTTCGAAACGGAGCCATTGCTTTCATGGGAAGCCCCGCCCCCGCTGTTTGTCATGGGAAGCCCTGCCTCCCGTTTATTGAAATTTATTAGTATTACACGTGTCATGTGCCCAAATTGCCTCTGACACTGAACGTCCTTGGGTCCCCAGCAATACACCTGCCAAGTGTGAGGCCGAACGGATTGTTGAGGTAAGTGAAGGACATACATACAGGGATTCCTTCCTTTATTGTTAGATTACATACGTGCCTTGCAGTTTGTGAAAAAACGCTTCTGAAACAGGTCCAGCGGTCTTGCAAAATAATTTCTGTTATCATACGACAGAGAAATAATTTTGCAAGACCCTCCCGCCCCCCTACACTGTTCTATTCTATTTTACTGTTCAGCTCTGTTTAAGGATGTGTTACCAGACAAACAGAGGCCGAAGAATTAGATTCACTTGCCTTTGGGGAGGACTCGTTTGCTCTACACAACGCAGGGAACATCTCCTTCAACCTTTCCTTCTGGCTCTTCTGCTTGACCACAGGCTCAGAGTCTGTTATAGGAGAGAAGGTTATAACATTATTATCATCACACTACATTATCCTTCTAATGGGCAATCAATGTGTGTAATAATAAATCATATACTAAACACAGAGATCGGCTTACTTAAACTGTTACACAGTTCACGCTCAAATATGCTAAGGATCCTTGCAACTGTTTCTCCAATTTAAGATGAAACTATTAATGGACGCACCTTTGCTTGTGGTTGGCTTTGGTGGAGGCCGCATCGTTTGGATGAGCCTGAGCAAATTGCTGACGAGAGAATCCTGCATAACAAAGACACAAAACAGAATTCAAACAACTTTTTATCTTCCCATCTATTGACAATCAGTTCAACAATGGTGATATTTTCGTTGACAATTAATAGTCATTTATAATTGAGATTAACAACAGAATTTTAAATAAATTAAATTTTTTTGAAATTTTATTTGCCATTATGCTGGAGGCATAAACTAAAACTTCAACTAACAGACTGGCAGAACAGCTGGTTAGTGTCAATTTTGCTCATCCCAACTGACAACCCTCAGATTCACCTTCGGTTTATCATGGTCGTTCAAAATTTGGTTTTGAGATCCCGCTTCCGGTTTTTACAACGACTTCTTACAAAAAGACACTGCGATCTGCTCGAGCAATCGCGATCATGGGATTAATGAATTCACCGTATGTGTTGGGTTCAAGTGCAAATACCAAGACTAGGTGCATCTATGTAAACAGCCCTTCACCGCAAACCGCAAACTTACCGTAAATTCGGCTCCGTTTTTGAGCAACAGATCCTTAAAGCCATCGAAGGTGGGTTGTTTTTCTGCCAAGTCGATAACGAATTCCGCTGCGTGGGGGAGGAAAACGGGGTGATTAAAGGCGTGCTCGCAGGGGGATCTGGGCGAGGGGAGACGGTAACAAACAACACAGTGTTCCGCTGGCGAGGGCTGGCTAGCGGCGGCTAAAGCAGTTAGCATTAAAGACCCGCCGCCGGGGGCCCCGTTGGGGCGACGCGACACGTACCCACATCCTTGTCGCTTATCCCCAAGTGGTTGTCCAGCTCCGTGCAGACCTTGGACACCAGAGACAAGTACTCGAGCTGCTTCAACTCGTCGACCCCGCCGTCCGCCATTGCTTCGGGATGCGACGCCGCCTTGCTCGTGTCCCGGCGGCGGCGCGTCGGCGGCTTCTTCTCCTCCCCCACGAATTGGCGGCTGGCTAGACGCGGCGGCGGCGCATTGCTGCCCCCGGCAGGTCATTCCCGGAACTCCATGGGATGGGTCGAATCCCGGCGTAGAGCCCGGTGCGATGGAGGGAAAGAAACCGCGTAATAGTGCTTCACGGTATGACGGTATACTGCTTCACGGTATGACGCGCCGACGATGTGTTTCAACGAGCGACCCGCGGCTCCATTTTGTGACGCCTCCCCTGCTTTACACGGGCCTGGTGACGTCAGAGGCTCCGACCCCGCCGGGACCGGAAGTGGTTTGATCGATTTCAAGCCACATCGGCGGAAATGTTAATCTTTCCAGATATGAGCAGAGAGGGAGCGGTGCTAACAGGGCGATGGGACGATGCAGCGCGGAGAGCTGCGTCCGTCTGTTCCCGGACCTGTTTGCCTGCACGTCTCGGTGTGGAGCCTGTTCACTCGCTGTTATGTTGTTGTTTTCCTGGGGTTCTTTATTGGATCGGCGCTTCCGCTTCCGGTGTCTGGCGAGGTTTTTTGTTTTTTTTTTAATTTTACGCGCGAGTTTTCGGTTTCACCACACGATGGCGCTAAAATGTAAATAAATAAAGACAGAAAAAGGAAAGAAAGAAAGAAAGAAAGAAAGAAAGAAAGAAAGAAAGAAAGAAAGAAAAAGCAAGGAAGGAAGGTAGGAAGGGAGGAAGAAAGAAAAAGAAAGAAAGAAAGAAATTAAAAGGAAGGAAGAAAGAAAGAAAGAAAGAAAGAAAAAGCAAGGAAGGAAGGTAGGAAGGGAGGAAGAAAGAAAAAGAAAGAAAGAAAGAAATTAAAAGGAAGGAAGAAAGAAAGAAAGAAAAAGGAAGGAAGAATGAAAGGAAGGAAGAAAGAAAGAAAGAAAGAAAGAAAGAAGGAAGGTAGGAAGGGAGGAAGAAAGAAAGAAAAAAAAGGAAGGAAGAATGAAAGAAAGAAAGAATGAAAGAAAGAAAGAAAAAGCAAGAAAGGAAGGTAGGAAGGGAGGAAGAAAGAAAAAGAAAGAAAGAAAGAAAGAAAGAAAGAAAAAGGAAGAAAGAAAGAAATAAAAAGGAAGGAAGAATGAAAGAGGAAGGAAGGAAGAAAGAAAGAAAAAGCAAGAAAGAATGAAAGGAAGGAAGGAAGGTAGGAGGGAAGGAAGAAAGAGAAATAAATAAATAAAGAAAGAAAGAAAGAAAAAAGGAAGGAAGAATAAAAGAGGAAGGAAGGAAGAAAGAAAAAGAAAGAAAGAAATCAAAAGGAAGGAAGAATGAAAGAGGAAGAAAGAAAGAAAGAAAAAGGAAGGAAGAATGAAAGGAAGGAAGGAAGGAGGGAAGGAAGAAAGAGAAATAAATAAATAAAGAAAGAAAGAAAGAAAAAAGGAAGGAAGAATAAAAGAGGAAGGAAGAAAGAAAAAGAAAGAAAGAAAGAAAAAGAAAGGAAAAATGAAAGAGGAAGGAAGGAAGAAAGAAAAAGAAAGAAAGAAAGAAAGAAAGAAAAAGAAAGGAAAAATGAAAGAGGAAGGAAGGAAGAAAGAAAAAGAAAGAAAGAAAGAAAGAAAAAAGGAAGGAAGAATAAAAGAGGAAGGAAGGAAGAAAGAAAAAGAAAGAAAGAAATTAAAAGGAAGGAAGAATGAAAGAGGAAGAAAGAAAGAAAGAAAAAGGAAGGAAGAATGAAAGGAAGGAAGGAAGGAGGGAAGGAAGAAAGAGAAATAAATAAATAAAGAAAGAAAGAAAGAAAAAAGGAAGGAAGAATAAAAGAGGAAGGAAGAAAGAAAAAGAAAGAAAGAAAGAAAAAGAAAGGAAAAATGAAAGAGGAAGGAAGGAAGAAAGAAAAAGAAAGAAAGAAAGAAAGAAAAAAGGAAGGAAGAATAAAAGAGGAAGGAAGGTAGGAAGGAAGGAAGAAAGAAAAAGAAAGGAAAAATGAAAGAGGAAGGAAGGAAGAAAGAAAAAGAAAGAAAGAAAGAAAAAGGAAGGAAGAATGAAAGAAAAAGGAAGGAAGAATGAAAGAGGAAGGAAGGAAGGTAGGAAGGAAGGAAGAAAGACAGAAAGAAAGAAAGAAAGAAAAAGCAAGGAAGAATGAAGAGGAAGGAAGGAAGAAAGAAAGGAAGAAAAAGGGAGGAAGAATGAAAGAGGAAGGAAGGAAGAAAGAAAGGAAGGAAGGAAGGTAGGAAGGAAGGAAGAAAGAAAGAAAGAAAAAGAAAGGAAGAATGAAGAGGAAGGAAGGAAGAAAGAAAGAGGAAGGATGTGACAAATAATCTCTTGAACTTTGTGCGTAAGCAACGGGTGTCATGACATTTCTCTGCATATATGTACGACCGTATGTATATGTACGTGACAAATAATCTCTTGAACTTGAACTCGAAGAATGAAAGAAAGAAAGAATTGAAGAAAGGAAGGAAGAAAGGAAGAAAGGAAGGAAGAAAGGAAGGAAGGAAGAAAGGAAGGAAGGAAGGAAGGAAGGAAGGAAGAAAAATTAAATGAGGGAAGAAAGAAAAATGAAGGAAGAATGAAAGAAAGGACCGAAGGGAAAAAGAAACAAGCCTTCCGTCATTTTTTTCTTCTACAAATGGGCAACGTAAACATGACTTGATGGCGTACGAGACACGTCTAAGATCATTTAACACAAGATTATCAAAAAAATCTTCCAAACAACGAGAAACACGACGCAGAGTCACTTCACATATTTTCATTTTTTTTATTGATAAAATACAACTGTCGTCGTGCGCATGAAACACTCAGTTCTGTCCTGGGAACTTGGCACGTTGGGCTCATTTTGAACTGTGTGAATGAATGAACTGAACTAATGGTTTTGGATGCACAGCGTGCGGGGATTTGGGGATTTGGGCTCCAGCTGCACCACGCGGAGGCCTCACGCTGCGTCATGTTGGAATGTGAAGTGTGCGTGTCCCTCACTGTGTCTCCACCATCGGACTGAGCCTTGTTGTGCGAGATTCACACGGTGCCGACCGGTACCAGGGTCTCACAGGGGACCTCATGGATTCCACGTCGCAAAAGCCTCAGAAACTCGACGGCAGAGACGTGACAGAGCAAATGGGCGCATATCACTGCACGTCCTCACATCCTCACATCCTCACACCCTCACGTCCTCACGTCCTCACACCCTCACATCCTCACGTCCTCACACCCTCACGTCCTCACGTCCTCACGTCCTCACGTCCTCACATCCTCACACCCTCACACCCTCACATCCTCACACCCTCACACCCTCACACCCTCACGTCCTCACACCCTCACGTCCTCACACCCTCACGTCCTCACGTCCTCACATCCTCACATCCTCACATCCTCACACCCTCACATCCTCACATCCTCACATCCTCACACCCTCACACCCTCACGTCCTCACACCCTCACGTCCTCACGTCCTCACATCCTCACATCCTCACATCCTCACACCCTCACATCCTCACATCCTCACACCCTCACACCCTCACACCCTCACGTCCTCACACCCTCACGTCCTCACACCCTCACGTCCTCACGTCCTCACATCCTCACATCCTCACACCTTCACATCCTCACATCCTCACATCCTCACATCCTCACACCCTCACGTCCTCACGTCCTCACGTCCTCACACCCTCACATCCTCACACCCTCACATCCTCACACCCTCACACCCTCACATCCTCACATCCTCACACCCTCACGTCCTCACGTCCTCACGTCCTCATATCCTCACATTCATATCCTCACATCCTCACATCCTCACATTCATATCCTCATATCCTCACATCCTCATATCCTCATATCCTCACATCCTCACATCCTCACATCCTCATATCCTCACATCCTCATATCCTCACATCCTCACATCCTCACATCCTCATATCCTCACATCCTCATATCCCCATATCCTCACAATCATATCCTCACATCCTCACATCCTCATATCCTCACATCCTCACATCCTCACATCCTCATATCCTCACATCCTCATATCCTCACATCCTCACATCCTCACATCCTCATATCTGTAGGAGTACTTTATCCAGTATTACTCAGTCAAGTGTGTAATTGCAGGCACGTTGATTTATGAGATTGCACTAGTTCCTCAGTGCAACATTTTTTCATACACAAACACAAGACGCACAATATTGGCACACACACATATATACGTCGGTACACCCACACACGCACACGCACGCACGCACACACACACGCACACACACGTACACACACGCACAAATGCACACACACTCACTCACACACACACACACTCACACACACACACACTCACTCACACACATACACACACACACAATATTGAAAAACACGCACAAGTGCATGTCCACATGTGCATGGTCAGTACACACACACACAGACACACACACACACACACATACACACACAATATTGACAAACACACACAGATGCATGTCCACATGTGCATGGTCGGTACACACACACACACACACAGACACACACACACACACACATACACACACACAATATTGACAAACACACACAAATGCATGTCCACATGTGCATGGTTGGGACACTCACACACACACACAGACACACACACACACACACATACACACACAATATTGACAAACACACACAAATGCATGTCCACATGTGCATGGTCGGGACACTCACACACACACACACGCACACGCACGCACACACACACACACACGCACACAGACACACAAATGAATGTTCTATGTTTCTTTTTACATTTCTCTCCTGTTAGGTTGGACTGCATGGATGCGGCCCCACCACTGGCTCCAAACTCATTTAGACATTTTGCCAATCCATCTCGCAATTCCCGTTAGACAATGTAAACAGACGCTCGGTTTATAAAAAAGGGAGAGAAAAAAACCCTGTGATATTCCACACCCCTTCCTCATTTCTTACACAAGTGAAATGCTCACTTGGTTTGGTGCTTTCCAGTTCCATAACAGGAAGATATCACACCTGCATGCCATTAGGGTTCTTGTTATGTTGATTTATACAAAGACATATCGACAAAATGAAAAAAAGTATTGAAAATACATCTATCCTCTATACTCCATTCCCCTGTACATAGATGGATATAGTGCAAATTAGATAGAAAGATGGATAGATAGATAGATAGATAGAGACAGACAGACAGACAGACAGATAGATAGATAGATAGATAGATAGATAGATAGATAGATAGATAGATAGATAGAGACAGACAGACAGACAGACAGACAGACAGACAGACAGACAGACAGATAGACAGATAGATAGATAGATAGATAGATAGATAGATAGATAGATAGATAGACAGATAGATAGATAGATAGACAGATAGATAGATAGATAGATAGATAGATAGATAGATAGACAGATAGATAGATAGATAGATAGATAGATAGATAGATAGATAGATAGATAGATAGATAGATAGATAGACAGATAGATAGATAGATAGATAGATAGACAGATAGATAGATAGATAGATAGATAGATAGATAGGTAGATAGGTAGATAGATAGACAGATAGATAGATAGATAGATAGATAGATAGATAGATAGACAGATAGATAGATAGATAGATAGATAGATAGATAGATAGACAGATAGATAGATAGATAGATAGATAGATAGATAGACAGATAGATAGATAGATAGATAGATAGATAGACAGATAGATAGATAGATAGATAGATAGATAGAATATACAATAAACCTCAAAATCAACTTACTAGAAGATATACAATTTTGATGTGTAAAATAAACCTAAAGATTGACAAAAACTATGCACCTTAAAATTAATAATAATGGCCAAAATAAGCATCCAATAACAATGAAACAGAAAAATAAACCCATAAATAAACAATTAACAGTAAAAAAAAATTTCAATGTGCAATAAACCTAAAAAAAGATGGAAAAATTACAGTGCTTGTCCTGACCTGACCCAGGTTGAGGAGACAGAAATGGGAGGTTAGTAGTATGACCCATGCTACATGCTACATGGGGTACCTTCGTTAACATTTAAATAATTTAGCTCATTACAAGCTATGACTCCAGTTTCGCTTTTTCAATCTCCAGCTTCTGAACATCTTCACCATGACACATATGACACATGCGCAGCATTTAGAAAATGTGCTGCAATTCCAGACGTGCCGAACGAGCTGCATAGAAAAACAATTGGCAAATATGAAAAACACAACCACATTAACAGAAAACACAAATGCATTAACAGAAAACACAAACACACTAACAGAAAACACAACCCCATGAATAGAAAACACAAACGCTTTAACGGAAAGCACAGACACATTTACAGAAAACCCCAACTAATTAACAGAAAACACAACCACATTATAGAGAACACAAACGCTTTAACAGAAAAAACAACCGTATTAACAGAAAACACAAACAATTTAACAGAAAACTCAAACACATTAATAGAAAACACAAAGGCATGAACAGAAAACACACACACACATTAACAGAAAACACAAACGCATTAACAGAAAACACACACACACACACACACACATTCTTGTACTGGTATCAAAGTGAGGTCCAAGTAAATACACCTGTTAGCTGAGTGAGTGCACTTCTCATCCAAAAAATAGTTGGGGGGGGGGATACAAAGCACCTTCTGAAATAGAGAGAGAGAGAGAGAGAGAGATGGAGAGGGAGTGTGTGTGTGTGTGTGTGTGTGTGTGGACAGTACTGTATCTGTGATTTGTGCAATGGAAGCCAAATTGAAAGCACAGCTGGAAGCAGGGGGCTGTTGGAGTTGAAAATTCCTGCTGTGACAGAGTGTGTGTGTGTGTGTGTGTGTGTGTGTGTGTGTGTGTGTATGTGTGTGTGTGAGGAACAGTGAATAATATGGGGAGGTGGAGCTGCTGGTGGTGGTTGGAGGGGGCAGGACAATGGTGTGAGGAGCGAGAGCGGGGGATTGGCTGGCGGCAAAGCTGCCTTTGTGAGATCACAGCCCCCACAACAGCCTCCGCCCACATGACGGCGCTCATGCCAAGAAGAGGATCCACCCACACCCCCACCCACAACCACGCTCCAGTGAGGGTAGTGTCTTTAAACCAAGTGGACACCGTTTAGATGGATGAGTCAGTGACCATTGATTTTAGGTAGAACAGAAGTGACACACACACACAGACACACAGACACACACACACACACACACGCACGCACGCACGCATGAACACACACACACACACACACACACATACACACACACACACACACACACACACACACACACACACACACACACACACACACACACACACACACACGGCTACAAGCTAAGAGACCCAATTACATGCCATCAACCTCTATACTGGGTAGTTTATATCTCTCTGGAAAACAAGACAATTATATATAAATACATTATTTATATAATTGTAATAGCTAGTGCATGCCTGCTCAGAAATTCAGACTTTCGAAGACATTCTAATGGCACAGTATAACAAGATTTCAGCACAATTTTGCAAGACAAAGGCAGCACCAAATGGGGAAATTGAGGCATAATACAACTTCAGGAGGATCCGTTGAGTCAAGGTCTGTCAACGATCCAGTCCTGTTTATGCAGACTGTAAATATTTTATCTTGTCGGCAGCTCTTGATAAACAACATTGCTGAAAAAGAGATGTTTCTTAAAGACACTCTTTGTGACTCAGTCGCAGAGCCCTATATAATAATAATAATAATAATAATAATAATAATAATAGTAATAATAATAATAATAATAATAATAATAATAATAATAATAATAGTTATTATTATTATTATAAACTCTACCCTAGGTTTACACACTGTATTATTATTATTATCATTATTATTATTATTATTATTATTATTATTATTATTATTATTATTAATAATAATAATAATAATAATAATAATTTAATTACTTTTAACTCTTATTCTTAGTCTTCTTCTTCTTCTTCTTCTTCTTCTTCTTCTTCTTCTTCTTCTTCTTCTTCTTCTTCTTATTATTATTATTATAATTATAGGCTCTATCCCTATTGTTATTGCTCTGACGTTTTTATTTTTAATATTCTCAGCGTTTTTCAGGCTTAAAGTATCTTAACATAGCACATGGTTGAGGTCTCGTTAGAACTGGGACCTTCCAGACATCTTGTCGTTTGAGTTTGATCAATGTCAATCTACATGAATTAGTGCAAAAAATGTCGTAATTCTACCGGAAGTGGACGAATGTTGAGGAGATTTGATTAGTTTCAGGAGTGGGCCGCTTTATGAAATCATCATCCAAAGTGTTATACAAATCCAGTCTTCGTCTCTCGGAACTCATTCGCATCCGTCGACTCGCAACGCGAAGACAGACAACTTGAGCCGATGCTGCGTTTAAAGGAAACTCTGAAAACTGACTCGCGCTGTATTTTACAAAACCCGGAAAACTATAAACGGTTCAGTGATGTAAGTGCACAGCGATTGGTCCAGACATTGGCCGAGAGAAACACGTGTGAAAAAACACGTGAAAAATAAGGTACTTCACTTAAAGTTAACATGTCTTTACTTATACACGATTTATTTCAAAACATTAAATGTGAAGGCACTCAAATTATGGCATTACGGAAACTTGGAAAATTGAACATGACTAAACTGGACCCTGTATATCGCTGTCTGCAGCTTTATTTATTATTATTATTATTATTATTATTATTATTATTATTATTATAAACTCCACCCTAGGTTTACACACTGTATGTCTACTCTACATACTGCGTTTTACTACTACGACACAACACTCCAGTGCTTGCTCACAATATTAAAGTCTGAACCTGCTCTTTCTAAAAGGTCAGTCCAGATATAAACAGATATATCAACGAAAAAATATCAAGCAATTTACTGTCGCATAGCATTGTAGCCTTGATGTAAATTGTTAACAGTGTAAGTTTCATGTTGTTGCACTGTTACTATAGTGATTATGTATAATCATTACAAAAAAACCCCGATACTTATTACAGTATATTCAGCATGCTTACAAACAATGACAATAACATTTTCAAAATATATATTGTAAGGAGGTGGCCTGGGAACCACATACATTTGCAGCTCATATTTCATTTGCTCCTCAGAATACGTCTGGCCACCCCATTCAAACAGATTTCCAGCCGACCTTGCCAGGGTCGGGCCAATCACAACCGTTTATCTGATATGGGGCGGGTTAGTTAGCGATAGTCAGGCAACTTGTATCGACTTGTGACCGACTGCTCCAAGATACGACCGTGGAAATTTGCAGTTGGTGCGTCGGCGGCCAGTCAGCAGTCAGTCAGCAGTCAGTCGGCAGTCAGTCGGCAGTCATTTAGCAGTCAATCAGCGGGCGACCTACATCGTGTGTGCACGTAGTTTCGTGGCTTATCGATATTTTTTTCATATTTACTGTGTTTGTGCTGTGTATTTTGTTTATTTTCACCCTTCATGATGAGTCCTAAGAAGAAGGATGATGGGAAAAAGAAAAAGCCAACGACTCCCATTGAAACTAAGAAGGAAATCATAGAAAAATATGAGCGCGGTGTATATGGGAAAAATTGCTTCGACATACACAAACTGTTTTAACATATGACTGTTTTAACATATGACTGTTTTAACATATGACTGTTTTAACGTACGACCGTTCTTATAGAAGAAATTCCAGTCGTGCGTCGAGGTACCACACTGTACTATTATTATTATTATACTTATTATTATTAAAATATCCATTTTATTACCTCCCATATACAGTTTTTTTAAATAACACGTCTCAATACCCCAAGTACTAGTAAATAGTTTGGGTTGATTTAGTAGTACTGAGACAAGCTCTTGTACTCTCTTTTGGGATTACTTTATTTTTCATTGGTCGAGTTGTATCTTTATGCTGAGGCTGTGCTTTACATATTTTCCTCCCGATTTGCGGGAGCTTGATTTAAGACCCACGTCACCATTTTATTTCACAAACTACTGTGTGTATAAATTAATAATAAAAAAAAGTTATAATAACAGAACAGACAACTCATTTTCTTTTTCTTTTCTTTTTTGGTGGAGCCAACGTCACTGAACACGTTAAAAGTAGCTCCACATAAAGTGGACGTTTGGCAACCGGAGGAGGTGGAAGAGGGAGGGAGGAGGAGGAGGGGGGAGGGAGAAGGAGGACGAGGAGGAGGAGGAGAAGGGGAAGGAAGATGAGGAGGGGGGGAGAAGGAGGAGGAGGAGGGGGAGGGAGAAGGAGGAGGAGGAGGAAGAAAAGGAGGATGAGGAGGAGGAGAAGGGGAAGGAAGAGGAGGGGGGAGGGAGAAGGAGGAGGATGAGGAGGACGAGGGGGGAGGGAGAAGGAGGAGAAGGGAGGTGGGAGAAGGAGGAGGAAGAGGAGGAGGGAGGGAGAAGGAGGAGGATGAGGAGGAGGAGGGGGGGAGAAGGAGGAGGAGGGAGGTGGGAGAAGGAGGAGGAGGAGGAAGAAGAGGAGGATGAGGACGGATGGAGAAGGAGGAGGAGGAGCAGGAGGAAGATGAGGGGGAGGAGGAGGGGGGAGGGAGAAGGAGGAGGAGGGAGGTGCAGGAGGGAGGAGGAAGCGGAGGATGAGGAGTGGGAGAAGGGGAGGAAGAGAAGGAGGGAGGGAGAAGGAGGAGAAGGAGGAGAAGGAGGAGGAGCAGGATGGGGAGGAGGAGGAGGAGAGGGAGCGAGAAGGAGGAGGAGGAGCAGGAGGAGGAGGAGGAGGAGAAGGAGGAGCAGGGGAAGAAGGAGGTGGAGGAGGAGAAGGAGGAGAAGGAGAAGGAGGAGGAGGAGAGGGAGGAGGAGAAGGAGGATAAAGTAAAGGAGTGATAAAAAAGTCCAAAGCGAGGCAGATCAAATATGAATTTAGTCACATATTTATTACATAAATATATAGTAAAATAGACCAGCGACAATTACCATAAAAATATCTTCCTTTAAAATCCTGACCATAAACAAAGATTTTTTTTTGAAAAAAAAAAAAAATAATCATAATAATAATAATACAACGTCCAACAAACAAACAAACAAACAAACAAAGACGCTGATTGTCTGGACCGGTCGTTAAGCAGCACCCACCACGAAAACACCTGACTCCGCCCCTCACCTGCCCGCCGCTGGACCCGGAGGGGGGAGGGGGGGGGGGTCCAGAGGGGAGGAAGAAGGAGGTGGGTGTGATGGAGGTGCGGGTGGTGTGAGAGGAGATCACAGTAGATAGATCCGGAGTGTAAGTGTGTGTGTGTGTGTGTGTGTGTGAGTGTGTGTGTGTGTGTGTGTGTGTGTGTGTGTGTTTTTCTCACACACTGACTAACATGCTCATTGTCTGAATCCTGAATATTCATTTTTGCTGGGACGCGATCTGATCTGATCCGATCCCATCCCATCCCATCCCATCCGATCTGATCCCATCTGAGACACCGAATTCATTCGCAAGAAAGAAGAACAGGAAAAAGAAAAATGGGTCAATCCCATCAGAACAGTCCCCGGAAACTCGACTTTTGGCAACTTTTTGGCGTGTTTTCTCTACTTATTATCACACAAATGAGGGTCACGGGTCGGACGCCTCAAACAAAATGAGAATGAAAAATAAAATACAAGGAAAGTTGTGAAAAAAAGAAAAAGGAAATAGAGAGAGATAGTTCTGTCGACCTCTGACCCCTTCCATCGCCGTTTCGCCGCCGCCTCCCGGACCAAAGCGAGCCAATCTCACGTAACCGCACCTCTCGTTTCTCGCTGCTACCGCGCCCCCCGCGTGACCCCAGAACCTCCGAAAAATCATCGCCCGGCGGAGCCTCGAACGACCGGCTCCCGAAATCATTTCCAGGTGTCCCGCGCAGGACGCCCGGAGAAGGTTTCCCCGAAGGGAGGAACGTCGATCCCCCCCCCAAAAAACTGTCTGGATGACGAACGCATCGGGCCGCGTCAGACAAACGGCCGCGAGCTCGTCTGGCGGCCTGCTGTGCTGCCGGGGGACGTTTCGGCGGCGGAGACTCCCTCCTGTCGCTTAACCCTGAACGCAAACATGTCGACCAGCATCTGGCGGAGAGAGAGAGAGAGAAAGAGAGAGAGAGCGAGAGAGAGAGAGAGATAGAGAGAGAGAGATAGAGGGATGGAGAGAGGGAGAAAGAGAGGGAGAGAGATAGAGATGGGGGAGAGAGAGAGAGAGAGAGAGAGAGAGGGAGATGGGGAGAGAGAGAGAGAGAGAGAGGGAGAGAGTGGGATGAGAGAGGGAGGGAGAGAGAGAAGGACAGAGAGCGAGAGGGAGCGAGGGAGAGAGAGGGAGAGAGAGAGAGAGAAGGAGACTCCGCAAGATCGTTCAGAAGAAAAGCTCCATCCATCCTCCCCCCATCCATCCATCCTCCCCCCATCCATCCATCCATCCATCCATCCTCCCTCCATCCATCCATCCTCCCCCATCCTGGGAGGCGCCCAGTGTCCGGACAACAGGCTATGGAAGCAGGTAAAGCAGGCGTAGGGTTCCAGCTTCTCCCCCATGAATTAACAACCCTTCTAGGTGTTCTTCAGGGAGGCTTGTTTGGTGGGAGCCACGTGTGCGGCCGCCCGACCACGCGGAGCCTGCTACGAAAGTTCAACTCACTTTTCCTCCACTTTCAATCCAAAGATGTCACTTGCCAGCCTGCCACGGAGGTTTTGGCCTATTTCGCCGTACGCAATCCATATTAAACGTAACCAAGGTGGTGAAGAAGTCGCAGTTGAATGATATTTGGGAGGGGGTCTGGGGTTGAATGGCGCTGCATGGGGCGGATGGAAGTGGAAGTATTATTATTTATTTATTTAGTTATTTATTTTTAAGACAAGTCCGGCTGAGTGACATTGGCCGTTAGATGGAGCCGACGGAGTTGATGTTGGAGTCGAAGGAGCGAAATGTGCTGGGAAGCTCGGACGGAGCCCAAGGAACAAACGGAGGAGAGCGAAAAAAAACAAAAAAAACAAAAACGAGCGCAAAGATGGAGAAGACCGGACGCGGCCGGGGGGGGGGGGGGGGGGGGGGCAAGAGCCTTCCGAGGGCCCCCCGGCGTCGCCGACCCGAGCGGTCCCCCCCCCCCCCCCGCCCCCTCCCAACCAAAACCTTTCTCGAGCGCTGCGGAGCACCGGCTCAGGACGTCCAAACATCTGCTCCCACAGCGTCACGTCACGTCAGCGTCCAAAGAAGATCCGTTTCCCGGACGCGGCCGTTCTTCCTGAAGGGGTTTGCGGCGCCAACTGAATTTGTTGGTTTTATTTTGTGTTTCTCTTCTCCCTCAAGGCCTGTCCCTCCCCACCCGTTTTATATCAAAGGTTTCCCAAACGATCCCGGTGATTTAGCTCCGGGAAGAGCGCGGCGAGGCAGCTCAAATCGAATCAGACAAACAACGGCGCCGCCGACATCATCGCTGCCGGGAATTTGGTGGAATACTTGACTTTCTCTTTGAGGCGAGGGGTTGGCTGTGAACCACTGGGAAACACCATATAATGATCCACAAAATGGAATTATGTTAATAAAATGTTATGATGTTGCCATAACAGGCGATAAGGGAGCAGTGTGTGTGTGTGTGTATGTGTGTGTGGGGGGGGGGGCAGCAACAAGGAGGTTAATTTTACCATAAACAGTTGAACAAACCTAATGTGTGCAAAACAAATAAACACATTTCATTTACGATAACGAGCCTAATGCGGTTTTGATTGGAAAAGTTTTCGTTTGAACTTTTGTTCTCGGTTCCTGCACGGGCGGCATCCTCCCCACACGCTCAGCCCCGATGGCTGTTGTGATCGGAGCGCTGTGTCGCCAAACATTGTCATTGAGGCCGGCTTTCCATGTGCCAAATATATAATAAATATATAATAAAAATAAAATTAAATATTGAAAAATTATTAAAAAACATTAGCACATATTACAATCATTATAAAAAAAAGTCATAATTATAATTATTATCATTAATAATAATAATAATAATTTTTTTAAATAAAATAAAAAAAAATGAAAAAAAACTGTCTAATGGCATCGATTAACTGTCGGTTGCTGTTTGTTATTCTGTCTTCTCTGTCGCTCTTTAAATTAAAACCTTCTTAAAAAGTTTATATTTTTTGTCTTGATTCCTGACACACGCGTCCCCAAACGCTAATCCCAGTGTCCGGCCCCGCCTCAGAAGGTGCTTTTTTTAAAATTATTTCATATTTTTTGGGGGGGGATTCGGGGGGTTTTGAAAGACGCACGCACGCACACACTTCGGTGAGTCATAATTTCAATTTCAGTGCTAAGTGCTTCAAAAAAAGCGTCAAAAAGGGGCTGGAACAGAAGACTTTTCCGAGCGCGAGCCTCAAATCTCAGTTATTTGAGTTGAATTTAAAAAATAAAAAATAATTAATTTTTGGTGTGGAATCAGTGACGGATCGCCCTGGCACAGATTGTCTGGGCCCTGTTGGCCGGGCCCATAACCTGCACCGGTGTTAACATAATAAATAGTTGGGGCGGTGACACGATGTCACCTTTAAAGTAAGACATACCTCCATCCAGCGCGCTCAGCTGTGTATTTACCACCTCAGTCACAAAGGAATTAGGGTCACGGTCGCCGCGGCATGAGTAGTCGTTTTATGTGCACGCTCACGATGTACCATGGAATCGCTCTCAAATGTTTGCCGGGCGATACAGGCCGCGTCAACAACAAACGGCAAAAAAAATAATAATAAGAATAAAAAATCCCTACGTCGTCATCAATCAGTCGTCAGCGGTTTCTGACTCTTCCCCGACGCCGCCGCCGCGTCCTCCATAATAAAACGAAATAAGAACCACCCGAGCAGCGCAGCGGGACACGGCCGACCGGGCGGATCGGTGACGTTGTCAAATTGAAAACGGCCGAAGAAGAAGTTCCGACGTGGAGACATGGCGGACGGCATCACAGCTCCTCAAACAGCGACGCGGGCGTGATGGACTGCCGGGCCGCCGCTCCAGCGTAGCCGCGGCGCCCGTAGCCCGCCTGCGCCTGACGCTCATTCGCCGAAGCGGGTTCCACAAATGGCGCGGCGGCTCTGCCGGCGATGACGTCACAACGCGCAAGGGGAGACATTTCGAGCGTGAATGGACGCGGGAAAGGCGCAAATCGGCGCAGAACAATTCGCCACAGGGCAGGAAGTGAAGCGTTTGACCCGCTCACCCCCAGACCCGCACTTTTGATGTCCCCCCAAACTTTCAAACGATGCGCGCGTCCCTGCAGTTTTATCTGGTAAACCACCATCGCAAGCTCTTCGTGTTGACATCGGGGTCGGTTTTTTTGGTCGTTTTTCTTTGTTTAATTTGGGGGACGCCGAGCGCCTCGCGACCACGGAATCCTTTTGACGCCATCGCAGTCGGACCGAGAACTCCCTTTCGTTGAGAGCGGGGCGCGGCCGACATGGGAGGCGGTGATGGCCAAACAGAACACAGACGGAAAAAGGATGCCCGTGCTGATCGTGAAAACCAGAAGACCAAAAAAGATGAGTTAACAATGGAGGTTCATCTAAGGTTAAACGTTTATTCGGTTTTTTTTTTCTTTCTTTCTTTTTTTTTTTTTTTTTTTTTTTTTTACCTGAGAGAATCCTTCAATATCTTTCTTTCACCCACAATGCACTGTCTGTGTGTTTGTGTGTGTGTGTGTGTGTGTTAAAGGGGTTGTGACTCGGTGACAACCGACGCTACAGCGCAAAATAATCGCAAAAACTTCTCCTCTACAGCGTTTTGGAAAAACATGGACACAAGACCAGTCGTAACTGTACAAGGCTCACACATTGCACTTCACAAAATCACAACTGCATCTTTTCATCAACCAACCCCAACCCCAACCCTAACCCCCCCCTTTTTTTTTTCCAGCGCAATTCAATTCATTTTCTGTGTAAAACTCCAAAAAGGGAAGGCATAAATTGTGCAAAATAAGCCTTCCGTTTGTGGGGTGCAAGTTCAACATTAACCTTTTTTTTTTTTTTTTTTTTAATTATTATTTGTCAAATCATTTTCCGCTTCAATATTTCCTCCAGCTCAAAGTGCAGCTCAGCCAAGCGCCGAAAAAAACAAAACATAAAACGTAATTGGCGATGATTGGACCTGGAGTGGGTCATTGATTGTGTTTAAGTGTTGCATTTAAATGGGACCTCGCGGGGGACTCGGAGAACATTTATTTAAATTATTATTTTTTTCATTTTTCATTGCGACGTTACATTCATTTGGCCGTGGGGGTAAAATACTTTAGAGTCTCAATACTACCACTGTTATTATTTGAAAGGGGCGCCCGATTCACTGGTCTTGTCCAAGCTTCTTTTGGGGGCTTTGAGGCGTCGGCTTTAGCCCGCACCAACCCATAAAGGAAAGTTTTTAAAAACGCTTGTTTACACGGACACGCACACACACACACACACACACACACACACACACACACACACACACACACACACAATTTGGGAGCGGTTTACAAAAAACCAACACATTTTTCAGTTTTCTCAACTCTCTACAATCTGACTGATAAGTGCCTCTGGTTAGAACCTGGATTGAATCCTTTATGCTCCGTGGAGAAGAACCCACTTTGGGGGAGGGGGCGGCCAAAAGAAGAGATCCGATCGGAGCCGATCGATCGTAATAATGGTTTGTACGCGACTGAGTTTATTTATTTTTTTTAAGAGCCGCTCCTTGTAACAATGAGACCCGCCCACGTAAAAGAGAGAATTGGGAGGCATATTGCATAGACATCTTCCTTAGACTTGCATGTCCTCACAAGCTCCACATTTGGCGTTAAGGGGAGGGAGGGGTAGGAGATAACCTTTTTTGGGGCGGGGGCTTTTTTTTTTGCGATATCTGCGACGTGAGCGTGGAGTCGGTTACAGGTAAAAAAAAAAAAGAAAAAAAAGAAACGTAACCATCTCCCGAGGCAACCAACGTTGGAATCAGACGGTAAAAAAAAACAAAAAAACAAAAAACCCAAAATGGCAAAGTTGGGCGTCCTGAAAAACCGGGTCCATGGGCAGGTTGGCTGGGGACAGAGGTATCCCTTTGCAAAACAACACGAGGGGTCGTACGATTGATTGATAAAATGATGACTCAAAAACAACGATGAACTGAGTAAAACAATCAAACGATTAAACGTTTAATCGATTCAAACGATGAATCGATTAAACGATTAACTGAGTGAAACAATTCAAGCGATTAATCGATTAATCGAGTGAAACAAACTAAAACGATCAACCGATTAAAACAATTAACTGAGCAAAACGATTACAGCGATTACCACGATTAATCGATTAATCGACTCGTTCGCTTTCTGGATATGGACTGGCAAGCGCATTGTGCGTCCTCGAGTTGCACACGAGCACACGTTCAAAAGAATGAAGGGATACACGTCACTTTGTCTTGTGTTTCTCTTTCCTTTTTCTTACTTTCTTACCAGGCATGTAGCGGTCAGTTATTTCAGAGAGTTCTTACCACAAACCATCCGGTCATTTATGTGTGATGTGAGTGTTGCATATGTTTTTGTTTTCTTTCTACATATACCAACATTTACCTTTTCATTTTTGCTGTATTTACATCCTTGGTTATGGCCAAAATCAAACAAAAAAAAACAAAAAAAAACAACAACAACAAAAAATAAAAAAATAAAACCAACAACAGAAAAGTACAAAAGAATACAGAAAGAAACATTGTATTGCACCTTGCAGACGGGCAATAGTATTATCCTCTGTTTGTTGGTTATTTTTCGTAACGTCTGTCCGTGTTGCTGGTGTGTGGAAATGAGGTTGCGGGCGCTGGGCGCAGCTCCAGCCCCGTGCTGTCGGCTACATTCAAGACCATAGAACACTCGGCCATCGCAAAAAAAGAAGCCGCCGTCCCCCAAACTATGACACCGTTCACATTATTACTGTTTTTTTAATTGGACGTTTCACCCACACGGCTGCGTTTTTTTTTTTGTTTCTTTTTGCTTTTGTTGTCATTTATTTTTTCCACTTTTTATTTTATTTGATTTTTTTTCATTTTATGTTTTTAAGTGACGTTTGGATATCTGAGGTTTGAATGTTTGAACCAAACGGAGTCAAATAAAAGATGCTAAAATAGCAATATCAGAAGAAATAATAGAGACACCGCAGCTTGAGGGAGGGAATTCCTTTTTTGCAATTCGATGCATTTGCACCACAAACACATAAGAAACCTGGACATACATCTCGTAATATATAGATCTGTATATATATTTATATATGCATCTCTGCACTTTTTCACATGTGCCTGCAAAAAAACATGCCTCCTCCTCCACATCCCGAGTTCCATTGAGTTTGTGTTGTGTGAGGTATGAGAAGATTGTCTGATTTTTTTTGTTTTTGGGGTGTTTTTTTTTTTTTAAGCATACTTTTTAATGTTTGTGTTTTTTTTTGTTTTTTTTTCCAGAGTCGTCTTTCGTTAAAAAAAAGGAAACAAACAAAAAATATATATATACGTATATATATATTCAAATAAAAAAAAAATCCTGTTTTTGTCATTTATAAATCCCTCCCGATAAAGGGGACGGACACCGGGACAGATACACAGACGAGGTGTGTTGGCTTTTAGACGTGGAAAAAGACGTGTAGAAGTATTTCCTGTTACACTGCACGCATGGCCCAAAAAAAAAACAAAAAAACAGTTCTTATTTTTTTTTTCTCTTTTACACAGAGTTGTCGCATCGAAAAACAAAACAAACAAAACAACAAAAACAAAACATTTATATAAAAAACAGAACAAAAAAAAAGCTACATCTCCCCGCTTTATTTTGTTTTTGTTCAGGAGTCTTTGTTTCTTTTATCTTTTTTAATCTTTCTTTTTTAAAGATCGTTTCATCGATATTTCTCATTCTTTTTCTTTCCTCGACAAAGTCAAACTCAAGAGAGTAAAAGCAGCGTTTTAGGCCCCCCGTGTATCGCCAGGTCAAAAAATAAGAAATAAAAAATGTCTTCCACGCAGGTCGGGCATCTCTTCTTTTCCCGAAAGATGGGCGGGAATTCCGGAAACGGGATGCAGGGACCCCCTCCCTGCTCCTCCTCCTCTCATCACCACCTGAGAGTTGGCGGCTCTCCCCCTCTTTTGAGGGAGGGCTACACCGGGGGTGACGTGCTGGGGGGGGGGGGGGGCGGTGAGGAGAATGACGACCGACCCCAGTCCCGGCGCTCCCTTGTTCTCTCCTCCACCTCCACCTCCACCACCTCCTAGTTTCTCTCTCTCTCTCATTCGCCCGTTCTTTCCCTGCCGCCGCCGCCGCCACCGCCGCTTCTGCACGGTCACATTCACCCAGTGGGGCCAGCCTTGTCTCACAAGGAAGGAGGGGAGGGAGGAAGGAAGGAATAGGAGAAAGGAAGGAAGGAAGGAAGGGAGGGGGGCCTGGATTGTTTGCTTGGTCAGTGATTCTGGACTGATTTTTGATTTTGATTTCACCTCCCTCCCTCCTATCCCCATCCCCGCCCTCCCTCCCTCTTTGCGGGGTCAGAGTTTCTGAAGGATGGATGGATGGATGGCTGGATGGATGGATGGCTGGATGGATGGATGACTGGATGGATGGATGGCTGGATGGATGGATGACTGGATGGATGGATGGATGGATGGATGGATGACTGGATGGATGGATGGCTGGATGGATGGATGGCTGGATGGATGGATGACTGGATGGATGGATGGCTGGATGGATGGATGACTGGATGGATGGATGGATGGATGACTGGATGGATGGATAGATGGATGGATGGGGTGTGGAACGGGGGGCTGTTTGCTGTTTCTGCCGTGAAGAGCGGCTTTTAACATTTTGGAGACCTCTCTCCACCTTTGGGGAGGGGGCAAAGGGGGCTGGGGTAGCGGAGCCTATTACTGACAATCAGACAGGCGGTTTGAGACCGAGGCGGTCGGCGCTGGGAGCGAGCCTCTGTTAGACAGAGCAGGTCAGGTTTCCATGGAAATGGGGAGACGCAGGAAGTGTGTTTGGCGGTTTGACGGAGGTGATGGAGACAGCGGTGAGGGCCGCTGCTGCAGCAGTAGTAGTGCAAAAGCTCCCGATGGCTCAGGCGTCCGTGGCGGTGAATCGGGCGACGGGGTGCAAATCGTTTCTGAGCTACGCTCTCCCAAACAAGAAAATAGGTGGAGTACCGGGGTTGGGGTGGAGGGCGGGCGGGTGGAGGACAGAGATCCGGGCCCGGAGCCAGATCCCTCCCAGGTGCTCTGGGAGTGATCTGAGGTCCGCTCTCCGAGACCAGAAACCCCCAACCCCCAACTCCCACCACCACCGCCGCCGCCTGACCCCCACCCGGTTTGAAACGGAGCGGCTTGGCCTTCCTTCCGCCCCCAATCCATCTGTGAACCAACTCCCACCCGCCCACGCTTCTCTGGCGTGTTGAAGTTTTTTTTTTTTTTTTTTTTTTTTGTGAAAAAATACAAACAAACAGAAAACAAAAGCCCCCGTCCGGTGGAGTCGCTGCTGCTGCTGCTGCTGCTGCTGCTGCTGCTGCTGCTGCTGCTGCTGCTGCTGCTGCTGCTGCTGCTGCTTGTCATCCAAAATAAAAATGTGATTATTATTTTATTTTTATTTTTTTTTTTATCTTCTTCTTTTTTTCTTTTCTTCCAGTCTCCTTGAAAACCATCAATCACCCGGCGAAGTGCTGAACCAACACAGATAAGGCTTGGCCACAGAATCAGAACAAACAAAGTGGGCTTTCACTTTCCAATCAACATTCATGAATGTCTTTGGCAAGCACACGTAAGACATTTGCCGTGGAATGACTGATGCTGTTGCCATCAGCATTTGTAAAGTGCATGAGGCGACACGCAAGTGATGAGATACCATTATCATTTTTTTTCTTTTGGGCGGGAGGGGGAGGGGGCGGGGGGCGGGCGCAGGCGGGGCGGGGCGGGGGCATCATTTTAAAGCCGTGGACATTCCACATCCCGGTCACGCGCTCCTATGACCATGCACTGAAGGATGCTTGTTTCCATGACAACGCTCTCAAACAGTCGCCGACAGAAGCCGGCTGCTTAGTGGTACCCTGGCAGACGACCGTGATATACCATTAAGTGTCCTTTTCCTTTTCCTTTTTTTTTTTTTTTTTAATTTGCATGCTAATTCAAAGG
>NC_137207.1:21990862-22003362 GCF_960531495.2 Zeus faber
GTGTGTTTGTGTGTGTGTGTGTCTGTCTAAACCGCATGTGTGTGTATCCGTGTCCTGGCACACAGCTGCTAATCCCCTCCCTAGATAAGACCAACGTCATGATGCTCAGACAGAAGGGCCCCCCACAACACAGGTTGTCAGACATTTTTTAAAAAACAAAAAAAAAAAAAACGGGAAGTCAGGAGAAGCGGGCGAGCGGATGAGGTGGATGAGGAGGATGACGCCGTTTTTTAAACAAAAAGAAAAAACAGAACAAACGAAAAAAAAAAAAAAAAAATCCTCCGTTTTGCTCGACTCTCTTGTTTTGCTGGTGAGTTGCTGCTGTTGTCGCCGTCGTCGTCGTCGTCGCCGTCGTCGTCGCCGTCGCCGTCGCCGTCTCCGCCGTCGCGCTCGTTTTTTTGGGTTCCCGAATCCCCCGCCGGAAAATGTAAAGATTCCCTTCCTCCCGTCCTTCACGTCCCTCCTTCCTTACACCTCCTGGTCCTCGAAGACCTCGAGAAAGAGCGGCGGGAAGAGCTCGTTGGGGCACTCCACCTTCATGTGGAGGAAGCGGCTGGCGTGGCAGGCGCCGATCATGCGCAGGTCGGTCACCTTCATCAGCAGCTTGGGCCAGAAGTGCGGAATGTTGTGCTTGCGGTAGTTGATGTAGTGCTCGAACGCCAGCAGGTAGGTCTCCTGGCACTGCTCGATCTTCTCCACGCTCGTCAGGCCCGAGCGGTCTGAAGAAACACAAAAACACACGGCGAGACCGCTGGGTTAAGATTCAGAGGCTTTTCGGGGCGGTCAAGCGGAGGGATGACGTGCAGCCGGCTGGTCGTTATCGTAAAAAAATAATCGACCCTGACGGTTGAGATCAGGAACCCGACACCAAGCGGAGGGGGTGTTGTTTCTTAACTAGTATGGGCAGTTTCTGTGGTGTGGGGGTGGTGTGGTTTAAGCAGCCACACCTGTCTTGCGGTCTAGGTAAATGGCCCCGGGAGCAGGGCGGCTGTACGCCTGTTGCTCGTCAGAGCAATCATCGAGCAACAGCTCAATCACACAGCCCCACACACACACACACACACACACACACACACACGGGCAGAGGCTCAGGTCATGACAGGGTTCCCTCTGCTCCCGGCTTGTTACATCTAGCCCACTCCCTACAATAAACCGGTGCGTTTGCAACATCTCTGCCCTGTGTCGGCCCTGAAAACGCCACCCCGGTAGCGTGTGGCAGGCGGATCTGCCCAAGTAGCACCCCGACAGGGACTCTCCAGCACGGGGAAGGGACCCAGAAGGGCCGTCGGAAGAAGCACTGGAGCCACCAGCGGTTCAGCGGGCGGCCATAGCACCAGCCCTCTCCCCACGGGCAGCAGCAGCCCCGAGGATGTCCGGCGGAGGACCCGGGGGAGAAGCAGCCGCAGCAGCCACCACGGGTGACAACCTACAGCTATCCCGCTGCCCCGCCCAGCAGCCACAGAACAACATAATTTCATAGTTTCATAACTAGTATGGATAGTTTTATGACTAGCATGGCTCGTTTCATAACTTATATGGCTAGTATCATAACTAGTATGGCTAGTTTTACAACTAGTAAGCCTAGTTTTATAAATAGTATGCCATGGTTATGACTAATAACCCTTGTGTTATGACTTGTATTCCTAGTATTATGACTAGTAAGCCTAGTTTCATAACTAGTATCCCTAGTGTTATGACTAGTAAGCCACTTTTATAACTAGTATCCCTAGTGTTATGACTAGTAAGCCAAGTGTTATGACTAAAAATCCTAGTTTTATAACAAGTATCCCTAGTGTTATAACTAGTAAGACACTTTTACAACTAGTATCCCTAGTGTTATGACTAGTAAGCCAAGTGTTATGACTAATAAGCCTAGTTTTATAGGAGGGTTCTTCGTTCTTCGTTCAAGTTCAAGAGATTATTTGTCACATACATACACATAACTAGTATCCCTAGTGTTATGACTAGTAAGACAGTTTTATAACTAGTATCCCGAGTGTTATGGCTAGTATGCCTAGTGTTATGACTAGTAAGCCTAGATTTATAACTAGTATCCCAAGTGTTATGACTAGTAAGCCTAGATTTATAACTAGTATTCCTAGTGTTATGACTAGTAAGACACTTTTATAACTAGTATCTCTAGTGTTATGACCAGTGTGCCAAGTGTTATGACTAGTAAGACACTTTTACAACTAGTATTCCTAGTGTTATGACCAGTAAGCCAGTTTTATAACTAGTAACCCAAGTGTTATGGCTAGTATGCCTAGTGTTTTGACTAGTAAGCCTAGTGTTATGACTAGTAAGCCTAGATTTATAACTAGTATCCCTAGTGTTGTGACTAGTTTTATACCTAGTATCCCTAGTGTTATGACTAGTAAGCCTAGTTTTATAACTAGTATCCCTCGTGTTATGACTAGTAAGACACTTTTATAACCAGTATCCCTAGTGTTATGACTAGTAAGCCTAGTTTTATAACTAGCATCCCTCGTGTTATGACTAGTAAGACACTTTTATAACTAGTATCCCGAGTGTTATGGCTAGTAAGCCTAGTGTTATGACTAGTATACTTGGTGTTATGACTAGTGTGCCCAGTATTGTGACTAGTTAGCCTAGTTTCATAACTAGTATGCCTAGTGTTATGACTAGTAAGACACTTTTATAACTAGTATCCCGAGTGTTATGGCTAGTAAGCCTAGTGTTATGACTAGTATACTTGTTGTTATGACTAGTGTGCCCAGTATTGTGACTAGTTAGCCTAGTTTCATAACTAGTATGCCTAGTGTTATGACTAGTAAGACACTTTTATAACTAGTATCCCGAGTGTTATTGCTAGTAAGCCTAGTGTTATGACTAGTATACTTGGTGTTAGGACTAGTGTGCCCAGTATTGTGACTAGTATGCCTAGTTTTATGACTAGTAGGCCTAGTTTCATAACTAGTATGCCTAGTGTTATGACTAGTATCATCAATCAATCTCTGCGATGTTGAGGCAACATCTAGTTCTCATGGAGCATGGTGTATTTCCAGCAGGCTGGGTGATGCTTCCTGCCCTCCAGGACTGCAGGGGCGGATAACATACACATCATTCTCTGATTTCACACCGCTCCGCCAACAGCCACTGACCAAGCCAAAAAAAAAAAACATGTTTGCTTTTCATGGCTGTTGTTTTTTTTTTTGTTTCTTTTTTTTCTTCCACGGGGAAATGTGTGTTTAACCTCACATGGGATGTTTCCCCCCGAGACAGGAAACATATGAGATATGAAAGATATTAAGTCAATTGTTTAATATACTGTAGAGATAAATGGAGCAAATTTGGATGGCTTTCCTTGGATTTCCTCCCTAACCTTTTATCCCTCTTCATATCCGACTCTTAACATGAGCTCATGAACCGCACAGTTTGTTCCAAAATGTCTTCAGGGTCCACAATTACAGCTTAAAAAAACGGCATGGCACATGAAGCCATAGCTAATGATAAGGGAACCGTCCGGCCAAGCCTATAATTTCCATTAAGCTTTGGCATTTAACTGATGGATAAATACAGATCTAAATATGATAGTACGACAAACTTACATTCCCAGATGGCCAGCCTGGAAATTAGGGATGGGTCCGAATATTAAATTATTTAATCACGGTTCATGACAGCAAGCATAGATTTCTATGCAGGGAAACGACTTTTTTCAATTTCAAATTGGACCTCTGAATAAGAATTTTGGGAACCATGCAGATCAAGGCTGCCAAAAATCTACAATTTCCATTAAGATTTGGCATTTAGCTGATGGATGAATACAGATCTTAACACAAAAGTGGAACAAGCTTAAATTCCAAGAACATTCAATTATTCGATTATTCGTTCACGATGGCAAGAATAGATTTTCTTTTTCTTTTCGGGGACAACGACTTTTAAGTGGGTGGATTTCAACGGTTGTTTCCCAATCAGATCTAGGGACGTACATTATTTCTTGGATTCAATCGGGTTCAGGTTGGGAATTTTGGGAACCATGCAGAACAAGGCTGCGCAAAGCCGACAACCTTCATTAAGATTTGCCGTTTAGGTGATGAATGAAAATGAAATTTTCTGCGCTTATTTTGGTGAGTAACTCAAAAGTAGTGTAATAAATGACTTATTGTTTATTATTCTGATGTCAAGTTTTGATAAAGCTCTGAAATACTAGGTGTGTTTTTAAAATATTCTCATATTTTTGTTATTATTTATGATTGTCGTTATTCAAATAGAAGTTACTTATTGAGAAAAAAGAAAGAGTTTTTATTTACAAATCAAGACTTGATATGCAAACAGTGGCATAGCCGTCAGTGCTGAAAAAAATAAATGTTTAAATTGGAAATCGAATGGAATGCTGATCTTAAAAAGTCTAACTGAATGTGAATTTGCAGAATCGTGACAGCCCAAATTATTAAATTATTAGATGATCAGATTATTAAATAATTACATAATTAGATTATAAAATTATTCGATTTTTCGATTATCAGAGTATTCGATTATTCGATTATTCGATTATCACATTATTCGATTATCAGAGTATTCGATTATTTGATTATCCAATTATTATATTATTAGATGATGAGGTTATTCGTTCATGATGGCAAGAGCGGGTAGTGGTTCGATTTCAGACGGTCAGTTCAAATCGGATTTCAGGACCAATTTCTCAGGTTCAGTCGGCTTTCGGGTCCCACTTTTGGGGCCCGTAGAGAGCTGTCATTCAGAGTGGTGCGCCGCCACTTCACTCATTGTACCGTGTCAATAGGAAAATCTACCGCATTTGATAGTTGGCAGCTGGTAATCTCTGATCATGTCGGCACAACCGAATAATCGATTATTCAACTCCACCCACTATTATTCGACCATGAAAAATACACTATATTTACCATAAATACACTCTTTAGTACAAAAATATACTACGTTGAAAATAAATAAATCAATAAATGTTGAAAAAATAAGAATAAGAATTTAGCGGACGGACCTGAGCTCATGAGCAGCACGGCCTGCAGCAGCGCCACCTCGGTGTCGTCCAGGTTGAAGTGCGCCAGGCTCTTGCCCAGGTCGAAGATGGCGTCGGACACCACGCCCAGCCCGCCGTTCTTCAGCTGCTCGCGCTTCACCGCCATCTCGCCGCTCAGCGTCAGCGTCTCGCTCTCGGGGTCGTAGCGCACGGCGGCGCGCAGCGACATGATCTCCATGCAGCAGCCCTTCAGCAGGATGATCTGGTCCTCGCACGGCAGCTGGAGCGGGAGGCCATGTTGAAATGAAACGGGGGGGCGGGAAACACGCTCCACCTCAGTTCTCTGCTGCTTCTCCTTTTTTTTTTTTTTATATATATATAAAGAGATTTAAAATACACGCGCAGGGCAATGAACAGGACTAGTGTGTGTGTGTCTGTTGGAGAAAAAAAGGATATAAAGAAGACGGAAATGAAGAGACGTGAGGAAAAAAAAGTACAGATTTTGTTTCCTATAGATGCTGATTATTACGCCCTGATTTTAATTGATATTCCATATTCCACATTCCCAGAGAGGGAGAAGCGGATTGATTAAATCTGCAGACGCTACTGTGGAGAATTATAATGCAAATCAATTTGGATTAAAGTCTAAACTATAAAAAAAAAGCCCGAAAAGAAAATGAAAATGAAAAGCCCACCGTGCGTTTATTGCCGCCCACAGAACCAATTCCTGGAAAATAAATATGGTTTGGGTTTAGTAAGTGTGTGACAGTGTGCGTGGTCTCGAGTGTGTGTGTGTTTTTGTGTGTGTGTGTGTGTGGACTCCACACAACCACTACACAATTATTCTATGATAAAATATAATAACAATAATAACAATAACAATGAATGTTATTTGAATATGTGTACAATATGTCGGTGCTCCTGATTTCCTAATCCCCAAATCATTTTTAAAATAATCTAGAATAACCTCTGTCGCTGCCGCTGCGCGCTTGAGTGGGCCCGTCCCAGTCGGGTCGGGGCAGGATTCTCAATGTCGCCGCTGTCATGTAAACACCTTTCCCCGGTCATGGGTTAAGCTCCAAACAGGCGCCAGCGTGGCCCGGGGAACAGAGCCGGATTCCTCCGCACTCGGCTCCGTCGATGGCGGCGCGCAAACACCCGCACCCCGGGTGCGACCGGTGCATCCAAAACCAAAGCCCCGGAGCCGGACCCGGAAAGGGTTGCGCGGGCGGATAAACAACGGGCGCAGTGGCCGCTCGACGCGCCTGCTTTTGGTTTGGGAAGGCGAAAGAGCGCTTCTGTGTGGGGTGTGGCGAGCGGGATGAATACGGTGAGATATCTGTGACGGGCGCGAGAACCCAAAGTGGAGACGTATTGGTCTATAAGTATTGTAGACGGAGGTTGTTTTCACGGACGGTGGCGCAAGCACTTCCTGTCGGTTCCTGTAGAAAACTCTGGTTTTTCAGTCATCACATTATTCCAAACGCATGTAAACACCGAAGACGCATTATTATTATTATAAATATTATATATATTATTATTACCGTACTGTAATCTGTGCACGTAAACGCACTGAATGACTCTTCCATCCACGTCACCGCTTTTCTTTTGTTTAAGTAAAAGCAGAACATCAAACAAATTGATTTGTTCCATGTTTTCTATTAACCGTGTATTGTGCAGCTACACACACACCCGCACGCACACATGCACGCACGTACGCATACAGACAAACACACACACACACACACACACACACACACCCCACGCACACACCACACACACACACACACACACACACACACACACTCCCCACGCATACACACACGCACGCACGCACACAGACACACACACACACACACACACACACACACACACACACTCCCCACGCATACACACACGCACGCACGCACACAGACACACACACACACACATACACACACCACCCACCACACACCACACACACACACCACACACACACACACACACACACTACACACACACCACACACTACACACACACCACACACTACACACACACTAGGCCATAATTCTCCACCAGGATAATTATCCAATCTTCCAGCGTCTCATTACCAGCAGCTGGAACAAGAACCATGATTAGTGGAGGCTAATTAAGGTGGATAGGCAAACTCCGAGCATCAATCACACAAATATGCCGACTCCTGCGCCGTTTCTTTCGTCGCATGACTCAGCTGCATTTCATACCGAAACAACAACAACAACGACGACGACGACGACGACAACCAAAAAATACATCTCTTTGCTCCTCCACTGAAGAAAAAGGAAAAAGGAGATGAGACCGAAGCGTCCATGTTTGACGACGGTAAAGCCGCTCGCTTTAAGCGGATGAAACCGGACGACTTTGTGTTTTGGTTTCTTCATCATTTCACCGTCGGGAAAAGAGCGAAGGGATCCGGGTCGCCACGGCTCTGTCGGCGTTTCCTGCCGCTCCCACAGCCGCTCCGACTCAGCGGCGGCACGGGGCCGGAACATCATCACTTCCATTCATCGAAAAGCAAAGTTTCGGCCCTCGCCAAAGTGTCTCGGATTTGTTATTTATGTCTCCGGCGCCGGCTCCCGAGCTCCGGCAGAAACGCACGCAGTTGGTTTTCACCGGGGGGGGGGCTCGTGGAAATGCGCAGCAGTAATGCGCAACGCGCGAGCGATTCGGTCGGAGCGAACAGATCTTTTTAACGGCTCAGGAGTCTGGAGTCGCTGGCAAAGGAGGGAACCTTTGGTTCAGGAAATGAAAACCGAGAACTCAATCAAAGTCCACGGCCAAAATAAAAAGGCCAAGGTATTTGCCATAATTCATATCGAACGTGAGTGATTTACCCTTTTCACATTCCGCCATAAGTTATTTGTGTGACTCACAACCTTGCACTTCTCTGCCAAAATAAACTATTATGAGAGAATTTGGCCAAAACGTCTTCTGGGTTCCGCAGCTCTCGTTCTCCCGCCGAAATGAATCATTTTGACGGAATAAAATGATCCTCATGAGAGTCCCATTCACAACTCGGGAACACTGGATTCCAACCGGTCAGGAGCGGCAATCGGCTGACGCTCTTAAAACGAGGCAAACTATTCACAAAAATCATTTACAAGTAATCGTCCCGCTTCAAAATGGGATTCATTCAGCAGGTAGCCGGGTAATAAGGGGGAAAACGTGCAGCCAGCTGGTCACTGTCGCCCAAATAACCCCCTTCAGAGGGACAAGACAAGACCCGATCATAATGACGGGCTGGCTGCACATTATCCCTTACTTACTGACTCGCACGCACGCACGCACGCACGCACGCACGCACGCACGCACGCACGCACGCACGCTACAGGCAGGGATTTTTTCCGGGCACCTCACCTCCGAGAACATGGGCAGTTTTTTGGCAAAGTCGACGACCCGGGTGATGGCCGGGGTGATGATCTTGGTGAACTCGCTGAACGCCTCCAGGTCCACCTTGTCCCCGTCCGACGTGGGCGCCACCGGCGACTGGCCGATGTCCTCCGGCTGCACGGGGAGGAAAGAGAGGGGCCCGGAGGGCGTGGGCGGTCAGGTGTGCGGGGTAATACATTAAATGTAAAAAAAACAAACAAAAAATAACAAAAAACAGAAAATCAGCAGCGAGGGAGGAGTGGAGCGGTAGCCAGTGTGTGGGGCGGTTCTAAATAGAAACCACAGTCAGAGGACGTCCTGGGTGGATTGTGGAGGAGGAAGCTGCAGAGACGCTGCAGAGCACCTCCGCGCTCCTAACGTGCAAAGTCAGCGCACTCCAGGCCAAACTGGCCTTTTCGGGCCGTTTAGGGGTGTTTAGTGGTGTAGTCATAACTCAGAGTGTTTGATAGTGAAAATAGCGGTTCCAAAGTTCAACAGCTAAAAGTACTTCTAACATTTATTTCTTTTAAAGTAATGACTACTTTCAGTCAAGCGGGTGCATTGGGCATCAGGCCGCTAGTGATTTAGTCATAAGTTCTTAGTTAGTGTAAATAGTTTCAGGCGAGTGTATCTTGGCGAAGCGTTGTTTGCGCCACAGTTTTACGTAGTTCCAACGTGTATTTTTCAAGTCATAACTGCTCTTCGTGCAGTGGGTGCACTGGGCCGCGCCGCCCCCCCCCCGGCCCGCTTGAAAGCTGTTTCAATGGTCAGTTCCAACGACTCAAAGCGCGTCACGGAGCGCACCTCACATTCACACACACAGTCGGACACTGATGGCGGCGGTGGTGGCGGTGGCGGCGGCAGCTAGGGGGATAGGGGGTTAAGTGCCTTGCTCAAGGACACTTCGGCAAGAACCGGCAATCTCCGATCAGTGCGTGGGGGGGGGGGTCCGGAAGGAAGGTTGTAAATCAACATGAATTGGTGTGTGTGTGTGTGTGTGTGTGTGTGTGCGTGTTCAAATCGTCAGTGTATCACCATGTATTGCTGATGTTGGCAACTGGATATTGCGAACATTGGAAAAAAGCTTATTAGTGCATCCATTAGGAATTGGCCGTGTGGACAGTTCTGTTCATTTTCCGGTTCACTGTTTATTTTGAGGGTTTATTTGACTTTTGTTTTTTGAAAGACGTTTGGGTTATATCTGCTGTTTATCATGAGGTTTACGATGGAGTGTTGACCTTGTACCAAGTTAAGTAACGCTCTTTTTTTATTCAATACTTTTGTCGGAATTTTACCCAAAAAGGTTAGTTGCACTCTCTGTTCTTTCTGGAAAAGACACACAGCTATTAATATGAAAAAGTTATTTCTGCCAACAAAATAGAGACTCATTCATGGCAACCGGGCAATTTTTCGGTGGAAGGTCTCATTAATTACATATCAACTTTAATTCAATTTGATTTTGGACGAAGCAATAATCCCGAGATTTACGACACCTCAGCCCAACTTTATGTGCATGACAAGACTAGAGTTACTCAACGACGGCCCCGATTGTAACGGGGCTCAGAAATGTTCCAAAATGGAATGCCTCAGACGCTGTATGAACTGGCTGCTTCCCCCTAACCTCGTAAAAGCACCTTCCAGATCCCGACCGCAGGGAGGTGAGAGGGAACACTGTGTGGCCATAACTCAAGAGCGGTGTGTCATCGAGCTCGGTAAGCTACAAAGTGGGGGCCGGGCTCCACCTGTGGCGGCGGGGGGGCGGGCGGGGTGCCTGGTCGTGAAAGGTTCAGCTATTAATCCTGAAAGATTCGGTTCTCACTCGGTGAAAAAGAAAAAAGAGCCGTTGCGATGGATTTTCCAAACTCCTTGTTTGGTTTGGGGAGCGAGGGGCCGGGGGAGAGTCGGAGGAGTCGGTCGGGCTCCGAGTTGTGAATGGAAATTCTCGCGAGAAACGTTTTAATGCCGTGAAAATTATGCGGAGGAATTCAAACTGTGACTCCCCGGGAACCTTTTGAGCCAAATTCTTTCACTTTTTTAGATCATGTTTATTTTGGTGGAAAGCGAAAGTGTAAATCAGACACATTGAATGTACTGTATATATATATATGACCACAAATACCTTTGACCTTTGTTGCCTTGAACTGTCATTGAGTCCTCAGTTATTATTTTCAGTTTGTGAGTCGAAGATCCGCCTTTTTGCCGCTGTGACTCGGGACTCCACACTCCTTTAAAAGATTGGTTCACGACGGACAAATCGTTTGCGAGTCCGCATCATTCACATTATCATTATTATTATTATTCATGTTTTTGCCGTTTTCCAGTGGTTAACAGGATGGTCATCGTCGTTTCAAGCGTTCCGCTCCACCCAACGCTCAACAGGGATCTACTTTTCCAACATCCGTGATCGGAAGTTTTAAGCCGGATTTACACCGAATCCGACAAACGCAAACAACAAACCCGGAAGTCTCCAATATCCATTTCTACGCAAAAGCCAGATTCCGCGCACGAAAACGCTCCGATCCTCCGATCCGGATTTCCGCATCTGATCGGGGCTGCTTCAAAATCTTCAACTCAAATTTCGGGTCCGACACTGCGAACGGAAGTTTTATATATATTTTTTTGGAACAGAGATTAAAACCTAAGTTAATAAGCCGCGTACATTAAATAGTAAATGTCCAGCTGAGCAACCTGTGTCCCACATGGACACATGCACTACCGACGGTCACCACTACGTTTTTCGAGTTTCGGGTTTTCGGATAAAAATATAGATATAAATATATATATTGATCTGTTGTCTGGGAGGCGTCAAACGTCAGACCTTCTAGAATAAAAGTCTTTCATTCACAACCAGACACAGCACGGCGAAACAAACATGGCACCGGTTGACAGAGCCGTTTTTCTTGACTTTTACTCTTGTTTTTACCCCCTCCGCCAGCCCCTCCGCCGCTCTGTGGAACTGTGTGTCTATATTTGGAGGCTTTCTCCAAAGCTCCTTGAAAAAGAAACAACCTCGTAACGGCTCGGTAAGAGTCACAGCTTTGTTGCAGTCCGGGGGGGGGGGGCGGGGTTCGGGCTGGGGTTCAGTTCTGCCTCCGTATATTTAGCCTCGAAACGACCTCTCCTGACTCCCACTTATTCTGTGGCTCTGTGGCTGTGAACGGGAGCGACAGTCAAAGAAATGAAATAAAATCAAAATGTTGAATGTGACTCTTTTTTATTATATTTTTTTATTTTATTTGTTATATGTATATATCAAGATTCAAGAGGTTTATTTGAATCTTGATATATACATATAACAAATAAAATAAAAAATTATAATAAAAAATTGTCATATATATATATATATAGATTCAAATTTTTATTATTTGTTATATCTTTCTATATAATAACTAACATGGGGTCTAAGGTGTTGTATAGAGCTCAGCGATGGCTCCTGGAGGGAGGAAGTGGTTGAGAAGCCGCCGTCCACTGTTTGTTTGTCTTAATACACGTCCGTGTGCGTGTGCATTTGTGTGTATTTTTTAAGGACAGCGCGCAGACTAATACCAGCCTTGGGCGTCGTGAATGGCCATCTTTAAACCAAACAAGAAGAAAAAGCTAAAATGCATTCACCAACGGCGTATTTTCGGGGTGTGGACTTTACACTCGACGCCCGAACGCTCCCTTGACTTCTTCACACAAAGAGAACGACAGAAATATCAAATAAAGGACAAACGGGCGGCGGGGAAGGCGGAGGGCCGACATCCCAGCTCAGCTCAGCTCAAGGACACGAGTGCTGGGTTCAGCCGGGGTAAGAGCAAAAGCAGAGATGGAGGGAGGAGAGGGGTGGCGGGATGGAGGGATGGAGGGATGGAGGGATGGGGTTCCACAATGAAAGCAAGCCAGAGGAAAGGGATTAAGGAGAGAAAAATAGACGGAGGAGAGGAGCGGAGGGGGAAGCTGGAGTGGGAATTAGGGCCGGTGAGGAGCCAGGCAGGATTAAGAATAAAACCCCTGGAAGACTGGAGAGAGGGAGGGAGGAGAAGAGAGTCGGAGAGAAGAGGGGGAGACTCGGTAAGACGTCAATGAGTCCGAAAAAGAGGGGGGTGGAATCGGCACAGGGCGCCATCGATACGAAAAACTAGAGCGAAAGAAGCTGTGGATGAGAGGCCTTTTC
>NC_137207.1:22008362-22015862 GCF_960531495.2 Zeus faber
TATCTGGTCATTGAGTTGTGGTTAAAGGTTTGGGTGGGCCGCACAAGAGTTGACATTTCAAATTATTATTACGTTTGGGAATGGCTGCTATAGACTATATCCATCTATGTTTATATTCTATTTTATTTTATACCCATAGCCATAGAAGCAACTATCCTGCCACCTGCTCCTTAACTTAACTTAATATTAAAATTTCAAGTTAAGAAAGCCTAAACTATGTAGGTTTTACCATTTGAAAGTTGATCAAATTAATTATTTTTAAGAAAAAAATGAAGATAACTTTAAATAATAAAGGGAAGTTTTGCCTTTCATGAACTATTTCTAACTTCCAATGCATAGAATTTTTTGTATATTTGGCTATTTTTATTTTTATTTTATTTGGCTATTTTCTTTGTATTTTTGACTATTTTTCGCCCACTTTGTACATTTTTTATTCCATTATTTTCAGACATTTAAGATTTCTTTAATGCTAACGGTCTGTTCAGAAATGCACCAATTGTCACCACGACAAACTGTATATTCTATTCTGAATCTGATTCAGGGCCAAAAGAAAGAAAGAAAAAACAGATTTAAAAAAACAGATTTAGAAAAACTGCGATACACCTCGTGCAGCTTTGGGAAAAGTGCAAATAAAATAAAAGTCCTTGGAACGGAACAACAACCCACAGAGATGAAATAGAGTGGTGAGACCCCATTACTCTCCCTCTCTCTCTCTGTTTCTCTCGCTCTCTCACCGCATGCGATTCACACTGCAGCCAGACAGATAAATGGGGGGTTGAGAAAATAAAATGGATAAAACATAAACTTAGAAAGAGCCAAACAGAGATCTCATCTGCGATATCTCAACGGCAGAGGAAAGTCGGACAAAACAATTACAATAAACACACACACACACACACACACACACACACACACACACACACACACACACACACAGACACACACACACACACACACACACACACACACACAGGAAGAGGTAAACACACACGCACACACACTCTCACACACACAGGAAGAGGTAAACACACACGCACATACACTCTCACACACATGAAGAGGTAAACACACACACACTCTCACACAGACACACACAGGAAGAGGTAAACACACACACACATACACACACTCTCACACACAGGAAGAGGTAAACACACACGCACACACACTCTCACACACACATGAAGAGGTAAACACACACGCACACACACTCTCACACACACATGAAGAGGTAAACACACACACACTCTCACACAGACACACACAGGAAGAGGTAAACACACACACACATACACACACTCTCACACACACAGGAAGAGGTAAACACACACATACACAGACACACATACACACAGGACAAGGTAAACATACACACACACACACACACACAGGACGAGGTAAACATACACACACACACACACACACACAGGACGAGGTAAACATATACATACACACACACACACACACACACACAGGACGAGGTAAACATACACACACACACACACACACAGGACGAGGTAAACATACACACACACACGCACACACACACACACAGGACGAGGTAAACATACACATACACACACACACACACACACACACACACACAAACACACACACACACGCGCGGGATATCGACGTGCCTTTAACGTGGACCCATCTATTCTCTCTGTTCCAACAATGTTGCACTGTCCACGTGTTTTCACTAATCCTAGTGCTCCTTGAATCCTGAGTGAAGTGGGATTATTCAAATAGTCAACATTTTTCGAAAATCCACAGCCAGAGGTCATCGGGGAGTCGTCACCACGGGGACTTTTTCGGAGAAAGCTGATGCTAATAGTATTGGATTTTTCATGAAAAGTAAAAAGAAAAATCCCCTTTTTTAACAAGGAGAGGCGCCACTCCTCCCTTGCCCACTGTCTCAATTTATCTTAATTTAAATAAAGACAACAATTTTAATATATATATATAAAATACTTAAATGAACTCAACCAAATAATGGTTTCTTTTGTATATATTTTTACAAGTCTTATCTTAAATTTTATATAGATGATTTACCTCTTACTACTTTCTTGCTCGTATGAATTGTGTTTTTCTTAAAGATTTGATCTGTTTTTAGTTGATTGTAGAGCGCTTCGAGTTCTGAGAAAAGTGCTTCATGAATACAATTATTATGAATATGATGATTATCATTATGATGATGATGATGATGATGATGATTATTAATATTATTATCATTATTAGTAGTAGTATTATTATTAATAATAAAATAAAATACAGTCAAATAAAATAAAATAAACACATCAAAGGAAAATTAAACTTCTCTTAATAATAATAATAATAATAATGATAATAATAATAATAATGATAAATGTTTTACATTCAAAGAGACACAGGGGGTGTTTCCTCCTCCCTCTCTCTCCCTCCCTCCTGCCCTCCCACTCGTTTCCCGGTCTGCTCTCTCCATTTAACTTCTTCTTCTCCTTCTTCTCCATCTTCCTCCTCTGACAGGGTGGTAATAGAACAGTGTGTTCTTTTTTCGGCGGCGGACAGACGGAGCAAAGACACAGGAAATAGCTCAGTGCCAACCATTAAATATGATATATGGCTGGGGAACAGGGGGGGCGGGACGGGAGCGGACAGGGCGGGGGGGCTGTGTGTGCATGTGTGTGTGTGTGTGTGTGAGTATATGTGTGTGCACGTGTATGGGTGTGTGTGTGCGTGTGCATGTGTGTGTGTGTGTGTGTGTGTGTGTGTGTGTGTGCATGTGCGTGGGTGTGTGTGTGCGAGTATACGTGTGTGCACGTGTATAGGTGTGTGTGTGTGAGTGTATGTGTGTGCCCGTGTGTGGGTGTGTGTGTGAATGTATGTGTGTGCACATGTTTGTGCGTGTGTGTTAGTGTATGTGTGTGCCCGTGTGTGGGTGCGTGTGTGAACGTATGTGTGTGCACATGTTTGCGTGTGTGTGTGTGTGTGTGTGTGTGTGTGTGTGTGTGTGTGTGTGTGTGTGTGAGTATATATATGTGCACGTGTGTGGGTGTGTGTGTGTGTGTGTGTGTGTGTGTGTGTGTGTGTGTGTGTGTTGGTTGCTGCCCCACAGATGCAGTAGTGGAGGCGGGTTGGAGAGAGAGCGGAGAGAGGGCGAGCGAAAGGAGGGGGGAAGAGAGGGCAGGAGAGAAGAGGAGAGGGCCGAGGAGAGTAGAAGGGAGAAAGGGGGGGGGGCAGCAGGGTGGTACTGCACCAGCCGGACCTCGTGCCAGGCCGCGGGGGCTGCGTTTGGAAGCCGAGCCCAAAATCAATACTCCCGCTGCTGCAGCGCTGTGGCCCCTGCCCCGCCCAGAGCAGCCATAGAAAAAGCTATCTGTGTGTGTGTGTGTGTGTGTGTGTGTGTGTGTATGTTCTTCACTTTTTTTCCACTGTGCTGATATGCCCCGGAACATACAGCGGCGTCCCCCAGGAAGCAAGAAAATCCACAAAAAAAACACTTAAATATACCGTTGCTCCGTGTTGCAACCCTCTATCGACAAGGCTTTTTTTTGTATATTTGGCTATTTCTTGTATTTTTTTTTTTATTTGGCTGTTTTATTTGTATATTTGTCTATTTTTGTTTCATTATATCCTGACTTTTTATGCCAATTTCCTGTTCAGTGAGGCACAAATCTTTACCACAACGGTCAAATTCCTTGTATATGAAAATGTAACTTTGCCGAATAAATAGATTCTGATTCTGATTCTGATTCTAATGAACCAGCAACAGCCAGCAGATAAATAAAAACAACACAGATTTTAACAATTGCAAAAAAAAAAAAAAGTAGTAGAGCTGCTGCACTATTCTACTGACAAGGTAGCCAGGTGGAAAAAAAGTAGCCAGGCGAACAAAAAAAAATCTGCTCAAAATCCGCCCTCTAATGTGAATTGGACACATTTGCTGGAAAACGACAAAGCTGGCATCCCGGCCCTGGTGTGAATCAGAGCAGAAAACATGAAACTAAATGGAAATTCCATGGCTCATAATTGTGCCACTGTCTCGTACGGACGTCAAACTAAAATATCCTTTTTTTTTGTCTGAAGAAATAAAAATATAAATGATTATATATCGTATTTATCATCAAGAGTGGGCCATGTTTTTACTTGTAGGATATACAGTGTGTATGGGACTCTTGTGTGAGTGTATTTTGTGTATTTGTTGATCTCTTTTTCGATTGGAATCTGAATCAGTACATTTTTCTATGCACTTCCATCAGCCCCCACCCCCCGGCAAGTGGTGCGGAAGTCATTGTGGGATGCTGGGAAGTCTTAAACAGCCGCCGGTATCAGATCAGCGGTATCTTAATCCCCGGGTTTGTTTGATTTATTTCACACATGCGAGCGCGAGGGGAAGACGCATTAGCCGCGCATGAGGACGGCGCTCCGGAAACAACAGCTGCTGGAAACGAGGTCTTTGTGCGCCCGCCGTCTTTTGTCCTTCCTCCCCCACTCTGGAAAGGCAATCCGTCTGCCAGCCTCCACCCCGCCGCCGCCACCGCATCCAGCACCAGGTCCACCATCAGCAGCGGCAGCAGCAGCAGCGGCAGCGGCGGCAGCAGCGGCAGCAGCCCACCATGTTGGAAACTGCTCCATACCCAGTCTCCCTTTAACATTCAATTCAGCAACCCTCAACATATGTGCCGTTTCCCTTCAACGGCTTTGTTTAATCACAATTAATTTTAAATTTAATCCCATTAAGCACTGAAAACACTAAAAGCGCCGAAAACATGTAGAACCGTGCTTATTATTATGGCCTTCGAGCAGTTAGTGACGCACGAGCTGCAAAGATTCGTTCGTAGTGAGCAAATCTCTTAAATGAGTCGGAGGCAAGTGGATTTTCCGACTCACAAACTAACAATCGTTACTGAGGACTATAGTTCAATGCAATTAAAGGTCGAGACAATTGCCTTAATTTAAATTGAATGGGAGTGATTTACGCCGCCATCAAACCCTTTCTGTATCCAATCCAAAGTCCAAGTACACCAGTGCGGATTCACCAATGAGCAAAAAAATAAATGTTTTTAAATGAAATAAAAAAAAGGTGACGCTTCAGGGTAAAATCGATGTCAAATAAGTGTGATTTAACACTATCAGGTTACAGCACTTTTTATTTTTATTTCCTTTTTTTTAATCAAGAGTCGGGATCCGGCGTTTTTAATTCTCTCCTCCCGCAACCGCCTCGAGCCGCATCGCCGCATGCTCCGGGTCGTCTCTGACAGGGCACGCCGTGGCATGCCGTGGCGCGCCGTGATGCCGCTACGTCACCCCAGCAGTTGCGGCGGTGGCAGATGAAAGAAAGGTTTCGCAATAGGTCAGTGGCGGCGCTGGCATTTTGTCATACGCACACGGATCGTACGCGTGGCAGCAGATGTGGTTTATGCAAATATCCTGCCAGCTCTTCCTTCTGCCCGACGTCTTCCCGCCACTGCGTCGCGGTGAGAGCTCGCCAGGTGTGGCGTGAAAATGTTTTAACATCTTATTCCGCCACAGTTATTTAATTTGGCCGAATGCAAAGTGTAAATTGCTCACATTCAATATGAATTGTGCCAAATGCCTTTGCCTTTATTTAGTCCTCAGTGATATTTTCAGTTTGTGAGTCGAAGATCCGCTCGTTTGCCGAAGTGACTCCAGACGTCCGAGTCATTTCAAAGATTTGTTCACTGCGGACGAATCGTTCGCAAGACTTGCGTCATTAACTATTAGTAGGCCGAAATAACACCGACGGTTCTACACCAGCACTGTGATGTTTCGTGGTGTTTCATGTTCGTGATGTGGTTAGCGGGATGGCGGTATAGTGCCGTGGGAGTATTCCACTGTAAAAAGTGTGCCGCGGCAGAAGAAAGATCGGGAAACGCGGCGAGCCCTCTCATAGGCCGCCTCCCGCATGAGCCGGCGTCTCCCCTCGCCTCCAAAAACCCCCCCAAAAAACGGGGGTTTTCAAACGCATCTCCACCAAAAACGACTTTTCCTCTTCCACGCGGGATCAAAACGGCGCTTGGAGCAATTCCCTTTGAGAGAGAGAGTTGGATCTCTATCTCTATTTCTCTCTCTCTCTCTCTCTCTCTCTCTCTCTCTCTCTCTCTCTCTCTCTCTCTCTCTCTCTCGCTCTCTCTCTCCCCTTAGAAACATCCGCTACTCACCAGTCATACTCTTCACCGAACATTGGCTGTTCTTCCTTTTCCTCTTCGGGACATCGAGCCACCTGGGGAAGGGAGGAAGGGATGGATAGAAAGAGAGAGAGAGACAGAGAGAGAGAGAGAGAGAGAGAGAGAGAGAGAGAGAGAGAGAACGGATTAGGCGAAAAAAAAAAGTCTCAGAACGTCAAAAAGTGTTTTCACGTCCGTCTTGATGTTCCGTTTTTTTTTGTTTTTTTGGACGCGTTTCAAAAGGCGTCGGGCAGCGCTGTCAGGTGAAACGAGGGGGGGGCTCGATTTGAGGGAAAAGTCTGAACATTCTGACCCCCTGGCCCGAAAAAAAAGTGCTCAGAGGGAGCAGGGGATGGAGAGACATCGAAGGAGAGAGAGAGAGAGAGAGAGAGAGCCATGGGGCAGACTGGAACAACAGGAGGAACAAGGAGGAGAGGAAGGAGAGGAGTGCTGTAGCGCCCCCCCCCCCCCCCCCCCCCCCCCCGGGGCGCTGGACTCCGCCGCCCAGCGCTCCTCAAAACGAGCCCCTGAAAGGCAGCACGAGAGCCCTCCATCATTACAGACTCCATCGATAAAGAGCTGGTGCGGCAGCCAGGACGGGAGGCGGCTCAGTGAGTCTTTCAGTGAAGCTCGCCCGGGTTCGTTTAGTCTCCACAGCCTTGTTTATACAGTATGGATCGCAGACTACTTAAAGTGGTGATCCCTAATTCAAAACAAGCACTGGCACTTTGTAAGAAACGCCCCTTTAATGTGTTTGCATTAGATAGATCGATAGATAGAGTACAGAAAGATGATGGATAGATAGAGTACTGTAGATATAGTACAGATAGATAGAAAATGGGCAACAGGGATAATAAATAAGAATAAAAGTAGAAAAAATGTAAAGCTAACATAAGGGTTCGCAATAAACAACAATAATAAGCCTAGCGATGAGCCTAAAAATAAAAACAACAAACAGCAAAAGTATGGCAGCGTATAATAACTACGACAACCTAAAAGTAGAAATCTAAAAATTAAAATTTGGTGCCATTTTGGTGGCGGGGTCCACATCTTTTCTCCTTCTTCAGAATAATAAGGAATGCCACGCCCGTCTCCCCTCGTTAAAGTCTGCGAGCGCCCAAAGGTTTCCCCTCTCCCCTAACAGCTCCGCATGTTTGGAGATCTGCTGCTGCAATACAAACCTTTCCCCCGGCGGCGGCAGGAACCCAACAGTAATAATTGCCCAATGCTCAATTCAACAGTTACGGTAATTGAGGGAAAATGCCAAAGTGCAAACCGCCCTTCGTGTTCCACCAGAGGTTGAATTAGGGGGCTGCTTTCCTCACAAAAC
>NC_137207.1:22020862-22050862 GCF_960531495.2 Zeus faber
TTGTGTTGAACCATTTCAGAGTCGGACTTCAGACGCTAGGTTCAACATTGTGCTCCAAAATACCTTGATAATCCCCAGATTCCATGGTGCCATGCACATATTAAAGGCACCCAGTGCTAGAGGCAGCAAAGCAAGCCCAAAACATCACTGAACCTCCTCCATGTTTGGCTGTTGGGGCCAGTGACGGCTTAATTTGACTTGTCGAGATTTACACAACAGCTCTGATTTGGGAGCGTGGGAGCCAGACACATCTGCAGCTCATGTTTTATTTGCTCTGCAGAATACGTCTGGCCACCCTCCCATTCAAACAGGTTTCCACCCGAACCTTGCCAGGGTCGGGTGGCAAGGTCGGGTGGAAATATGGGGCTGGGTTTGATATGTGGACGATGCAGAGAAGAGCTAGATTGGACCTACAATCGATTGAAAATTGAAAAGGAACTGAGAGATTCCGGACCAATATGCATTTGTGAATTGGTCTGGCGACTATTCATTTGGACTCATCTGTCCACAGCACATTCTCGCAGAAGGATTTTGGCTGGGTCTCTGACCATAGCACCACCTTTCATTGAGTTGGCAGTGGATGGTGACAGTTGAAACCCTTGCACCATGTGTCTGAAAGGATTTTCCCCCACGATTCAAAGAATCCTTCGCTGCAATCTTTGACCGACTTCCCTTTTGCCAAGTCCATGTCCAAGGAGGTTGACTACAGGGCCATCAGCTTCAAGCTAGGGCCGCATTCGCACTCCAGAATCCCAGCTGTCGGAGATATGTGTGTGTGTGCGTGAAAGACTCAAATATGTCTCAATATGATCCCGATCGGCCAGGTCACGATTCAATCAAACGTATGATTTAATCGGGGCAAGTCTTTCTATAACAGTTTGGTGTGCACGCCTCAAGGCCTGAAATTGCTTTGAACTTAAATTATTTTTACTCCCAAATTCCTTACACTTAATACTGTCTGGATGTCCTTCAATCTCCTATTGCAGTCTCCTTCCCTGTCAGCAGGCTGCTACAGTATCTGTCTATTCCACCGACCTCCTTTCAACTTTCAACGCTTCAGCAAGGACTAGAAATGCTGGGATTGCACAACACCTCAAACGGTTGCACACAGAAAGTTTTGATAAGGTCGACACATTCACACTTCAGCGTCACTCACTTCAGCGTCAAAGCCACGGAAAAGGTCCTTGTCCTTGTCCAGAGCCGCTTTCACACATGCACTGCAACCCCGAAATGATTCGGACATTACCTGGAGGAGCTGAATGTGTGAATGCAAATGTCTGAATCATTTGGACTGGACATTAACCGGACTTTACCCAGCCAGCACCCGCGTACAAAGTCTGCATAATGTCCGATAGAGTGGAACTCTGTGATTGTCCGGAGTATTCGCAGCGAGCGCACATGTTGATGACCTCTCTATCATGCGCCAGTTATTTACCTCCATGCACAGTGAGTGTAGCTGCTTCGTACTCCTTTCTGCTTTTCTTCATATTCCTTTCCACTCTTCAGTTTATATTACGTCCAAATACATGCATCAACGGCAAAAAAGACAAGTCGGTAGATTCATCCACCATCTTCGGTGGGAACTCTGCAGCGTCATGGCGTCAAATCCTGCCTCCTGCACACTCTACCCAGGCTCCGCTCCTCGTCCAAACCAAACATAGTATATCCTGTAGGTGTGAACACATCTGACACAAACAATCTCTGGTTTTGTGCTGCATGTGTGAAAGGGCAACTCTGGACAATGTCCTGACCCGAGTATCCGCACATCGTCCAGAGTGCATGTGTGAAAGCTGCTTAGGTCACACACACGTTGCACAGCCCAAGACCTCGCACAGGAAACAATCAGTAGAAACAGCAACGGCGACAACACCAACATAACCCTGACAGTCCAAAAGGGACTGCGTAGCGGGTGTCTCTACTGACCTGATGATGCAGTGGGACTTCAGGATGTGCATGGTAGCGGTGTAGGTGTATAACCAGTAGTAGTTCTAATAGTTGTCGTCGTTGGCCTTTCTGGCTGACTACTGAGGTGCTCAACAGCACTCAGACAACAAATCCATGTCACCTCTGCTTCTCTCGCCTCCTCTAATATGAAGTGACAGCTCAACTAGCTGCGCTATGTTTAGCTCCCTGGCATGGGACCGATAGACATACACACCCATTTCTCTCTCTGATGCTGCTCTAGCCCAGTCTTCTATGATTGGTCCATGGAAACACTCTCCACCTGTCATTCTGCTGGGGGCTCTCGAGTGCAACTGACATGTTTGCATGGCGACAAACAGGTGTGCTATTTTTAACATGGCATAGGGTTTTATAAGGCCTGTCGAAGAGCTGCAGGAAATGCATGAGGAAAAAAAAACCCAGAGGAAACATGAAGACACAAAGTGTCCGGACACATTAATCCCCTTAAATTAACACCATTACAACTACATTTTAAACTGAAAAGTGTCCTCTTTGAAATGCATTTCCCAAGGGCAGAAGCAACAACTGCACGAACACAACACTAAATAAAGCAGTGCATTATATCCATGACAGCCCTCCAATGAGGCCCCACGGCCTATGTTTGGAGCGGTACAGTAGCCCATTGTTCCCAATGCACACTGCAGTCCGACGGCCGGGAACAACCCGAGCGTTGATGGCACATATTGTTGACCTTCATGCACCCATTGTCCAAATCACAGGTAGGTATAAGGTGTAAAATAAATTGAGTTTATTCCTTCAATTTAAACATCAAAACACGAGGAGAGATACTGTACAGTAATAAAGTAATCCTGTGAATGGGTAATCCGAGGAAGCCACAAAGCAGGTTTATGGTCTGGATATAACCAGTAAGTCGATCTATGCAAATAAGTCGTGCAGTCAGACAGCGGCAGTCATATTTTTCCTTTGTTTACCTCTGAGTGTACAAAAAGTTCGTACGTGTCTGTATCTGTCACCGTATTTACCAGAGGAACCTTCAGGCACGAGGGCTTAGCGTGTCTCGGGAGGTGTCTCTGCAATGTCTGTTAAACTGCCAGGAGATCTGAGCCTCGCAGTGTTGGCTTCAAACCTTGTTGAACAGGATCCCCTGCATGTCGACCGGAGCTCCCGGCACACCTCCTTTATTTGATTGAATATCCCAAAACTATTCAGGAATGGAAACAAAAAGAAATAATAACAATAAAGCTCCACATATTGTCAGTTGATCAGCTTCTCAAAATTTGTTTTCGAGAACATTGGGTTTGGAAAACCAACCGAGGCGTTCTGCCGCGGGGTTTCGGAGGTAAAAACAAAACAAAAAAAAAAACATGCAAACGATCCCTTTCTGCGCCCGCCTTCACACGGACAAATCTACCGAGATTCCACGTACTTTATTTTGTAAGCGCTGGCTGGGAGGAGGGCGCTCGCACGGAGGAAATAACAGAAAATTGCCACCAGTGACAAGATCACCTCGAGGAGGATGAGAGGAGGATTTCCGCGGCACGGTCACAATCACAATCACGGCCGACGCGGGGTCGGGCTCGAGGAGGAACAATTCTACCGACAGTGAGCGAGAAACGCCTCACGCTGCGTTGTGCACAAACCCTCAAAGCTCCCATCTCAGAGAAGCCTCGCTGACATGGAAAGAGGTGGCCATTGTGAAGAGTCTGCTATTACGCCTCCGGGAAGATGGCCGATTTTGTGATTCAGCGGGCCGCCACTTTAACAGCGTTCCTGCAGCGTGGCGAGGAGGTCTCCAGAACTGAGTACATTGATTTTAGTACAGATGAAATACAGATCGCAACGCCGCTGACCATTTATTTGGTTCTGATTTTTTGGTTAAACCGGCACCGGTGAGATGTGAGGGTGTAACGGCCGGAGTTTTGGGAAACTGCTGGTGTCCTGATGTCAAAGCGAGCGGCGTTCCTTCTTCACATTTAACAATACATTTTCAACTAAATGAGTCATCTGTGCTTGTTGTTTGTTTTGGCCTTGTATCATGAATCAGTCATCTGTTATAAATACAATTTCAGCAGGAATCTTGACCAGAACTGATTATTCTCATTTCATTTCCCGTTTTAAATGGAAAGTGGTGCTTGACTGTCATTTTTCATTTTCTGAAGGCCTTTCGCGGAACGGAGTTGTGAGCCATAATACACTGAAAAACTGTGCCCAGGTGATAAAATAAAGCATGCTTGAAAGAATTACTGCAATTTTCCAGCTTTAAACAGCATATGTTCAATGTTTATTTCAAAAGTAAGTGGTGATGATTGGGAATGGAATTTGTAAAGTTGAATTCGATGAAAACGGGCCTCAAGGGCCCCTCGCGTCGGACGCGGTGTGTATTGTTTGCGCGGCGTCCTTGAGTGGCGCCGCACGCCGTGCCGTTATCCATGTGGGGCCCACGGAAACAAGGGGTGAGGCGGACGGGAACTGCCTGTGCAGTGTTGAGGAGCGGCTGACTTTAGCGGTGTCCGAACTTCCCCCCGAGCTCTACAGCCCGTCCTGACGGCTTTATCGGGACCGCGGAAGGAAATCCCTGCCGTGGAAACAGGTTTTCCTACCAAGTGGGCGGACCAGGTGTGTGTTTAAATGCAGTGTGGATTAACCATATATGACCAATGCCACAGAGTAGACAGGTACCTAGGAATGTCTTCTAGGTACCTGTGTTTCCATACCATAAACAACATTCCTATTATAGAAGTAATGACAGCAGTCCAAGTTTTATTCACATCGATAATTTATTACTTATAAGATTGAGATGAGAGTTACATTGGGAGAAGGAGGCTGAGGATGGAGCTGCCAGGCCTGGAGGACAAGAGGAAGGCCAAAGAGAAGCTTTATGGACGTGGTGAGGGAGGACATGCGGGCGGCCGGTCTAAGGGAGGAAGGGGCGCAGGACAGAAGGCGTTGGAGGCCGATGCTCCGCTGTGGCGACCCCTAACGGGAGCCGCCCAGAGAAGAAGAAGAAGAAGAAGAAGAAGAAGAAGAAGAAGAAGAAGAAGAAGAAGAAGAAGAAGAAGAAAATAGTAACCCCCTCCCCTCACTTATTTAGGCAATGAATGTAGAAGGCGCTGGAAGAACCTGGGGGACAGGTGTGCAGTGTAGAAGAGAGGGAGGGTTTGCGTGAAGAGGAGTGGTGGCGGGGAAGAGCAGAAAAACATATGGAGGTATTTTTCCGACATGGGCCTGTCATAAAGAGACCCACCTCCTCAAACATGACCCCGGGCGACGAACCCTATAGTCCCCAGCCCACCCGACCCGCCCCGCCCCCCAGGCTCAGCCACAGGACACAGACACCTTCATCCTCAACATGTCCTCCCTAGAGTCAGACAACCCCTTTTCAAGGCCCCTGTCTGCCCCCGAGTCCCCGTCTCCCGAGGAATCAAATTCCCTCCCCCTCCCCCGGGTGAGGCGTTCTCTGGAGACATGTCTACGCTGGGCGTGGCCCCCGGGGTGCCCCGCACGTTCCCGGGCTGCCACAGTCTCCCCCCTGCTCCTCCGGCTTCTCAGCGGTCAAGCCAGGGACGAAAAAGAGAAGGCGGGGGAAAGACCGGGCGGTTTTGAGGATGAGGAGCCGAAGGTCCCCGGACAGTCAACGGATGAGGAGCTGTTCCTCCTCAGCCGCTGTAGTCCCCGGGCTGAGAAACCTGCCCAGAGAAGGAAGAAGCAACGTAAAATGCAGATGATGACAGTTTTGCGCAGGGCTGAGTTTTCATGAGTTTAAATTTTATTTATTTTTTCTTTTTTGCTCTAATTTCTTTAAGGTTACGGTTCAGTTCAGTCAAACACGAACGCATGCACACACACACACGCACACACATGCACACACTCACACACACACACACACCCACACATCTGCACACACATACACTCACACACATCCACACATGTGCACACACAGACACAGACACACACACACACACACACACACACACACACACACATCCCATAAAGAGCGAACGACAAACGTGAAGATCTCTGTTGAGAGGCCTGGATATTCAACGAAGGCCGCAGTTTATTCATGATGGCCTTTGATTGCAGCAATGAATTGGTGGAACACGCACACACACACACACACGCACGCACACACGCGCACACGCACACGCGCGCGCACACACACACACACACACACACACACACACACACACACACACACACAAACCCACACAGTTAAAACCTTAACTATCCATCAACATTCAGTGTTGTTTAGTGTAGTTCAGTGTATTTCCATGTGTTAAATAAATAACGTGTGAGGTGCAGTTGTTTTTGTGTAGTTATATCAAACGTCGTATCGACGGTGTTCTGCCGGGGCAGCTCACCAGCAATAGACAGGAAGTGGTCGCTGAAGGTGTCCCGTGCAGCTAGCGCCTCTTTAGAGGACATGTCGGAGCCCGCTCTCCTCACCCGTGGCAGCGCAGGGACGTGCTCGGCCTCCGCCGCGGCGTCAGCCTCTGACGTGGCGCTCCACCTCTGGAGGTCGGTGGAACTCCGTATCCACCTTCACCAGGTTTCACTCCAATCACCCGGCGGTAGGCCCTCCACTGGGCTACCTCACCTCAACTACTCTTGAAGATCCTCTGTGGACGGTGAAGGCTTCTCCCAGTGCAGGGCCTGAGCGTCTCCCTCCTTGTAAATAAGAAAACCAACAACCTATTTATAGCAAGGTCAATGAAAAGCTTTTCCAAAAATCGATAGAGCATCAACATGAGGGAACTGCATCCAGTTGTAGTAAAACATACAGTATATAAATCAATGGTAAGCGATAAAAATCCTTTGGACATAGTACTATAAAAAATGTGAAACATTATCTGCCAATCACAGATGTCGATACATTGAAAAAGATTCCTGTCTGTCTGAATGTATGTATGTATTAGAAAGTCTTACATTCTGAACGGGCATGCACTAGTATAACTATAAAGGAAGGAATCTCTGTCTGTCTGTTTGTCTATCTGTCTGTCTGTCTGTCTGACTGTATGTATGTATTAGAAAGTCATTTTGAACGGGCATGCACTATGTTAAATAACGTCTTCTAATCTAGTCAACATCATTGATAACAGTCACCTGAGAGGAAGAGCCTCATCCGCCACACAGAGGCAGGGGCCCCCAGGTGGTCAGCGCCTGGGAGAGGAGCATCTTCTGGGAGGACCCGCTTTGTCTTCCCGCAGGGCTCGACCCAAAGAAGCCACAGAAAATCCCCCCCCCCCATCACTGCTCCGAACCAAAAGCCCCCACATCCCTAACCCTGAAAAGATATCTGGCATCGACGAGTGCCAGAAGTCCACTCAGTGATAAAACCGGGAACCCGAGGTTAGCTGGTGCCTGGGTCATCACATGTTTCCCATCCAAGGCTCCCACACAGTTTTGGAAGCTCCCACAGCCAGAAATGCGTCCACCAGGCCGTCCCGAATGACCTTGCAGACATCTGGCTCGATGCCTGCCGCAGTGGAGATACCAGGCAGGCAACTTGAGGCAACGGTGGTGGAGGAATAACCAGTTGCCAGGTTTCTGAAATAAATGACATAAAAGCAGGGTTAAAGGAAAGTAACAAAGTACAGAGTTTTACAACCGTCACGTTTGAAAGCAAATATCAACACAAAATATGGACTTACATCCACGTACATTCTTTTAATCAGGATTTAGATTGATATCTATCAAAAACAAGACCAAAGTGGATATGCCGAGCACTTATCTGCAGAAAACAAAGTACAGTCGTACTTGTATGCCAAAAACTGAACAAGTAAAAGTACTTTTACTGAAGTAGAAATGTCTACATGGTACTTTCAGTTGTACTAGGGTAATTTGCATATTTGTACTTAAACTTAAGTCAAAGCTCTGAGTACTTCTTCCACCACTGTCCAACACTTTCAGTTAAAATACGATTGCAGAACAGTAACGTTACTGTAATGTTGCACCTTCTTCATCTGAGGGAATATAGTTGATAACTTTACTATCATGATAAATGATGCAAAGAGCAGCTTGGGAATCCATGCTCAAAAATATATATATTTCCACATATTTCTCAATATTTTCACATAATCACCCACCTCAGACAAATTGCCGGTCGTTCTGTCGGAGTGATCTGCCGTCGGAAATGTGTCGTCATCCTCATCCAAATGTACATTTTTTAAAATTCCCAATTTGTTCCGCCAATGAAACAGAGTGATTAATATTTCCAACTTTCGCCTTTTGTGAGACAACGTTTATCTTGATAATCTTCCAAGCAATTATGTGCAATGCTCAAATTTCATTACGCACACGCACGCACGCACACTCATACACACACATTTTACGTTGGACCAGAAATTGTTCTTTTTCGTGAACATATTTTTCGTGAACATATCGTCAACCCTTGCTTCAGAGCAGGTGTTGATGATAGACAGACAGACAGACAGACAGACAGACAGATAGATAGATAGATAGATAGATAGATGGATAGATAGATAGATAGATAGATGGATAGACAGACAGACAGACAGACAGACAGACAGACAGACGGATAGATAGATAGATAGAATATAATTCACTTTTACTAAATACTACTTGATTCATTGGAGTTTCCTCAGTGATGAGAGTTATTCATCTGGAGGGGATGACACACGGGAATGCAAAGCTAAAAAACTTAAATCTGTGGTAAGGGATCAGGAAATACTTTAAACCAAATAAAGAAGAAAACAAAAACGATCGACGTCTAAATGCATCTACCCGCAGCGTCGCGAGGGGACGGCAAAGGTTTCAAACGGAGAATCTGTGTCTGTTGCAATAAAAAATATAATTTGCACCATTTGCATCAAGGTGATAGCGTACTAGTGCCCCCCCCCCTTTGCCTATAATAGTGTGTATTGTAGGTGTGTATAAGTGTGTGTGTGTGTATAAGTGTGTGTATAAGTGTGTGTGTGCTGGCTGACATGTCATTTAATGTGCACATTTAATCAGAGACAAAGCTGTGGGAGCTCATCCGGGAATTTTTGAGTTCATTTTTAGTGCTGAACGTTGGGTTATACTGTGGGCACAGACTTCCTCAACCTCGTCGGCCATTACAGTACATCAGATTTTGATGAAGAGGGAGAAAAAAAAGAAAGTCGGCGGGTTCCACTGCAAACTCTGGTTAAACGCTTCCCTTTGATTTATTTTCCTGACAGTAATAAAGCCTGCACCAAGACAGTGCGCTGCGAAGCTCCTCTAATAGAAATGCAACATGGTGCAAGAAGCCTTGCATCAGCATTGCAATGGAAAAAGTTACGGCAACTCAAAAAAGAAGAATTATTATTATTATTATTTTTTTTTTTCTACAAAAGAAAAAGCACTGCAAACACACATTTGTCCGACCATTTGGTCAAACCAAAAGGCCCTAAACTCGACAAATAAATGTAGCGTGCGGTACGTCAGTTTCGGCCGTTTCTGTGGAGACGAATCCTTGAGTTTGGGTTTGACGCTCGTGCCACCATCTTGGCAGGAGACGGAGCCAGGACTTTGTACATTTGGGCAGAGGGGGCGGAGTCTCGGCGGAGGAACGGAAGAGACACGCCCAACTCGCTCCAACGCAAGCGGGGTGCCAGTCAATTAGGGCAACAACACCCACAAATGCCTCTCTTTAAGCCTTCATATCCTCATCATGGAACAATCATTATCTAAATAACAACCCAGACACCCATTACAAGAACTAATCTAAGATATTAAAACACCAAATTCTCCTCAGAAAAATCCGTTGGCTTTGGATTTCTAGTGAGAAGTTTCTTCTTTTTTCCACTGACTTCCACTAGGGTGATAGTGTGTACTGTACCTACCAAACGGGGACGTATTAAGTGAAGTGCTGACACCCGTTCGGTCACACCCACCCTGGGGGCCCCTGCTGCCAGGTCCACGGTGCTAATCCACTGACAGGTGTCCCTGCTAGTTGAAGTGTAGCCCAGCACCAGGGGCCACCGGGGGGCCATGTTAACATGCTTGGTAATATAGGACGGCGGGGGCGTTTCGTACTGGCGTCCAGCAGCTCCCCCATGAGGCCACAATATGGTAAATGGTAAATGGACATTTTATAAAGATGATTTCCAGCCACTGAGGCCACTCAAATCGATTTACATGGCACGTGCCTCACATTCGCCCATTCACACAGACGCCGGCGCGAGGAGCCGAGGCTCGACCCATCAACCCTACCTCCGGAGCCACCGCCGCCCCATCAAAAACATATATTATAACATGCACAGTCGGACAATGAAACATACAGTCAGAACTATTCAAACACTATATCAACACGACGTACTTACAGAACTACTGGACTGACAACATGCCTAAGTGAGAGTTCCTTTTGATTAAAGTAACCCAAGCCTTGTTTCAGGTAAAATTACAAACGCCTTAATAGGCTGCGTGCGTTATCTGTTCAGCAAAAGATTGAATAATCGTGGGGTGTGTTTTTGTTTGCATTTGCAAAGTCTTTGTTTGCATTGTGGACATGCAAAAGCCCCCTCGCCTCAAGGCTACGACAGATCGACCGATTACCCCGAAGCCCCCCTGCCCTCCTCTCTCCTTATGGAAGCCTTGTGCGCGGGGTTCCATTTCATTAATGCTATGTTTTCATTAATGAGAAGGGGCTTACGCTGCCCTCTGTTTGTGTGCCTTTGGGGCCCCCGGGCAGCTGGCTCTCGGCTTCTCAGAGGCAAAGACGCTAAAAAAGCTAAAGCGATGAGGCGATAGAGGGCTGACCGGGTGGAATGGAGCTTGTCGGCGGTTAGGTCGGTTAAGTCTGTCTGTGCAAAGATGCATGAGAAATATCCTTAAAATAATTGTGCAGCGCCGTCACACTGCGGCACAGACATTTTTTACTTTATTTGTCTTTATGAGTATGAGGGGACGTAATGGCACATGGAATGTTATCAAACAGTTTGGTATGCGCCCTACAGTTCGAAAGTACACGTGCACGCGTTGGCGCAGCGCACGGGCGCGGCACAGCGAGCCGCAACCGATGCTTCCAATTAAATCCATGTTAATCCACTGTTGCAGCTCCACCAGCCACGTCAACTGCTCGCGGCAACAGCCTTTTCCATAGAAACACCGGATAGAAGAAGAGTAAAATCAATTTAAATGTGTTTCTGTCTCACTTGCGCCGGCTTGGTGCCCTGGTGTTACTTGGTATCAGATCAAAACCAAATTTTGCGTTATCGCCCACGGCTACTCCCTCTCCTTCCGCACTCTAGCTGCTTTCACACATGCGCCGCAGCCCTGAAATGATCATTGTCCAGAGGAGCTGTATGTGTGAAGGCAAATATTATATCAGACTTAACCCAGCCAGCTGAGAGCAGCTTCTGACTCTTCGCCGAAAACCCGCCCCCAGGACACCTGGGCCAATTACCAAGTATCCCGGACACCTCCCCTCAAATCCGATGAACTTAAGCAAATAATAACAACCCATCCATGAACCTGAACCCCCCGTCTCCACGCCCCACAGTCATACACACATCATTACCTTATTTAAAGTTATTTATGGCAGACTACTATATTTTTTCAATATATTTGTTTCTTAGATCTAAAGATACCGAAACAGTACGGTTACCGTGGCCAAAAAAAAAAAGATGTGTGCCAACAGTAGCATGGCATCCCTACTGATTACATAAACAGTTTTACAGCCTGTGTCTGTATCTGTCACCAAATTTACCAGAGGGGACTCCACGCGCCAGGGTTGGTGTGTCACAGGAGGTTATTAACTCTGCAATGTCTGTTAAACTGCCAAAATAGGGATCTGACCCTCGCGGTGTTGGTTTAAACCTTGTTGAACAGGATCCCCAGCATGTAGACCGGGACTTCCGTCACGCCTTCTTTAATTGATGTCCCCAAACTATTTTGGAATGAATAAAAAAACAACAACTCCATATTTTGTAAGTTGATGAGTTTCTCGAAAATAGTTTTTCGAGAACCCCGGAACATTCGATTTTGAAAACAAACCCCGGCATTGCAACAGGATTTCACACAGGCCCTCCCCCGAGGCGTTCCGTCATGGGGTTTGGAGGAAAAAGAAAAGGAAACATCATCGCGTGGAATATGCAAACGATCCTTTTCTGCACTCGCCTGGCAATGACTTCACACAGACAAATCTACCGAGACGCCACAGCGCACACATTCTGTGCTGTGATGGATGGATGGATGGATGGATGAATAGATAGATAGATAGATAGATAGATAGATAGATAGATAGATAGATAGATAGATAGATAGATAGATAGATAGATAGATAGATAGATAGATAGATAGATAGATAGATAGATAGATAGATAGATAGATAGATGGATTCATCAACAGGGAAATTGCAGTGTCACAGCAGCTCTCATCAAAAATAGGCATCAATAGTAATGAAGTGCGAAGGATAAAAATCGAAAGGAGAAAGAAAGTGTAAGGGAGGAAATAGTCAATATTCAATAAACCTAAAATATAACTAATTTCATTCACAAAATAAATAACAGCAAACAATAAAAATAAAGCAAAAATCAACAATAAGGAGCACAAATATAGAATAACCTAATCATAAACAAAAAGCAAACAGAAAGCAATAAAATCTGTCAACAAATAAATAAATAAATACATAAATACATTAAAAAATCCAATAAAAAATTGGCAATCTACGATAAACCTACAATTAACAAAAATAATGAAAACAAACCTACAATTAACAATTAAAATTTGAATGTTGAAAATGTGAGTGAAGTAGTAGAGCTGGTGGAAGAAATTAAAAGTTTGGGGACTCACCCTTTCTCTTCTCCCTCTAGTAGGTTAGGGTCCTCCTCCTTGGGCATGTGTTCCATTCACCTTAATTCCATCCAGCGGCCAATCATGCGAGACTGAGGCGGGCCCCACCCTCGGATACACACTTGTCATTCGCTGGTCGGGCAGGGCGCTCAGTGCAACATGGCGGGGTCCCGGGGTCCCCGTCCGTCCCGTCCCGGGGGGTCCGGAGGCCTCCGGAGGGGGGAGCACGACGGCCCTGCACTAATGTTTGCTGCTGCGTCCGAGGGGGCTGGAAGACCTGGAGGACCAGCTGCAGACGGAGCCGGGGAAGGGGGTTCCCAAGGCCTGGAGCCGAGGATGGAGACGCTGCTGGGTCACACCGGGAAATGGGGGGACTGGGAGGATGGATCCCCTCTGAAAATGTTAGAAATTAAAACAAAAATTGCTAAATAATTAGGTTCGGAAAGAGCCGTTTGCCGAAACAAGATCCCTCAGAAATGTTCAGTATACATAGGCCCTACAATTCAACAGATGTTATAACATTATTATTGTTTATTTGTTGTTATGTTGTGTCCGATTAGCTTTTCCAAAAACAATCAAGGAAGGTGGGTCACTGTGCTGGTGGAGGAGCCACATAAAATCTAAAATAGTATCTGGTTCAAGAGAGCAGCGTAGAGACAGAGAGAGAGAGAGAGAGAGAGAGAGTGGCCAAATGGAGACATTTTTACTGCTCATTAAACAATAAATAGACACTTTATTATAAATTGTAAACAATAAAAAAATATTAAACTTTTACTGCAATATTCAATAAAAAATAAACCAGAAAAAAAATCATAAAATAAACAATGAACAGCACAAAAATTGGCAATATGATACAATGACCTAACTAACAAAAACATATAAAAGAAACAAAAAATAAGTAAATAAATAAACCTAAAATCAATAAAAAACAACAAGAACCACAAAAACAATAAAAATAAACCCAACAATAAACAATGAACGGTAAAAAGAAACCCAACAATGAACAATAACTAATAATCAAAATGTGCGTATGTTAGCTCGCGCCCTCATGTGAGAAGGCCTCACAGGGGGGTCTTTGAGCGAGCGGACCCAGGGGCCACGCGGCAGACAGAGGACCTTCCCTCCAACGGGGGGGGGGGGGGTCCATACAGTGCACGGTGACCTCATAAGACGCAACATTCCTCTGAGAGAAAGCAGCCGAGGAGACCCGGGGGGGGGAGGGTTACAGGGGGCATCGCCCTCGCCTACGCGGGGGTTAAGTGGCCGACTGTGTGTAATCCGTGGCTCCGTTAGCTCCCTCGCTCCCTCTGGGCCACACGGCGCGTCAGGGTATTAATTCTCCTTCTCCTCCGCTAATCCCTAACCGCTTCAATGCCTCGCTAATCCCTGACCGGTAGGAGTCATGTTCTTAGGACACGACTGATATTATGATGATTGTTGTTGTTGTTGCCGCTGCTGCTGCTGCTGCTGCTTCTGTATGGATTATGACTTACTAAATAGGGATCGGTCAAACTGCTGTTGTTATTGCTGCAGTTGGTTGCCGCTTGACGGATTATGAGTTACTATAAGAAAAAGGGATGGGCCAGATTACGAGAGAGCCCCCCTCAACCCTCAGCCTGAACACCGTCGTCCCACAGGGCTGTGTACTGAGTCCTCTGCTCTACTCCCTCTTCACTCGCGACTGCACTCCTCTACACGGTTCCAACACCATGATCAAGTTTGCAGATGGCACAACGGGGGTGGGCAACGATGAGACAGCCTACGGGGAGGAGGTCTAGCACCCGGCGGCGTGGGCGCCGACAACAACCTGGCCCCTTGACATCAAGAAGGCCAAGGAGCTCATGGTGGACTTCAGGAAGATGAAAAGGGGCACGCACACCCCCGTCCGTTTCAACGTCATGGAGGTGGAGCGTGGATCCTGCTTCAGGATCCTGGGTGTCCACATCTCCGAGGACCTCTCTCGGGGCCCTCCACGCATCCACCCTCGTCCGGAAGGCTCACCAGCGTCCCTCCCTTCTGAGGAGACTGAGGAAAGCCCGCCTGCCTCCACAGATCCCGGTGGAACTTCCACCGCTGCACGAGAGCACCCCTCGAGAGCATCCTCACCAACTGCCTCTCAGTCCGGCAACTGCACCGCTGCCGAGCGGAAAGTACTGCAGAGGGTGGTGAGACCTGCCCAACACATCACCGGCGCTCCGCTCCCCCGCGGCGTAGGTTCTCCAGCACAAGCGTCGCCTGCGGAGGGTGCGCAGCATCGCCAGAGACACCTCCCACCCCAGAGACCCCTCCCATCCCAGAGACATCTCTTACCCCGGAGACACCTCCCACCCCAGAGACACCTCCCACCCCAGAGACACCTCTCACCCAGAGACACCTCTCACCCCGGAGACACCTCTCACCCCAGAGACACCTCCCACCCCGGAGACACCTCTCACCCCAGAGACACCTCCCACCCCGGAGACACCTCTCACCCCAGCCACAAGCTGTCTGCCCTCCTCCCCTCGGAGAGGCGCGACAGGAACCTCTGTTCCAGGACCAGCAGGTTCAGGAACAGCTCCTTCCCCTCAGCTCAACTCTACACCACGGTGACAGCCCCGCCCAATACCTGGATTACCCCCTGGATTACACACACACACACACACACACACACACACACACACACACACACACACACACACACACACACACACACACACACACACACACACACACACACACACACACACACACACACCTTCAAATCAATATTCAATGTCAATATTGATATTCCTTTCGTACTGTACATAATTAGTATATCCATACCCACTACTGTTAACTCTCTATATATTATTGATATACTTATATTTTATACATACGCTGCACTTTACTGCTTCTTTTGCACTTCTGGTTGGATGCTAAAATGCATTTTAATGTCTTAGTACTTGTACTTTGCGCAATAACAATAAAGTCGAATCTAATCTAATCTAATCTAATGATTTCATTATTCGTTTATTCGATTTTTCTTTCATGTCGGCAAAAATCTTTTTTTTTTTTTTTTTTTGGGGTGATAAAATTTGACCCATATTTTATTTCACATCAAATAATAATAAAAAAAACCAATTACAATTTACTGTGTCTTATTTTGTTGATACAATACAACCAGTAATGCAGTTTGTGGCTTAGGAGCAAGCGATGGTCCGGGTACGTTTTTTTGCCAATGGTCAGTTTCAATCGGATCTCTGGTCAAAATGTGACTAGATTAAAGACCTATACCGTACCATAACTCAGAGCGCCGTGCTGTCACTTCAGTCGTTTTACCACGCAAAGAGGAAAATCAACTGCATTTGGCACCTGGCAGGCATTTTTTCAGAGTTTTGAACACATCCCCACTATCAAGCTACTTTTGGCCTCTCAAGGAGCTCGTTTCCCCTCCAATATGAGATATTACGGTTTTAAGTGTTTACTGGATTGCATTCCTCAGAGGCAAAGTGAAAAATCAACGTCTCTACATCGTTCCTCGCAAAAACAAATATGCGACACAGACGCTCCGGGGATGTGGCATCCATAACATCCATTTGTGCCAAATAAACCTTTGAACCGCTAATAATGTCATTTAAAAGGTAAAACATGAACTCATTAGAGTGATTAATTAAACATAGTGTTTGGAGCACGATTCTTGCCCAATGCACATCTGAATATTTTATTTTTCGCACTGATGAATAATGAATTAATTCAGTAAAGCATATCGATTGAGATGCAAAAGCCTCCAGCATATTTTAAGCGGGGGATCTTTTGTTTTTATAAACAGGAATTACTTAGCATTTGAGGATACTGGGATAAACTGGAATTGCAAAACCCTCTTATTTACTAAACTGTATGCGATTGCAAGAGATAAGGATAATACAAAGATAATACAGATAATACAGAAAAATATGAACAACGGCTTTATCTCATCAACTTAACTGCATAATGAACTAAATTGAATATTTATTACTATATCCCTGAGAATTACATCTAAATCTTTGATACACTCTATTCCAATTCCAGAAACTTGTACTTGTATAACCACAGGATGTCAAGCGGTTTTCACAGTGAGACAAAAAAAATTGTCGTTTCTTTTATTTCTAATATTAAATAAAAAATTCTATTTGCGCCCCCTACAGTACCTTGAAGGTTGAGGAATAAGCACTGACTTCCTAAGCACCGTGGGGAGGGAGGGAGGTTCATTATCCTCACAATCTTCTTTCAAAAAGGTCAATCAATCCCCGACCACAAAAAAACAGCGTGGCTGATCATTAGACATATTGTTGTGGCTTCACTCATGCCATACCAATGTGTTTGGAAAGTTGCTGTTGTGTTTTTTAACAGCTATTAACTTCTGTCCAGGACTAGTTGCATCACTGGAAAATGGCAGGAGAGCATCAAGACCATAATAACATTATGGATCTTTCAAAACATTCCTTTAATCGTCTTTTAGGCTGCGTGTAGGTCTTCATGCCCAGTTTCCGATTTGTTGCCTATATCCGATTTTTCTTTTGCACTTCAGGCTTCAGCCTCTGGGCACCACCCGTTCACCACCTGCCGTGGACGCAAGTTATAATTTGAGCTTTTGTTTTCGAGCTACACAAGGTAAAAATCACATTTTTAGGACAAAGAAGAACGTGCAGAGCCTTGGCTGAAGCCCGGGGTGTGTGAGGGGCATGTGAGGGGCATGTGAGGGGCATGTGAGGGGCATGTGAGGGGCATGTGAGGGGGCATGTGAGGGGCATGTGAGGGGCATGTGAGGGGGCATGTGAGGGGGCATGTGAGGGGCATGTGAGGGGCATGTGAGGGGGCATGTGAGGGGCATGTGAGGGGCATGTGAGGGGGCATGTGAGGGACATGTGAGGGGCATGTGAGGGGCATGTGAGGGGGCATGTGAGGGGCATGTGAGGGGCATGTGAGGGGCATGTGAGGGACATGTGAGGGGCATGTGAGGGGGCATGCGAGGGGCATGTGAGGGGCATGTGAGGGGGCATGTGAGGGGCATGTGAGGGGGCATGTGAGGGGGCATGTGAGGGGCATGTGAGGGGGCATGTGAGGGGCATGTGAGGGGGCATGTGAGGGGCATGTGAGGGGGCATGTGAGGGGCATGTGAGGGGGCATGTGAGCGGCGTGGGAGGGGGCGTGTGAGGGGCATGTGAGGGGCATGTGAGGGGGCATGTGAGGGGCGTGTGAGGGGCATGTGAGGGGGCATGTGAGGGGCCATGTGAGGGGGCATGTGAGGGGCATGTGAGAGGGCGTGCGAGGGGGCGTGTAAGGGGGCGTGTGGATCGACATCGGTGGGAGGGTCTGGTCTGAACTTTAGAGCAGGAGCGGCGGGTGGGTAACTTTCGAACGTGTCAATAGATAAAGTTTTGTTTCCAACCCGTCGCCGCCCTGTACACGTCGCCGTCGTCCCATCGGTGAGGTTTGTATCGCAGCGAACCTCAAAACTCCCGTCTGGCCGCGTGGACGGAGGTCGCGTTAAGCGAGATCTGATCCCTATCCGATTTATTTCCTCGTATGAATGTGGCCCGGAACATCGGAATTTTTTTTTTTTTTGACGTTCATAACACATACAGCGTATCTGATCGGCGTCACGTGTGAGAGAGAAAAAAACACATCAGAATCGGGTCATTTGAGTTGGCGGCAGTGAACGCGGCCTTTGAGATTCCAGGCGTTTTTATGGTGGCTTTCAAAAACCCTTTGAAACTCAGGTCCCCTCACAGCGAAAATAAATGAATGACAAACGAAAGAGAAGAGCTCAGAACACACGCTGGCTACCGCACCCAAAAGTTCCCTCATGGGAATTAACCTCCTTCTATTCTCATAAAGCGTGTATTTTCATTGTTAACAAAGGAAAAATAAAAGGACCCCCTTTTAAAAGCAGAAAAGGTCAATCGCTGTTAGAGTCCAACAACACTGTTTTGGGGCCTGTGGTTAATTCATTAATTCGGAACAAAAGGACGGAGAGAAGACAGACAATAGATAATAAGGGAACCATTGTTCTATTTGTGGTGAAATTCCTCCCTGGACTGCAAACAAATAATCGGGTCAACATCCGAATATCTCAATCAGGGGCTCAAGAACCAGGGGCACCATTTACGTCATGGCATTGTCGGACCCAAAACGGTGTCTCGCCATCAAGGTACGTCATCTGTTTTTTTCTCATGGTTACCAACACCGCCCACCCTGAAAATGAATACAAAACGGAGCCGATGGGCCTGGAAACTGTTTTTCGTCAACTTGTGAACAGGCGAGGCAGGCGACCGCTTGGGGCCCCGGGCCGTTAATGGGGCCCCCCGAGGGCTGATGAACTTTTACCACACAGCAACGTCTCAAAATGTGGCGACCCCACAAACAATGGACGATTTGCATTGACACCTCAGTCGGAAACCTCCCTAAATGGGGCCCCATCAGCCTGCATGATTGACCCCTGTAACATTCTCGAGGTTTCAATTTAAAGTCAATGAAAGAAAATGAAGTTATCCTTTTGGGAGTGAAAAAAAGGAAGAGAAAAAGAGAGGATGAGGGAAAAAGAAAGCAAGACGGTAGTAAGTAGGGGAGTATGCCAATGCGTTATTGGGGAAAGCACAAATAACGCGATGGAAACAGATGTTTCCTCGACACGAAGTTGCTGGTTGTCATTGGTTAAAAGAAGCCAGGGAGCGGGAACAGAGCCCCCGTCCCCGGGCGTGGAGCGGGGCTCGCTCCCCGCCACTTCAGCACCGCAGCACCGCCCCAACCCGGCCCCCCAGCCGGAGGAGGCATCACCGCTCCGGGAGCGGAAGGAGACGCCTCCATCCGTGGCGGGGAGCGGTGGTGGCGGTGGTGATGTTGGTGGTGGTGGTAAGATAGTTCATAAAAGTTTTTAATTTAGTTAAGAATAAAAATAAAAAACAGAGAGAGATGAGAAGTACAGTGTGAGGATGTGGACATTCAGTATATTTCATAATTGACTGAATGCCAATATTAAATCAACGTGATGGTTTGAATAAATCAATGCTCTATGCGTTGATGAGCACTGGCCTTATAATGTGACTACGTTGAAGTTATTTAGTTATTCTCAACTTTTTATTGTTCTGCTTTTTATGGTTCTTTATATTTTGAAATTATATTTAGAAAATTCGACTCGAAAGTGAACATTTGAAAAAAAAATTTTTGGGGGGATTTCGTACATTTTTCTTTGGTATCACATTATTTATAACATAATGGTGATGAACGCTGGTTGCAGGGGACCCCTGGGAATTTTTGCATGGGGCCCCAACAGACCCCAGAACTGCCAATGCATCTGGATTGAACTCTTAGGTAACTCTAATTTAACCATTAGTTCCCCGGAGACTCCTTATTTCTTCAGCATTTCTGGATATTACGACGAACGACGAGTTTGACATTTAACCGAAGAACCAGATAAAATACATTTCCGAGCAGCCGGGCTCCGGCTTTTGAAATCTGGAACAGCGTTCCAAAATGTGGATGCAGCGTCCTCAACAGAGCTGCCGTTCTCCATGTCATTGCCCCGTCAGAGGTGTTTCCCGAGTCAACAGTGATGTTGTTGGTAACCATCAAAATCCACCCTCCACACGTGTGCCTATTTATACCGGTGTGATGAAAAGTTTAGCTCTTTGTGGAGATTGGGCTCTTTACGTGCGACTGAATAAAATGATTCCTTCTATTTTCCGACTCCTCCTTCCTCTGACTCGGACTCGGTGAAACGAGTCAGAAGAGTCGCTTCGGCTCCGAGTTGCGAACTCTCACAAGAATCGCTGAATCCCGTCTAAATGATTTGTTTTTCGGGGGGCAAAGTGTAAAGCGGCCCGCGTTCATTTAACCCTCGGCAATTATTTTCTCTTCTCGCTGTCCGTCTCTCGCCTTATTTTTTTTTCTGCTCGTGTCTTTTGATTCCTTGGCCGGAGAGGGTCCAGACTCCCTGGCCATTTCAAGGTTTGGTTCGGTCGGGTCGAACCGTTTGCAAGTCTTGTGCCACTGCTGTAGCGCCTGCAACAGCCAGACGCCGATGAAATGATCAAAACATTTTAAAAAAGCACCATCTAACGTATGTGGGCTCCATCTCGTGAGTTCTCTTATGGTCAGGGGGAGAAAAAGAAAAGAAAAGAAAAAGAAATGAAAATAAAAGCGTCTTGGTTTTTCTTTGATTTGGAGTCAAGTTCCACCCCACTCCTCTCGGCGCTCTGCAGGGAGTTGAGTGTGTCTGTGTTTGAACTATGTTTTGCCCTCATTTCGCCTTTTTCACACTCTCCTCTGCTCCCTCCGCCGTGCGCGCGCTCCCACCGAGTGACAAGTGAAAATGAAAAAGTGAGTCAAACCCAAATGGGATGAACACTTATTGTTTTTGCGAATGACTACCTCCTCTCCACCCGCGTGGGCCGCCTGGAGCTGCACCATCAGTCAAAGTCGCGTTTTTTTTTTCTGAAGGGCCCGGGGCCTGGAAAGAAGGAGAAGCCAAAGGAGTGGAAAAGGGTCAAGTTGAGGAGAAACAGCTTAATGCTTTATTTCCAGGGGGGAGTGGAGACATCCAAACAGCCTCGGGTTCGAGGTTAAGTGGGAGACTGAATCATAAGCAAACATTTATTGGAATAAATAAATAACTAAATACATACAATTATATAATGATGCTAATAACAATTATAAAAGTACATTGTATGTATTAGGGCTGTCATTAAAATAATAAATTGTGATTAATCATATTACATGACGTGTCATGCATGGGTGGGTCATGTCACCATAAATTAACATTTTTTGATTGGACTCTAAAGAATTATTTTTATATCTAAAAAGCAGTGCATTGTGTTAAAGCCATACTTAGATTTGAATATTGAGAACAGAAATACAAGATAATCTTAATAAAAATGTATTTAATGCCGTTTTCACCATACACAAGCTGCCATACTTCTCCTATTTGTTTGCACTGAGACAGTTGCTAAGACAAACGACACTGTTTATATGAAATGCCACAGCATAATTAAACATGGAATACAATAAAAAATATATATAATTAGGGCAAATTAAGGCATGTCTTCAAAAGGATATAATACTGTACATGCGGTGCATACAGTGCAGACTTTTAAGATCTGATGTGTCAAAAGGAATTCAGAAATGTATTTTTCTTCACGAGTTGAGGTGCACGCACACACACACACAAACACACCCTCTCAGACAGACAAACAAACCCACACTTACAAGCGAGCACGCACAGCCTTACTCCTATTCCTCTCCCCCTTCAGTCAAATGTTGAAATTTTAATTGGCCCTGTGGAAAGTGCCACCCCTCCGTGGGCTGCGCACGCCTCTAATTGCATGTTCTGAAATCCAGACTTTAAAAAGGCATGAAGAACAATAACGAGAGGCTCAGAATCAATTAAACATGGCGTTCCCCCTCTTTCTTCTGCTGCCGGGGAGAGGCACTGAAGAAACAAGAAAGTAGAGTAAGGTAAAAAAAAAAAAAAAAAAGGCAAGAAAAGTTAGCGAGTCGGAAGATTAATAATTGAGCGGCGAAGCGGTAGGAGGAGACGGCTGGGATCGGGGAGAGATTCGCGAGAATGACATTGATAAGAGGAAATTGGTGAATTCCTTGATGGGAGCCGGCACGGGCAGGACCGCGGCGCTGGGCTGGCGTTGCGATCACTGGGCGTCTCTCAGGGCAACGTTCTGATCCCACTGAGGTTTCACACTCCCATTGATGTTCCGCAGCCTCGGCCTCGGTTCCCGGTAATTAACCGCGCTGGACCGTTGAATTCACTGAACTTAGTCTCAGATTCTGCGATAGCCGGGAAGTGGGACTTGGATGTAGATACGCGGTGGGATACGCCACGGTCCGCGGGTGACGGTGCCGGCTTCTTCCCGCCGCCCCCGCCGCCGCGGCTGCAGCGGGTTCCGCCTAACCACCCTCATTAGCACTGATTGGTCGGACCCGGCCGAGAGAGTTTTCTCACGTGTGGTTTTGTCTCGCAGTGGGGACGGCGGCGTGCGGCGGCAGCGTACCCGGCGGGACCGGATCGCGAGACCGACCCTGACCCTATAAGTCTGTATTTACGTTCTTAATTTATAACTCTGTATTCACGGAGACGGAGACTTTCGGGCGGCGACGATGCCGACGCGGCGGGGCTTCATTAAACCTCCCCCTGCACCCCACCATCCCCACCGCCAGATGAAACAACACATTAGTAGTTCCCAGCCGGGTCCGACCAATCGGCGCTAACGAGGCCGATTAGGCGGACCCGGCACAGCTGCGCCGTGGCGGTGCAAAAGCCGACAACGTCGCCCCCTGCCGACCGCGGCTTGACCCCGCCCCGTCGCCTGCCACGGTCCGCTTTGTAGACATCGCTCAATCGGAGGCGATGGCGGGGGCCACATGTTACATTACGCTGTTTTACCCCCGCTGCCAAACTTACCACGCCGGGGCCCCCCTCAATTGATCACTACTCTGGACTCCCGTTGAGCGTCCCATCACCCACTTGCTGCTTCGCCAAACAACCACCGCAACAGCTTGCCACCCGCCCGGTGACAACACCTTGCGGCGTGCCGGGGAAACGAGAGAGGAAAAGTGGGACGGGGAAGTGGGAGAAGGCGGAAGAGGAGAGGCACCGAGAGAGAGGGTAAGAGAGAGAGACAGACCCCGCGTTTGTTTGACTCGGGATATTCCGGGCTTCGCCGCGCTCCCCGAGCGGCTTCACCCTGTGAGAGAGACGAGCGCTCCAACCCCCAAACCATTTGTTCGAAAGAATGTCGACCGCCGACTGCAGTCGGGACACTTTAACGGCTTATTCATCAAGCTGCTGATACCCCGCGCTTCTCCGCCCCGAGCGGCGGGGGTATGCCTTCATTTTGCCAAGGTTTGGGTAAGTTATTGTTGTCTTGGCAACTTTATTGAGGTGTAAATAATGTCAGCGGATCGCATTTCAGGCGCAGGGAGACGAGCGTTTCTTGGCCGAACCGCCCGAGGCGAATTATCTGTCTGGCGTATCTCACATGACACCTATCTCACATGACGCGCAAGGCGCAACGTGTGGCGCCTTGCGCGTCATGTGAACCAAGGCCAAAGGTTTAAGTGCAGCCAAAGATTAAGTTTAACATAATGAACCATACATGTATGAGGCAACCAGTCTGAAAATAAACAATACTCTCCGTACTCTCTCCCTCCTTCTTGAAGCGCTCCCTCGCTTTTCCATTTCTCTCATCCCTCCCCGTCTCACCCTCTTCTGGCATGGACGAGTTAAGGACGTGCCAAGAATGTGACTGCAGTTTGGAATACAAATTCAACTCGCCCCCCACCCCCCTCCCTCTCTCTCTCTCCCTCTCTGCCTTCTGTTTTTCTTTCTCTCTTTTTTAAGGTGGCTCGATGGGGGGGCGATCCGGGGGGCGATCCGGCTCTCCGAAGGTCACATCCGCGCAACGAGGGCCCTCCCCAACTCCACCGTGTCCCAAAGACGTCAAGCTGGTGCCACGGACACCGCAGCGGTCCGTCATTACTACCAAAACACACTCTGCGCTGTGAGATGTGCATGTGCATGCGTGTGTGTAATTCTCTGCTCTCGGCGGCGGTCCGGCGTGTCTGCCAACGCACAATCGAATGGAAACCACAGCCGGTCTCAATCAGGGACTCCGCTCGCTGCGTATCTAATAAAAAAATCTGTTCGTCAGAGCAGTGTTTTCTGGTGAGGGGTCGCCCGGGTGTCGATTTGATTCCTTTTTAATCCCGCTCAAAACACAATCGCTCTCGTGTCTCGCGTTGCAAGCTCCAGAAAAGCAGCTCTGCGTTCGCCAGAACTAGTTTCACTCTGAAAAGGGGGGACGACTCGTAGGGATGAGAGCAATGGCGATTCTAGGAACTTATTTTGCCACCGCATTAAAACCAACTGCCTAATATTGTGTAGGTCCCCGGGGTGCCGTCAAAACAGCTCTGACCTCTGAAGGTGTCCTGTGGTGTCTGGCACCAAGACGTTAGCAGCAGATCCTTCAAGTCCTGGAAGCTGCGAGGTGGGGCCCCCGTGGATCGGGCTTGTTGTTCCAGCACATCCCACGGATGCTCCGTCGGATTTAGATCTGCGGAATTTGGCGGCCGTTCAACACCTTGAACTCTTTGTCGTGTTCCTCTAACCATTGCTCAACTATTTTTGCGGGGTGGCAGGGCGCATCATCCTGCTGAAAGAGGCCGCTGTCATCAGGAAATACCGTTGCCATGAAGGGGTGTACTTGGTCTACCACTTGGTGTTTGGGTAGGTGGTACATGTCAAGGTAACATCCACATGAACGCCAGGAGCAGAGGATTCCCAGCAGAACTTTGCCTTCTTCCCGTAGTGCATCCTGGTGCCATATCGCCACCAGGTAAACGACGCACGCGACCTGGCCACCCACATAATGCGGAACAAAAGGTGATTCATCAGACCGGGCCACCTTCTTCCACTGCTCCATGGTCCAGTTCTGATGCTCAGGTGCTCATTGTAGGAGCTTTCAGTGGTGGACAGGGGTCAGCGCGGACACTCTGAGCGCTCTGCGACTACGCAGCCCCACACGCAGCAAGCTGCCATGCACTGTGTCCTGACACCTTTCAATCATCGCCAGACAACCCCCCCCCCGGACATCAAATGAGCCAGGGGGCGCCCATGACCCTGTCACCTGTTCACCGGTTGTCCTTCCTTGGAGTACTCTCAGTAGGTAGTTTTGGACTCCCCCTGGCTCCCCCATAATTCCAGCACTGCTTTTCACTTTGTTCCGCTCCTCCATGAAGCTGTGCTGTATCAAACATTATTAACAACAAGTGCTCCTCGTAAAATTTTGGTTTCCACCCTGTGGCGTTTTGTGAAAGTATCCAATGACAAGACACACATTTGGCTAGGGGGAGCCATGGGGGGAGGGGGGCGATCAGATTCCAGGGGTGCCCCCCGCTAGGCTTCTGGATGAAAGCTTCAACTCTTTTTTTGAGATCCGGTTGTTTGAGTCACTCTGTAAAAAGAGTCGTTTGAATTTCAGACTTGTTGTCCATTTGATTCATTCATTTTTCAATTTCTCTGGGTCGACGGTAATTATTTTCAGTTTGTGAGCCGACTTTCTGGCCCGACTTTCAAATATTTGCTCGCTGGGAAAAAAATGCGAGTCTTTCATCACTATTATTAGGCCATAATAATAATAAGCACAGTTCAATCAGTTTATGACATTTTTAGTGTCTAACATGAGAGAGCTGTGCTGTGGGATTATTTCAGAGGTTGGGAAAACACTGCATTGGAGCACAATGGATGGACAAGTGATTTGGAAACTGCTACTGGTCTTTGGCGCAATTTCCCTCTGGGCTCCAGCAGCTTTAGGCATGCTGTGTGTACTGCCCTTCTATGAAGAAATATTGGACAAATAAAAGATTTGTCGCAGCAGTAGGGGAATCAATCATGACATACATGCTAAGCAAAGACTTTCAGGTCGGGTATTCCATGTTAAAGGGGCAGTGTGTAGACTTGGCGGAAATGGAATTTATTATTTAAAATTTGAATGTATATTTTTTATTATTTGTATGTTTTAATTTGTGTGTTTCCGTTGCCTGAGAATGAGAGCATTTTTATCTACATAGGGAGCGGGTACGCTTCACGATGGCCGGTATGTTGCATCGCCATGTTTCCTCTACTGTAGCCCAGAATGGACAAACCAAACACTGGGTCTAGAGAGGGACTTACTCACTTTTCTTTCGCGGCCACCGGCCCTTCCAGAGAAGACGCCACTAAATCATACACACTGCACCTTTAAGACCCATCTGTTGACTTAACCTCACCTCTCATACCCTCCATAGTTTCCCATAGGGCTGTGTGTTATTATAATACATCCAAACTGACAATTCAAATGCAAGCAACTGCTGCTGGTGGTAGGCCAAGTGAAACATCACTTACAAATGAGTATTAAGGAGAACCTTCCATGAATTGGCCATCTTTAGGACGCAAAAGCAATATCGACTGTATATTCATTACTCGGGTTTTAGATAACTAAAAGGTTTGGGTTCGGCAAATACGTCCTTGAACTGAACAAAAATAGCAAAACAAACCTGCAGGGAATAATGAGAAGCAAAAATAACTGGTCAAGTTAATCCTCCTACTTCCGAGTCTGTGTGTACAATGGCTTTGGATTAACTACACCTCATTTTTGGATTGTGGATTTTGGATCGTTCGCACCGTTGTAATATTTTTTTTTTGGGGCATTGACCCTCGCCTGGACTGATTATCGGATTCGTACAGTCCGGTTGTCAGACTCAGCTCTCAAGAAGAAAGTTGGAGAAGAGGTTCCAAGCCCTGGAGCCCTGGATATGCGGGATTTCCCCCCTTTGGGTGGAGGATCGCAGTCCGCCGGGTCACGGAGTACACCACGATGCTCTCCACCACCGCCAGCCTCCTCCTCCTCTGTGACCATGCCTGAGCGGTCTGTCCTTCGCCCTGTCCATCGCCGAGGGAAGCGCCACGCAGGACATCCGCAACTGCTGCAACAGAGGCATCCCCTGCGTGGACAATTTCACCATCTTCTACAACGGGACAGATCTATTTAAGGACGATCGCCTCCGTCCAAACCATGAACCATCTGGTCTGTTATCTATGAGCATTGAACTTACTCTGCACTCCTGCAATACATTCACCATTCTAAAGTCTGTCAGTCCGATCCACCCTACTCCCAACCATCAGTCCCCCACAAAGCCATGCACCTCAAACAATAAAAATGGCTTTATTAAACGTGAGGTCGCTAACGAATAAGTCATTTTTAGTAATTGACCTTATAAGTACCCATAACCTGGATTTCACTCTACGGATTGAGACCTGGCTGGATAGAAGTGGCAAAGTTGCACTCTTTGAGACAGCACCTCCTAATTGGAAATTCATCCAAACCACTAGATCCGATAAGAGAGGCGGTGGAAGAGCCGCTGTCTTCTCCGCTATCTATGGCTGCAAGGAAATCCCCCTCGGAGAATTCACGTCTTATATCTATAAATTGCAATACTTTAATCATCACTGCCTACTGGCCACCAGCATCTGAATATGGCTTTCTTAATGAATTCTCTGAGCTACTGTCCAAGGTCCCCACTGGCTATGATTGCGTAATTATCTCAGGTGAATTTAATATTCAGGTTGACAATCAAAAAGACCCAGAGGCATTTGACCTCACTCAACATGTTTCTGTGCCCACCCACAATAAGGGGCACACTCTGGACTTAGTCATATCAAAAGGGCTTAATATTAATGTACCCTGTGGTGTGGATGTTGCTATTTCAGATCACTGTTGCATATTCTTTGATATCTCTGCTTTTCCGTCCACAACTGGAGGGTACCCCAACAATCTAAAAACGTCTTATTGACAATAATACCATTGAAACCTTCAAGACAAGTGTAAATGATTGTTGTTCATGGCATCATCAACTGAGGATCCCGTGAAAAACTTCAACTCTAAAATACGAAACGTCATTGATAACGTTGCACCTGTTAAAACTAAAAACAGAGAAAAACAACCCCCCCTTAGAGAAATGGAGTGGTTGTTAAGGAGCTAAGGGGAGAGTGTTGCCGGGCAGAACGAAAGTGGAGAAAGACAAAAATTCAGGTTCACCATGAAATCTACAAGGAAAGACTCAATCACTACGACAAAGAAATGAAACAGGCTCAACATTCCTTCTCTAAAATAATTAATGAAAACATCAATAATGGCAAAGTGCTCTTCTCCACTGTTGATCGATTTATCAATCCGCCACCTGCGACCCCGTCAGAGGGGCTGTCCACTGAAAAATCATAATGCCTCAGGATCCAGAAACGGACCTACCCTCCAGTTCTCCAGGAACACAACCGCTGCCATGTCTCACTTTGTTCACTTAGACCTCAAAAAACTGTTTTTAACTGCTTGGCACATGAGGTATTAGATATAATGAACTGCTTCCTTCAGTCAGGTATATTTCCTGCAGAACTTAAAACAGCTTTAACCACTCCTGAACAAGAGCAATCTTGATACGGCAGTGATTGTTTAGGCGCATCGCCGACTTGCCATTCCTCAGCAAAAAAAACAAAACAGTTTATTTTCAGCTCAATAACAATCTCACATCGAACAGCCTTCTCGTGATTATCAATCCCACTTCACCATAGCACAGAAACTGCACTTATCGAAGTTGTGAATTAACTGCATATAAGCACAGATTCTAATAAACCATCCGGTCCCCTTGGGTCTCAGTGGCACATTTGACACCGTTGACCATGACATTCGATGAGAGACATTGGAAAAATGGGCCAGCCTATCCGGCCCAGTTATAAACTGGTTCCTACATACAGGACAGACAGTTCTTTGTGTCCATTGGAGACTTTGCCTCGGACACAATGGGTATTGTATGTGGAGTACCCCAAGGTTCGATTCTTGGACCATCAATATTTTATCTCTTTATGCTCCCACTTGCAGATGTTATATAGAAAGACAAAATACATTTCCATAATCACGCAGATGATTCACAACTGTACATATCCTTATCTCCTGATGACATCATCCCATATACTCCCTAACTCAGTGTATTATTAACATGAATCTATGGATGTCAGAGAACTTTTAACAACTGAACAAGGATAAAACAGAAATGCTCTTCTTCAGCGCAAAGGCTCAGAGACAGAAAATTGCAGCTCATCGCAGTTCTCTGTCTCCGGAGAGCGAAAGTGAAGCCAGAAATCTGGGAGTAATCATGGACGGTGATCAAAATTTTAAGAGCCATATCAATCACATCACAAAATCAGCCTTCTACCGTCTGAAAAGCAGAGTCAAGGGGCATTTTGTCAAAAGCAGACTCTGAAAAACAAATCCATGCATTCAAAACAAGTAGACTACAATAGACTACTGTAATGGCCTGTTCGCTGGCCTTCCAAAATCTGCTGCTCGGCGGCTACAGTTAATTAAAGATGCGGCTGCATGCGTTCTCAGTGGAACAAAGAAGTCTGAACACATTACACCGTCCTTAGATCTCTGCATTGGCTTCCCGTCAAAACTGGAATCGATTTTAAGATTATGGAATTTGTATACAAATGGCATTGCACCTCAGTATATAAAGTACATGCTCATTATACACCGTGTTCCAAATTATTATGCAAATTGATTTAAGTGTCATAAACATTTAATTTTTTGTTTTTCAATGAAACTCATGGATGGTGTTGTGTCTCAGGGCTCTTTGGATCACTGAAATCAATCTCAGACACCTGTGATAATTCGTTTGCCAGGTGAGCCCAATTAAAGGAAAACTGCTTAAGAACATTTCATTTCATTACATTTCGTCATTTATCAGACGCTTTTATCCAAAGCG
>NC_137207.1:22055862-22115862 GCF_960531495.2 Zeus faber
ACACACACACACACACACACACACACACACACACACACACACACAGACAAACCTGTGCAATAACTGTGTAATAAACTGTGCAATATCTTGTAACAACACTGTAATAAGTTGGTCTAACTCATCCCTTATTAGCCGTACCCATACCGTTGTATAAATATTATTGTTATTCATATTCACATTAATAATTGATAATGTAGAGAAATGTCCTATTCAATTCATATTAATATTTATAACAACATTTTGTACATTCTCCATATTATGTTGTATTTCTTAATTCTTTTTTTTTTATGCCACTCATCTGTCTGCGCTACAATCCACCAACTACTGTGACTAATTTCTTGTAAATGCACTAAATGTCCCATTGAACCGATTGTGATTCTGATTGTCTCCGTTCCATAAAGCCTGAGATTCAACCCCTTCGGTTTCACTGACTTTTCGTGGACTTAAGACGCTCCGGGGTTGGACTCATTAAAGAGCAGAGATGAGATAAAGCTCTATCAACCCCTGCGGGGGGGAACTCAGGTGTCACAGCAGCAAAAAAAAAACCCCAAAAAACAAGTCAAGTTCAAGTCAAGAAAGGGATAAGAAGTACGACGGAGATAAAAAATACAAATATTTATTAAATAGCTATTAAATATTCCGTATGTCCGACGGAAGGCCGAATGGCTGGACCTCAGCGGTGCGTGGGTGTTTGTGGGAGTTTACCTGGATGCTCAGAGCGTCCTCCGCTGTCTTCCACCTCTAGTGCGCTGGTTCATCGCGGCCACGGGACTCACGCCGCCGACCAAACATCTGAAAGTTCAACAAACGTGGGGGACAACGTGAGCCGCATGCTCTGACACGTACACTTAGAACAGCGCCGGTTATTATGGCCGACTAATGGTAAGTGACGCACGACTCGCCAACGGGTCGTTCATGGAGAACACAATCTTTCAAATGACTCTGAAGTCTGGAGTCCCCTCGGCAAAAAGGAGGGAATCTTCCACTCGTGAACTAAAAATAAATACGGAGGATTAAATCAAAGTCCGAGGGATAGATAAAGATCCAAAAAGATGAGGTCATTTAGCATACTTCATATTGAACGTGACCCATTTCGCTCGTTGAGTTCCACCAAAATAAACAATTTTGACAGCATCCAGTGATTCTCGTGAGAATTTCATTCACAACTCGGAGCCGAGCCGACTCTTCCGACTCGGGTTCATTGTTCAGGAAGTCCTCCCTCTCACTTGTGCCGGTGATGTGAAACTTGAGCTCCTTCTGTTCATTCCAACTCCGGTAGCAAACAAGCCCAAGTACGTTCACGGAGCATATTTTAAATATTGGGAGATCCCGTTTTTTATTAGTGAAACTCACTTGCGTGAGGACAGTGATGTGGATTTAGGATGCAGGGCGTAATGTCGGTTTGGGGGGCGGGGGGGGCTTGTTCCATTACATAAGGAAACGGAGCAAAACGAAACAACCTACTCTCGATTACACAGTCGGCGGCGCCGTCGGAGAGGGAGCGGTTGGCGGGAGCGGTCGGCGGGCGCAGAGCCGCGATTCTTTAAAGTCATATTGTTGTGTTCACAGTGATGTATCAAGGGGGACAACTCTCTTCTTTTCCCAGGAAGGTGGGGGTCCCGACCGCCGTGTTCACCCATCATTTATGCCCCTGCATAAAACTCCATGAAAACCACATACAACTGGAGGATTCCCTTTGGCTTCGAGGACACTTCAGTGCACAGTGCAATTAAGGTCAAAAACCATATTCACTGAATGCAGTCGTCTTTCTCTTCCCCACAGCTCTCTGATCCCCTTTTCTCACAGCTGCACCCTCAAACAATGTCGTTTCGGATCTTTTAGTCCTCCCCCCTTTGCCGATGCCACAGAGGTTCCCAGTCTTCCTCCAACATTTTTTCCCACCGTCTGCATCAGCGGCCACATTAACTGGTGCTGATAGCCTAAAATAAAACGACATACCGAAAGGCGCAGCGCGGCCAAGCGGTGCCCCCCCCCCCCCCTAATTTTCCCAAAGCCAAAAACGATGACAGGCCATCCCATAAGCGTCGTCTTATCTCCTCTCCCCATCGCGGCCTTCCCGTCTACCGTCTCGCCTTCTTCTCTCAACTGTAAAGCGGGGTGCTTTTCAAACCGCCGCGCCGGGGAATAAACTCCGACTCCGCTTTTTTTCAAAAAGGAAGAATGGAGACTAGACTTTGTGTTGCAAGATCAAAGACGCCAGACGGCACCGGTTCATCCGCGAGCCAGAGCAGAATACGTTTCGCACCGAAAGTGAAGACGAATGAGTCGCGGTGAAAGGTCTTCGACACTTTCCGACGAGTCACCCGGCAACGTGCGTCGTTCCATTTTCTGACTCTGACTCCACTCGACTCCGTCGGGTTTGTTGCGCGGCGAGCGAGGGCCAGGGGAGCCGGCTGTCAATGGAATTCCCCACGGGAATCATTTCGTTCGGTCGAGATGGTTTATTTTGGTGGAATGCAAACAGCAGATCAGTCAAATTCCAAATGAATTGTGTGAAACGCCGCGGTTTTCTGTTTCCCCCCTGGGACTTTCGTCTCGTCCTCAGCGCTTATTTTCAGTTTGTGAGTCAAAGTTGAACCCGCCCGCCCAATTCTGTCCCGGAGTGACGACACCCAGGTCATTTAAACGATTTGTTCACAACGAACGAACCGTTCCCGAGTCTGGCGTCACTATTAGTGGGTCACAATAATAAGCGCAGCTCTACATGTTTCTGACGGTTCTGAGCGGTTAACAGACGAAAGACGCTCTTCGTTACTGTGGCGGACGACAGCGCGGTTCCCCTTCCCGCGCGGTTCCCCTTCCCGCGGCCGCTCATCGGGCCGACTCGAGGCAGTGCGGCGATTGGGCCTGGCTCGACACAGATCGCTTTCTTAATTAATGTTTGTCCGTCTTGCAGAGGGGATCGGCGCACGGCAAAGGGAACCGTGCTGTTGTCCGCAGCCGGTGCTTGACCACGGCCCTTTGTCCGCCACAGTTATTTACAAGTGCGTTGGTACATTCATGTATTATTTGAGAAGCTGATATTATGCCGGCAAGTGGCCTCTTTGTGCCTCTATTGACTTAGCGGTGAACCATAATAACCCCTTATCAGCCCTAGTCCAGGGGTTTAAATGGAAATCAGCTTGCTACGACTTGACGCCGTCGACAAACACCGCGGCAGTCACGGCCACTGAACGCCGCTATGGTGCCGTGGGATTCATTAATTGAAAAAAATAATAATAATAAGTACGCCACGCATGGCGGAAAAAGAGGTCGGGAAACACTGCCCTTAAAGTGATCAAAAAACAAAAAAAAAAAAAAAAAGAAAAGAAAAAAGGGAAAATCGTCGGCGGGGCTGGTTCTGATGTTCGAGGACTGCGCTGCCTCCGTGACAGTCCAGATGTGGCCAATAAAGAGGTCTATTATGCCGCGGCCACACCGCCGCCCGGCGCCGACAGCTGCGGCGCCCGAGACAAACGGGTCGCTTCAGACGCTTCATCATAAACATGGGGGCCGTGCCAGCTTCCCAGAGCTCCTGCCGCTCTCTCACGGGGCCGACGGGGGGCGGGGGGGGCCATTAACGTCAGTGTGTCAGCCCAGCAGGGGGGCGGGGGTATGCAGCGTAGATTGACGGATCGCTCGATTGGGTCTGTCGCGACCGATAGAACCCCAAGGATGCCCAGGTGGATCGTGTATTTGATAATTCCTTCTGATCCGGGCGATCTTATACCTGTTTTATTATGTTGATTTGGTAAAAAAAAAATAAAATAAATAAAGATAGATCAAGACAAGATACGGTTATTATTAAGCATTCATACATCTGCTCCGGTAAGCTCGCTTGCGGTCAATTTGTTTCTGGACTCGATTGGCCAGGAGCGTAGCGGAGATATTTCATTATGCAAAGCCGGTAACTCCATCCTATAATGAGCATTTATTAATACCGCCGCATCCACCTATCACCTCCTGGAAACTGCATCATTCCAGTGCTGCACTTTTTTTGCGCCGGGCTTCCCCGTGTTTTAATGCAACGGGGTTTTTTTCCTAACGTGCTCTGAGCTGCGCCACGCTGCTATCGAGGAAATAACAACAAAGGCAGATTTTGTCAAAAAAATCAATCGGAAAAGACTTGGACGAGCAAAACGCAGCGTAATCAGCAACAGGCCCGGTTCTCCACTGCAAAGACGGGGGTATTATTGTATGATTGTATGACTGGATTATTATGTATTGGATTATTATTTATTTCAACACGTATAACGCGGTTTTTGACTACTGTGTAGATTTGATGTCATGTTAACACGGGGACTGGCGACGCACAGTTTTCCGAGTTCCCGCGGAACGCAGCACCGCTCCCTGCTGCCTCTCGACCCGACGCAAACTCCGAGCGCTTTCTCGCCCACGTCGGTGCATTCGACGGGGCGCTGCATGGGAAAGGGGGGCAGGCGGGAGGGGGGGTTCTCATGGGCGACATATAGTATTAAGCGATCCCTCACATTATGGGAGGTCTGCTCATTCAAATTTTATGAGTTGAAATATTGCTTCTGCGAAGGCGGCTTTAAAGCGCAGTGTCGCTGTCCAAACCACAATTGTCACATATCCTTTTACACACTCGCCGTCCATTTCACCCAGCTTGCACTGCATCGTTTGCTCTTGCTACCTCCGCTTAGGGAATGGGGCAACGGACTCGTCATCAGAGGTTAAGGGAGGCCAAAAAAACATTGAATAAACCACTTTTATGTACGGTTATATGGGGTTGCCTAGATATAAACTCTATGTGCAGCGCGGCCTCCCGGACCCTTTCAAAGTCCTTTCTATCGGTATGAAAAATGGGACAGCAAAACACAACGTTTTACGACATAATCATTATTATTTTTTATAATTCTATTATCCATGTGCTTTCTTATGGGAAACACAACAACATACCACAGCGGCTCAGTCAGCGTGACTCCAGTGACCCACCGAAAGCATCGGTGAGAGGTCACCCGCTGCTTTCCGAAGAGACAATTTGAAGCCTCGAGTTTGGATCGAAGCCTCGCCAACATCTCATCTTTACAGAACGGTAGTTTTCAAAATCACAACCAGGACAACCATTAGAAGAAGTACGCTTAGGCGTTGAGACCCTAACATCTGTAATGAAAAATGCATTGACTTTTCATTCCGGGCGAGAAGTTCCTTCTTTTTCCATTGACTTCCACGCGGTCAGAGGATTTCTGGATCCAGCATCTAGTGGCCATTAGCTGAGCCGCTCGGTGCATTCAAGAAGACCCCGGCAGAGCTCTGGTGGAGTTGCATGCAGTCGTAGCTTTTTTCTCATGCAGCAAAGGAGGGAATAAAGTGCTTTAGAGGGGAGGGGTGACTAGTAGAGCGGAGCAGTTGATTGTACGCCAAAGTTTCCTGACTCACGTGTTGCCTCAGGCGGCACCATAGAACTAATGTACACAATGGTTCTGCTCCCACACCTTGGACTAACGCACACACCCTCCCAGGCAGAGATGGAAATGCTTAGAGGAGGGAAGTCAGATTAAACTTATCTAACCATTTGGCAGAAGAGCGCATTAGTATTCATGTCCTGAAATCTAAAATAAACATGTAAGGATTTGGAATTCAAAAGAGCAAAAAATGTAAACCGGTACTCAAACAAAAACCGACTCACATGAATTAATTAAATGATGCCGGGGTGTGGTCGACACGAACAAATAAAAGCCTGCCTCAAATAAAGACCGGGGTAAAAACCAAGGATGGATAGACTCCCGGTGTCTGTTATATAATGCGCATGCCAGTTGAGCAAAATGTACATTTGCATTTGCACAATACACTCATGCTGTTTTCAGCACTTTGTTGTTCTGGATTACTCGTTGTGTTAAACATAACCCTAACTCAGAGAATTGGAGTGGAGTTTTATTCTCCCCCCGTGCCTGTTTCTGTGCCTGTTTTCCTGCATTTTTATTTGAGATCTATTTGTTTTCGTTAGCTTCTACTAACGAACATTTTAAACCCAGCGAAGGGACGCTCCGCCTCCGACCAGGACAGCGGATCGCGTAACGGAGAGGGAGCGATCGCCGGTTCACTGTGCGCCCCGGGGCCGTTACATGCTGACGAACGACAGAGAAATCTCTTAAAATAAAAACAGTGTGTTAAAATAAAAACAGTGTGTTTTTACTTTAGATGTATTTATTCAGAGAAGCCCGGCACCCGGACCGAAGTTTGATTCAAAGTTCAAAGAGAGAGGTTTGGTTTGGTTTTAAGATATAAAAGCCTGCCTCTAATAAAAGCCTGGTGCCCTCTGCAGTTGAGCTAAATAAAAGCCCCGATCACTATTTGAGGAAATACGGTAGCTTCTGTCTATTATCCACCCAATTTACAATTCAAAGCAGTTTGGACCTCGACCAAAATGATCTGCGCTGAGTTGTTCGAGGAGGAGAGCGCGTTAGTTCTTTATATAAATGACGCTTGTAATCTAAACGCCGTTCCTTCTCTGCCTTCTTCACATCTCATGTCTTCTCATGCCTGTTCCACTCTCACGCTCCTTGTTCACCCACCCGCAACTTATATTAAAATGGCCAAACACTGAAGTCTGGTGGAGGCGCGGCAACCGTATGTAAATAAATGATAAGGCCAAATGTGTAAAAATGCGGCTCTTAATGACTCGCCGAGAGTGACATAAGATATTTATTTATCAGTGGGAGCATCAAAAGTACTGTCTGAATAGGTGCCCAGCTGACGCACTTTGGAAAAACCTCTTCCAACAGAAGCTTAGCGATGGGAGCCATCAAAATAATTGCATAAATAAATCAACACAATGCATCACTAATACAGTTTGCGCTGCTCGCCACATGAATGTTTTCAAAGCCTGTGGAGAGGTTTCTTTTCCCTCTCCCTGCAGTAATTGGGCTGTAAACCAGACGTGAGCTCTTTGATCTCGTTGAATTCTTGGCCGTCTGGCGCTTTAAATGCGGCAGTCCGAACGCTCCTAGTTATTTACAAGTGCTTTTGAACATTCATGTATTATTTGCGAAGCTGATATTGTGGTGGGCAGTGGCCTCTTTGTGCCTCTATTGGCTTAGCAATGAACCATAACCCATTATCAGCCCTAATCCAGGGGTTTAAATGGAAATCGGCTTACTACGACTTGACACCGCTGACAAACAACGCCGCAGCTCAGAGGTTCCAGGGCAGTAAATGCATGCGGACTCACGTCAGCAAAATTGCCTCGTCCGCTTAAATAATGAATATTTGGGACACTGGAGGATCAACGCAGCTCGCGCATTCGGCCCCGTTTGCCGTGCCTCGCATGTTTTGTATTCTTTTTAAAACTCCTGCGGCAACATCTGGTCCGCCACGGCGCGCTGGAACACCGGTGGCCCGGGTCGCGGCCCCGGTCCTCCCAATCAGTGTGGGAGCAGATCACTGCGCCCATACATCCTGCTAATGTTGATTCATCACGGCTCAGGACTCATACTGTAGCCATGTGCCACGAGAACTGCAAATAAGACTAAACAGACCAAGTAAATAGACGCCCCGCCGCGCACACCAGATCATCTAATCCCTTCTTTCCTACTCCCGCTCCACACACACACACACACACACACACACACACACACACACACACACACACACACACACACACACACCAGAAGACCAGCCTTTCAGACATTAATGGCTGTCACCACACGAGAAACATTGAGGCAACGCAGGAGCTCTGCTTTACTGGGGCGGGCGTCCTCCGGCGCTCGCCGTGCACTGCATCTGACCCGGCCCTGTATGATAACGCTAATGACAATATGATATTTTTCCAATAATGCTGGGCGACGTACAGTAATAACCCAACTCATTAGGCCAAAACCCCAGGGTTTTCATTATGAGCTGTCACGCTGGCTGTTTTGAACAGGAGGCGCAACATTGGCCGCTCGCTCTGTGGCAAATCAATTTCATTCAAACTGTGGCGGCGGAAGGCTGTTCATTCATAACGAGCGTCTTCGGCCGACGGCGGGCTCGGTCGCCGTGCGCCCGAGGTGAGTAATGTGAGGACGTCGCGAGGCTACAAGTGCGACACAGAAGCCGATCTGCAGGTAACACCCGTACGCGTGCGGTAGGACAGCTCGCCTGAAGGAGCCGGTCGCCTGCCCAAGCAAACAGGGTTTAAACAATTACAGCATCCTTAAATGGGAACCACCCATTGCCGCGGTCAGCTGCTTTTTTCCTGCCTGCGCACACACCTGGACGTTTGCCAGATCAGGCAAAAAGGACATTTAGGGCGGGCGTGGCGTGCCCTCACACAGGAGTACACACAATGCAAGTACTTCTGGGTAATTCCACGGCACGGTCGTCAACGCTGAGTGGTGGTTACAGGGATTTGCATAATCCAGACTGGCGGGACCCACCCGTAGCCCCGGTGCAGCCGGAAGGTTGTCTTCCAAACTTCAGAGCCTGATTCCTCAGAACTTCAGTTTCCAAAAGATTAATCTTTCATGGTCGTGGCTTCCAAAATATTTGCTTGAGTCCCACAAGTGATACCTTGTTTTGAAGCTCTGATTCCACTCTTGCATATTATGTGAACAAAAAAAAAACGACAACCCAGAAATGTCAAATTTCACATAATGAGTGCGGCAGTGGGGAGTGGTTTTGGCGCCATCTGCAGGTGGGGAGAGCCAGACCTGGCAACCGGAAGGGGTGCAGCTGCAGGAGATTGAGGTCATTGACAGAGTATTTAAAAGCTGCTGTGTTTTCACCTCGGGCTGTGACAGTAACCGCATTACCGCAACACCGCTGTTCCAGTATGTGGCGTCACCGCGGTATTGAGCTCATTACCGTCATCACCGCAAATTATATATATATATATATATATATATATAAATCATTGTTTGGTCATCATCATTCACTCCTCCATCCTATGTTCAAGGGCTTCTGCAGAAACCTTTGAGCTGCTCCATCAAACACGTGGGAGATTTATGTTGTGCGGGCGATTGTCATTGATTATTTCTCGGGCCGTATACGACTCAAGAATTGTCAGTCGAATGGCAGTCGGCTGCTCGACACGGATATGAAGGGCGCGCGGCTCTACGTGACCGGGGCGCACAGAGCTGGGTCCGCGTTAGGGGTGCAACGGATCAGAAAACCCAGGGTTCGGATCGTACCACGGTTTTGAGTCAGGGATCGTGATCATTTTTCGGATCAGCAAAAAGAAAAACAAAATCTAACTTGGCTTTCCATTCATTCTGCAAAACACTTAAAAGTAAGGAACTTTTGCCCGTGGTCTTAAATGAAAACACCATTCAAGATGTCCATATAATAAGAGGCGCACATGATGCCTTCTTCCTTTAGAGACGGTAGTGAATGAAAAAATATGATTAGATCTGCCCCCAGGAGCTGAATTTAATTAAATTTAAATTTCATACAGTCACAGCCCTTTTTTCACCTCACGCCCTCTCTCCTGACGGCGAGGCTGGGCTCCCGCTCCGGACGGCATACTGCGGTGCTTACTTAAACGTTTTTCATAAATGGCTGCCTGTAAAGGCTGTTTTTTTTTTTTTATACCTGCAGCCTGGTCCATCTCTGCCCCACAACTGACAAGAGACTTGTCACTCCAGACTCCAATAACATACAGGCATTGGAGGGTTTGTGGGTTTAAATGAAGGTGTGTGTTAACAGTGCGCACTCAATGATATTCCACAAACTACCAGTGGGCGATGATATCGAGGTTCAGGATCAGTATTTACAGGCGTTAAATTATTGTTGAAGTTATCAAATTTTCTGACAGATCCAGCATCTGTCCACGCACGGATCTTCAGCTTCTTCCGCCTTCGATTTTGCGCTTTTACAACTGGACTTCGGTCGAGGGGGCAATTCTAATATTCGGCTGTCAAACAGCGTCGGTTGATCGGACGCAGACACCGCGAGAAACGCAAATACTAAACGCGCATTCGCCGCCACAAGGGGCAGCGGGCACCGCCGCTATTGATTCCAGGTCATTGTCTTTCAAAGCACAGTTCGAGCTCGCTGCAGCGTCCCCTCCAGCAACAGCACCGTGCACTGATTACGTACGTACACCTGTGCACACACGCATCCTACCAGGAAAATGGGACGCAACCACAGAAAGCAAAAGAGAGGCAGAGGATGGGGGGGGGGGGAGAGAGTGAAAGAGAGAGACTAATGCGACAAAAGTAAGCAGGGAGGGAGTGAAGGAGAAAGTGGCCATTGTGGATGTGGCCAATGGAGCCATTAACAACCGACGCCCATCCCATTAGCATCCCATTATTTCCCGCCTCCGCCGACCACTTCTCGACGATGCACCACCCTCTGCCCCGACGGACGGCGGGGCGGTCAGGGATAGAAAGTTGGCGATGAAAATGTCGCCAAGTGTTTCTCACCTCCTCAGCCGGCCGCGAACCGCAAACGGACGAGCCGAGAGATCGACTGCGAATCAGTGGATGCGACACCATCTGAAATCATCAATTCATTCGCGTCATTTGAATTTTACGACCGATCCCACGTCCTACGACAGGTGCAGCGGTGGTACTAAGTCGCACGCAGTCACCAACGACCCATGGCCTTCTGTACTCAGGTGGAGCACAGTCATGAATCATACATGACAACAACACTATCCAACTCCACACACGATCCTCGGCACCGGTGCCGCTGCTGCTGTACCAACAGGGTGCAGTCATTCAGTCCAGCGTCTTTGTATCGACTGTACCGGACGACATTGATTCACTTCTTGTGTGTCTGTAATTCCTCTGTGAGGGACATCGCCTACGGGGAATAGCTTCGGCCCATTAGCCGACAATGGGGAGCCTATCAGAGGAGTGAAGCGCTGAAGGGATCTGTTCTGATGGTACATTGTTGTCACGTGTTGTACGACGTACAGAAAACGCTCTCCGACTCTTCGCCAGGCAAGTGTGTGTGTGTGTGTGTGTGTGCGCATGCGTGTGTGCGTGTGTGTGTGCGCGAGTGTGTGCTCTAGTATTTCTATCTACCTGGCAACCAGACAGTACAAAACACACACGTCAGCAAAAGTGTCTTGCAAAACTTCCCAACCTTTCTTCTGCCACGACGCACTTTTCACAATAAAATAATCCCACCGCACCACACCACCATCGTGTTAACCACTAAAAAACGCCAGAGACACAAACTGTGTTTATTATCACACCCTATTAACGGTTAGTGATGCAAGATTTGCGAACGATTCGTTCCGCAGGGCTGAAATCCTGTTGCATTTGCTCAGATTTCTTTTACAATTTTTCTTCGTGGCATTTTTTTCGGGCTAAAATTGTCAATATGGCACCGGTTCCTATATGATCGGTATCTAATGGACCAAATCGCCACGCAGATTTCAGTGCCACTTAAAATCCGGAGCTGTCGATTTAAATGTTCGCCCTCTTGAGCATCAGAAATCGTCATCTCGATATGAACATGGGCACATTGCAAAATACTGAAACGCGGTGAATAAGAAAAGACATTTTATTTACACGCGACATGCACAGTAAGCTAGAATTTAAATGTTGACGTTCCTTACTCACCGCCACGTCAGACAAATACATATTCCGTGTTTGTGCCCTCACACATGGTGTTCGACTGAGACTCCAGAGCAACCGGTCTGAATCGTAATACGCACCTAACACAAGTAAACCGGACTCCCTGTATTCTTGCTGCAGCTACAGTATATTTATTATTATTGAGGAAAGTCCAAGGCAAAAAAAAAGGCCAAGGCATTTGGCCGTATTCATATCGAATGTGACAGATTTAATCATTGCATTCTGCCAAGATAAATCATTTTGACAGAACGAAACGATTAATACCGTCATTCAAATCAGAGCCCAACCGACTCGTCACGGCTCTCGTCCTCATGGGATCAAACCCACCAAATCGAATGAACAAAGAGAGTCTGAGAGAATTGGAGGGATCCTTTCACCGAGCCATCCGTGTGCAGCCGAATCTCCAAAAGAGAGAGAAACCTTTCCATCCCTAGTGTGCGCTGGTGTTTCTATCCATGTAGCAATCGCATAGTGTGAAACCCCTGCATTACAATGAACCACACACGCTCCGGTATCTGTTTTCTGGCGTCAGCAATCTGCATCGAAGTCCAAGTTGAGCTGAGTTGACACCAGAAGAAGTGCAGAGCTGGTGTCCTACCACTCTCCCTCCCTCCCTCCCTCCCTCCCGCCCAAGTTCTGTTCTTCATCTCGCCAGTTTCTCCGCCCGCCGCAGAAACACGTGTTCCAAACCACAACTTCCTGTCGTACACGCGCGCCGATTGGCCCACAGGGTACATACCCCCGACACTCCCACTGGAAAGTGCTCGCTGAGGTTCCTGGCACCGGCTGCCGGCTTCACTGACTTGGCAATTAGAGGTTTGCGTCTCTCCCTGATGGACCCGACACAAATACACACATGCGAGCGCACACGAGCAACGCAAAAGCAACACACTCAGACGTCATCCGGGCTGGGGCGGCGAGGTGAGACAGAAAGTGACTCACCCCCCCCCCCCCTCCAGCGCAGCTTTTCAACGACACAATCGCGCCCAAGTCCATGTGGACATTTCATTTGTTTATACAAGTCTTAGACGCCGCTTTTGTCGCGCCGCGCATGAGCCATTTTACTATCGGATCTCGGCACTTAACGAATGAGAACCGATGGGACTCAATCTGGAGGCGCTCATTCACAAAAACAGGCTCATTGGACCCTCAGGTTTGCACGCAAACGGTTCCGCACACACGGGAGCATTAATATATGGACGTTTGTTGCTTGTTTCTTTGCTTGGGAACGTGTTGGAAGGCACCGTGCCGCTGATTTCGCCGTACCTCCAAAGCTGCACCGTGATTAATGATGTGGGTTTTCCTGTCTTTTCACCGCGGCACACTTTCAGCAGGTGAACCAGCGGATCGAACCATCTTTCCGTGGGAAGGAAGGCGGCAACGGTAATGAGGAGCCAGACGACGGCCGACACTCTTCGCACGGTGTCCCTATTTTTGGCGGGTCACATTTTGGTCAAGTTGGACCAAAACACACGGTGCATCGTTTAAGCGATTGCCGAGGAAACCCAATCGCTAAAATGTAATTGAACTTTTTGTTTCATTTGTTTTCAAGTTATCAGTGACTTCATTGGTCGTTTGACCCCAAAAAAGTATGCGATCTTGTTGGCTGCTTATGATTCCAACTGACACGATAAACATCTTTTAGGGTAGCTGCCGCGGGCGACTCCATCCACTGGCTGCGCTCCACCCACGCGGCATAACAGTCAGTTGCAATCAGTCCAGGAGGACAACACACCCGCTCCAAAGCCGACGCATTCTGTAAACGCTTTCGGTGCCAAAGGCCTTCGTTGTTTCCCTGTTTTTTTTCTCGATTCCTTGTGGGGGGTGGGGCGGGGGGGGGGGGGGGGGGGGGGGGCACTAATGGCCCCCGCGCTTCAAGAGCCATTTGACGGAGGTTAAAGTTTAAGGCCATAATGCACTAAGCGGAATTCCAGGCTCAGCTGCCAGGTAATGACCCCGGCAAACCCTTCTTTCCGAGCAAGAGCCGCTCCAGAGGCGGTAATCTGTCTCCCTGGGGTCAGGGTGGGTGGGGGCAGGTATCGATGGCGGTAATTAAACGGAGGAGGAAGCAAGTGTTTAGAGCGAGGGATGGAAGACGAGGGCGCGGGAGGCATGGAGGGAGGGGGAGGCAGCACGACGGTCGAAGGAGGGGCGGAGGGGGGGGCTCTCTTACAGTAGTTCATCACTTGTCCAATTAGTAAAGCACGGTTATGTTTTAGGGCGGGCCCGCTGGACTGGCGGCCTCCCGGCCAAGCGTGGCCTCCGGGTTAATGCAGACTGAAAAATAAGAAACCGAGATAGAATACTGTCGGGAAATGTATTTGTTCATTTTTTTTTGTCCTCAGTTTTTGGGGGATTTCTTTATTTTCGACCATCTCACGGCAGGCACGGCCGCAGGGGCAATCATCCCGATGGGCTCGGTTGAGATTTACCCCCAAATAACTGGATCACTTTAAGTTGTTTTTTTTGTGTTAACTGATAAAGATAGTAAAGATGATAAAGGGGGTTTAGCATCTTCTTACCTTTTTTCTTTTTTCTTTAAATTTGTTGTAAAAGTGTTTTTTTACCCCCATTTGTCGGGCCCCTGAGTTCAAAATCTGGCCCAATACAGAATGTTGTCGAAAAACCGCGTTTTCGGGGGTAAAAATTACACAGGTCTGATTTTTGCAGTCATATGAAAGTTATTATTGAACCACAGCGATCTCTTAGGTCTCACTTGGTTTTCGGTAATGTGCATTTTTAAGAGAGCTGGCAAAAGAAGAGGGACATAAAAAAACATGAAAGGTGCAGATAAACAACCTAAAACGGCAACAAAAAAAAAAAAAAATCCAATTACAGTTTATCGCATGCAGGACTACCTTTGCCAAGTCAAAATTCAATTATGACCGCTACTGAAGTGGTGGCAGACAGTGCAGGAGGTTACCAGGCCAAGTCTAAATGGATCTCTGCTAAAGAAAGAAAGCCCGGTTAGGGTTTGGAAACGTGGACGTTGTTTAATTCCAGGCACCTGGAAAAACACAGGCTTCGCCCATCTTGTGCCCCCGAAAAAAAAACAAAAAAACATATTTCACCCCAAGCACTCATCTGGACGCACAGAGCCGTAAATCCACATTTACTGCTGCGAGTTGCACCCCTTTCAAGGCCGTTTCGGCAACTTTCTGAGGAGCTCTTCTGTTTCTGGAAACGCACACAAGCCCTGGCAAGGATGATCCAAACTGGTCTGAGGCCAGGCAGACAAGAAAGAGAGGAGGGAGGGGGAGAGAGAGAGAGCGAGAGAGAGCGAGAGAGTTAAATTTGAAGTTACCCATTTATATGTATATTTTTTTATTTTTTTTACACATTTCTTTCTGCATTTTTAGCATTTTCCCCATTTGTATTTATAAACCGTATATCCTCAATTATAAACCAGTAGTCAAATAAAAACCGGGCCTCTAATGACTTGGGCCCTCGCCATTTTTGCATGGAATTTGATTAATGAGCGACTGCAGGTTTGGAGTGAATAAAACACACAGCGCATCCATTCAACCCCGATTATAATATTATTTATCATTTGGGCGAGTCTCCTTTCAAGCCCTGGGTTCTGCGTCCCGGAGCAGCGCCGCACAGCGGCGGGGGCTCCCGCGGCAAACAGCGATTCGCAGTTAAAACTTCCCCCTCGACTCCGTTTTCCGGAGCTCCGCACGTCGAAGAACGAGTGTTTTGACTCTTGTTTCACTGCTACATCCCCGGCTGTGGCGCAGGCAGGTACGGAGGCTGGAACTGAATCGTGGATCGAGGGCCCTCCGTATTGAGCCGCTGTTTCCGAGAGTGCGGAATAAAAGAGTAAAAGAAGAGAACCGCTCGCATGCTGCGTGTCCCCAACCCAACACCCCACGGCACCACGCCACCGTCCGGTCACCGTCCCAAACACATCCAACCCTGACTCTCAAACGATTTGGTCGTGCCGAACAGATATTTCACATGAGTCAATTGACTTTGCAAAGTCAAGCCGAAAATGATCACTTGGGACTCATTCAAAGTCCAAGGCAAAATAAAAGATTTCTGTATATTCGGCGTAACTTTCACCCCAAGCACTCATCTGGACGCACAGAGCCATAAATCCACATTTACTGCTGCGAGTTGCACCCCTTTCAAGGCCGTTTCGGCAACGTTCTGAGGAGCTCTTCTGTTTCTGGAAACGCACACAAGCCCTGGCAAGGATGATCCAAACTGGTCTGAGACCAGGCAGACAAGAAAGAGAGGAGGGAGGGGGAGAGAGAGAGAGCGAGAGAGACCGAGAGAGTTAAATTTGAAGTTACCCATTTATATGTATATTTTTTTATTTTTTTTACACATTTCTTTCTGCATTTTTTGCATTTTCCCCATTTGTATTTATAAACCGTATATCCTCAATTATAAACCAGTAGTCAAATAAAAACCGGGCCTCTAATGAATGCCGGGGGCGTGGTCTACACGAACAAATAAAAGCCTGCCTCAAATACAGACTGGGGGAAAACTTATCACAGCGATCTTTCTTCCAAACAGAGCAAATAACACAGTGTGTTTTTATTATAGATGTATTTAATTTACTGTTTCCTGCTGCTGTGGAGCAGATTGCAGATCGCTTCTTTGGGCACAGGCCCCGCTCTCGCTCTGCAGCACTCCAAGCCGGAAGCGGTGTGTGAGTTTTAGAGTAGCTACTCGCTTTCTCTTTTTCACCATACATTTGTGAAAAATAAATAAATTAATTAATTAATTAATTAATTTAACGATAATGTTGAAAATTGTCTGATTATTTTACCCACTCATTTGTAATCATGTGTCCCACCACAGCAAAACTTGCCATCTCGCGCATTTCTAAAATGGCCAGGAGCAGCCAAATAAGTTGAACCAACCTTTCCTGATGGAAAATTAGATTTTTCCAGTTTCGTGTTCCTCTGTGTTTTGTTTTTTTTATCTCTCAACATATTTTCAAAAACGAGTTTGATTTATAAATAGTAGAAAAAGGTTAAACCGTGGATTTAAATATTCCCCATAGATTACATGGGGAAACACTGTTCACTTACGAGACGCAGAACAGCGCTGAACAACGCCGATGGATGGTTTTCTTAAAAGGGAGCGTCCAGGTGAAGATCATTCCTCCATATTCCATGTGATGTGAAATGTGAATCCGTTTTGATGGAATTCAACCTTTAAATCGTACTACTCTTACACACACAGAGCCACTGTTGTGAAATGCCAAAAAGAAGAACCCTTCGCGTCACGAACCTACGTCACTTCCGTAAACAGAGAGTTAAAGCGCAGCACGGGGGTGTTTCGGTCTCACTTGTGTGTGAAAACTTTCTTCTCCGTATCGCTATGGATTACGTGATACGGGTGGAGGAAGCTCTGAATCATATTTCGGATCTTAATCTGACCAGTGTGATAGATCCATGTCAGTGTTAGCAGCGCGTACTGGACTTCATTTTCTGCCATGATCGTCAGTTCTCCCACGGCGACGTGGAGGACGACAGCGACGCGGAACCTGCTACGACTCCGCACTTTGAGAACATTTCAAACGGCGGATTTCAAACTTAATGTGACGATGAATCGCAATATTCTCAAGAACCACCGGAGGAGACCGACGATACGTCCGTTGTTGTTACAACGGGAGAAGTCGATGACGTGACAAAGTCCATTGAGGTTGGTGACAGATTTTCAGATTTCAGATTTTCTGAGACTCATATTTTTGAGACTCTACATTTTGTTGTGTTGTCCCTACTTTTAAACTCCAAAATAATTCCACTTTTATAAATCATGTTTATTCTTATTGTTAAATAAAAGCTTTTTTTTTTTATAAGCAAAAATAGTTGTTCGTGATTGGCCCATTCAGCAGTATGTTAATTAGCCATGAGCTTTGTTTGTCCGCCAACCCCATTTGCATTGTGGGAGCTGAATGAACCTGGTGAGGGTAAAACTTTGGAGGTGCTTATCTCAGAAAAACCCTTGTCATTAACAAGTCACAGCTTTGAAAATATTTGCTTCAGTTGCACAAGTGACACCTTGTCTGGAAGCTCTGATTCTCCACTTTCAACTGATGCAAAGAAACCCCAAAAAATTCGAAAGCCGCCAAATGACCCTGAAGTACGCGGTGGGTCACATTTATATTTGGCTGCAACATTTTACATTTAAATTACACAAGTAATATTCATATATCTTTTATTTTACTTTTGCTTCGGCAACGTCAAAATGTTCCCCACGTCAACAAAACCCTTGAAATTTAATTGAATTTAAGTTTTTGAGTGAGGGAAAGAAGAAAGCAGAAGAGGCGTGGAACAGAGAGGGGGGATAGGGGTCGAGAGATAGATAGTGCCCGGGGTGGAGTGTGTGTGTGGGCATGTGCGTGTGCGTGTGCGTGCGCGTGCGTGTGCGTGTGTGTGTGTGTGTGTAATTGTGGTAATTAACTGATCAAACAGATAAGACGGTGAGGCTGGCGCTGTTCCACATCATTAGGTAGGGGTGTGTGCAATATTTGTGTGAACTGTTTTGAGTGTGTGTGTGTGTGTGTGTGTGTGTGTGTGTGTGTGTGTGTGTGTGTGTGTGTGTGTGTGTGTGTGCGTGCGTGACGGGGAGGTTGTCTGTGGACACAGTGTGTTAAATCCGTCATTAGGCTCTAACAGCATTGCGCAGCGTAACCATTGTGCGCTCGCTGCGTGATAAAGCCTGGGATCAGATTTAGCAGCAAATCGGCTTTCACGCTCTCGTGCACTCAGCGATCACTGATGATTGCTTGAGAAATAAAACTTTCATATATACGTATATATCATTCCTTGAAAGACCGTCATCAAGAGACATTATGTTCATAACACGGAGCAACACAGGTGCGGTTGATGCGGTTGTCATGAGGGAGGAACGACTTGGGCCCTCGCCATTTTTGCATGGAATTTGATTAATGAGCGACTGCAGGTTTGGAGTGAATAAAACACACAGCGCATCCATTCAACCCCGATTATAATATCATTTATCATTTGGGCGAGTCTCCTTTCAAGCCCTGGGTTCTGCGTCCCGGAGCAGCGCCGCACAGCGGCGGGGGCTCCCGCGGCAAACAGCGATTCGCAGTTAAAACTTCCCCCTCGACTCCGTTTTCCGGAGCTCCGCACGTCGAAGAACGGGTGTTTTGACTCTCGTTTCACTGCTACATCCCCGGCTGTGGCGCAGGCAGGTACGGAGGCTGGAACTGAATCGTGGATCGAGGGCCCTCCGTATTGAGCCGCTGTTTCTGAGAGTGCGGAATAAAAGAGTAAAAGAAGAGAACCGCTCGCATGCTGCGTGTCCCCAACCCAACACCCCACGGCACCAGCCACCGTCCGGTCACCGTCCCAAACACATCCAACCCTGACTCTCAAACGATTTGGTCGTGCCGAACAGATATTTCACATGAGTCAATTGACTTTGCAAAGTCAAGCCAAAAATGATCACTTAGGACTCATTCAAAGTCCAAGGCAAAATAAAAGATTTCTGTATATTCGGCGTAACTCATTTACACTTGACGGTGTCAAAACGATGCTTCGGAGGATTCCACCCACCACTCGGAGCCCAACCGACTCGCCCGACTCGCCCCCATCGTTCGGGAGGTCCTCCCTGGCCGGCCGCGCGCCACGCCCACCGAACCCAACGCGCGCACTGAACGGCTCGCTTCAAGAGCCCAATCTCAAAGAAAAAACAATCGAAAACCCCCGTCAGCTTGTAAATGCTGACGGAGCGCCGAGCTGCTGTTCACGCCGCAAGCGAAGAACGAGCGCAGCCTGGCGGTTTTGATCCTGCGGCGCGAGAGCCGCTTTCCATTTTCGATGTTGTTTGGGCGGAAGTTGAGACGTCTCGGCGGACGCCCGAAGCGCTGGGAGACCTCCCAGGCTGTAACCCACACAACTCACCCGGGTTTTTAATTCGTAACGACCAGAGTCCGAGGCCGCCGCGCCCCTCTCCGTCTCCGCTCGCCGCGGCTCCCGTCTTGTCCTTCCCCTCCGTCCCCGCCGCTGACATTTACAAGCTGACGGATGTGACGGTGGCCAGGTTGCCGCCGGGCGCGGCCGTTTGATCCGCCGGCTTCCACCTCATTACCGAGCGCCATGCGCCCCGGCGGTTATGACATCGACACGTGAGATACGCCGCATGCGGGGGGGGGGGCGCGTGTTACGATGTGGTCCTAAATAGGAGGAAAAAAATATGGCCTCCCCTGTTCGAGAGCGCCACGTTAAAAGCTCTTCTTGGACGTGTAATAAGGATTTCTTTATGTGTTCACCCCCACCGATATGGTAATTTCCCTGCCAGTTTGTTTTTTTCTTTTTTCCAACAGACGGGATATTTACAGTCCGTCGTTGGTGATGTCGGAATCGATTATATAAAAAAATACGGGAGGCAAACAGGTGCAAAGGTTATGCACAAACACCACAAATAGAACGAGAAACCGCTCGCGCACACACACACATATATATATACACACACACACACACACACACACACAGACACACACACACACACAGACACACACACACACACACACACACACACACACACACACACACACACACACACACACACACACACGCACACACACACACACACAGCAATCAATAAATGAGTAGTAAGGCAATAAATATCTCAAATTTCAAATCCTTGATTACATGAAATAATTAGAAAAATAAATAAATAAGAAAAAAATATATATTATATATAATATATTGCAATTTATCACAAAATCAATTTTATTTATAGGATTTATACACTTATTTTATTAATAAATAATATTTTATACTTTTATTTTTTTCTTCCCCCAGACTCAGCTTTTACAGCACTGAAAAATAATTATTTTCCTTTTCTGTCAAAACATATATCTTATTCATGTATTTGTCGATTTTATTGCATTTTTTTAAATTCATACTTTTATTCACGCAATACTGTCAGTCCTGAAAAACTTTGGGAAAGACTAATGAATTATTTTCTGTCTGTGTTCACTCCCTGACACTGTCGAGGAACCGCCTCATTGACGCTCCCGATGGTCCCGCTCGTCTACTTCATCGCCTCGCACGAGTCCGGATAGTACCGTTTGTGTGCACGGGTGCGCGTGCCCGTGTTGACCCGAGGCCGGCCAGGGGTGGGGGCTCCGGCGTAGCGGCTTAACATAACAGCTCATTAATGCCGACTGGGAGGGAGCCGGGAATAGAAAGTCACCGGGGCCCAAAATAAGCATCCGAGACGGGGGAGAGCTTGACATCCACAAACACACATCCAAATGAATGAGTCTGGCTTCAAACCCTGTGCAAAATAGGAACTCGCTTGTGTGCGTGACGGCACACAGGCAAACACACACACACGGTAGTAGTAGTAATAATAGTAATAGTAATAATAATAATAATAATAATAATAATAATAATAATAATAATTATAATAATAATAATTATAATAATAATAAAAACAAACAAACAAACAAAATAATAATAATAACCTTGATTTGGATAGCACCCTACATACACAACATGCAATTCAAAGTGCTACAAGGCCATCAGATAGGAACAATAAAAGCAAACAAGCAAAACGAATGCATTTGACAAACACAGGCTATTATTATACTCCACTCATTTCAGATCCGGGTCATCAATTACGCCTTTGAAGGGTCGCAATCATTATTTCATTTCTCGGCGAATGATTTCTCTTGAAGCCTCTTGAATTACCGCTCTTTAGACTCCATTATCTCTCAAATAATCCCCCAAATGATTTACCGCCTGGTGGACGCAGCCACAGTCGCCAGCGTTGCGGCGCTTCTAAAATATTGATAGGCAGATGACACGGATAGTCTCATCATCACTCCGACGAACGGCGATCCTCAAACGTCCAACGAGTGTAATAGAGGATAAAAACAGAGTAAAAACAGAATAAAAACTGAGTAAAAACGGAATAAAAACAGAGTAAAAACAGTGCTCGTGGTGGTGGCGGTGGAGTGCGGCGGTCGGCCGTGGGGTCGGCAGTGTGTACTGTGTGCCTCCTAATGTCCCCCCCCCATCGCCCGGTCATAGCTCACAGCTGACAGGGTGACGGAGGTGCGGAGCGTGCACACAGTGTGCGCTCTATCCCTGGCCCAGACCCGGCGTGTTTACCAGGAAACCATGTCTTATGGAGCTGCGGCGGTTCACGGGGGGGCGTCGTCCGTCAGCGGGGCGGACGGGGTGCGTTGAGGATAGCGGGGGCAGCGGGTTGACTCCTCCGCGCTGGGAGAGCGGGGCCCCCGGCGGAGGGTCACGCTCGCCCGGGGTCAGACGGGGACGTCGTTTCGTTTTTTTTTTCCGTCCGTGCCGTCCGGGCTCTCCGCGGGTCCCAAAGTGTTGGGAAATTTCGTCCTGAGGTGATCAGATTGAAAACCGGCCATTTGAAGAAGAAGAGGAAGAAGAAGAAGAAGACAAAAAAAAAAAAGGCTGCGCTGATTCATGGAATGAGTCGGTTCCGGTCAGAATAGCGGCTTTCGGACGTGATGAAAGGTTTGATTTTTTTTTTGTTCGCTCAGTGAAAAAGAGTCATTTTTCAGACTCTTCCATAATTTGATTCAGCCGGTGTAGTGTGCGGTGAGCGAGGGAGGACTTCCAGTGAACTTACATAAATCATTCACATTCAATATGAATGAATCATGGGAGATACCTGAACCTTTATTTGCCTTGGACTTTTAATTTAGTCCTCAGTGATCACCTTCAGTTTGTGGGTCTAAAATTCACTCGCATACCCACTCTTTTGCCAGAGTGACGTCCTACCCCCTGAGTAATTTAAAAGATTTGTTCTTGACAAGTCTTGCATTAATAAGTATAAGTAAACCATCGGGATGTGCGATATGATGATATACACCGATCAGCCACAACATTCAATCCACCACTAAGATGGTGTAGCTCCCCCTCGTGACGCCAAAACAGCTGTGACGGTGGAGGCATGGACTCCACAAGGCCTCTGAAGGTGTCCTGTGGTATCTGGCACCAAGACGTGAGCGGCAGATCCTTTAAGTCCTGGAAGTTGTGAGGTGGAGGCCCCCATGGATCGGGCTTGTTGCAGCACATCCCACAGATGCTCCATCGGCACGGACCCTAACCCCGCCCATCCACGTGATGTAGAAGAAAAGGTGGTTCATCAGACCGGGCCACCTTCTTCCATTGCTCCATGGTCCAGTTCTGACGCTCACGTGTCCATTGTAGGAGCTTTGGGCGGTGGACAGGGGTCAGCACGGACACAGTAGCTCTTGCTACAGTAGCTCTTCTGTGGGATCGAACCAGACGGGCTAGACTTACTACTAACCACTGCATAGCAGGAAAACCCCACGGGACCTGTGGTTTTGGAGATGCTCTGACCCAGTCGTCTGGCATCACAATGTGCTCCTTGTCAAAGTGTCTCAGATCCTTACGCTGCTTCAACGCATCAACTTCAATAACTGACTGTTCACTTGCTGCCTCATACATCTCACCCCTTGACGGGTGCCATTGGAACCAGATGTTCAATGTTTTTCACTTCACCTGTCACCGGTTTTAACGTTGTGGCTGATCGGTGCATATCATAAGACCATAAAAAAATGACTATCGTATATATTTTTTAATAGCATTTCTATAGATAATCACAAATCAGCGGCAGAACTGCTCTACGGCAATATTTTACATCAGTCTGAGTCAAGTTTTTCACTTGTTTGCCCATCGCATTTTAGTGAATGAAATCTTCAATTTTGCAAATTATTTTGATATAAACTGTTTTTTTTTTTCCACTTATTTTGCCTCTCTGTGAATATGAGAGCCCCGACATGGGCCTTCCCGTGCTGCGCCGCATCATAAATAGGCCTGATCATGTGTGTTTTTTTTTTTCAATATATATATATAAACTATGTATTTATTAAATATACAGAAAACATGCTATATTGTGATATATATCGTTATCGAGACATGAAATGACTTATACCGGGATTGAAGATTTTGGCCATATCACCCAGCCCTAGTAGACCAAATTAAAAAGCACAGTTTTGCGTGTTTTTAGTGGTCGCAGGATGATAGTGGCACGCTGAAGGATTATTTCATTGCAAAAAAAAATGCTGGTTGGCAAACACTGGTACAGTGATCGGCGCTGATAACTCGAGACCATAGAATGCGACCCGACCCCCACCCAGTTGAAATGTGGACCCCAACATGTAGGCCGTTAACCGCGGGTAGGTTTTGAGTTCGAGCGGAACCTTGAAGACCTCTAATCGGCCCAGGTGTTTGAGAAGCTTCATCTTGCTTGATCCCGTCCCCGTTTCTGATACTTTAAGCCGAGCATCTGTCACAAAAATGTGGGCAATCTGCTACGTTTGTTAAAAAGCAAAATTACAATTACCAGAGCGAGTATGTCCTCCGCTGCTGGAAACTTCAATAGTTAACCCTGTTAAAGGAAAGCATCCGTGGGGTCAGGTTTCCAGGAACCAGTCACAGCACACAAACCGCTCCCACTAAAAATAATCAATAATTTGATTATTTTTTACTTAGCGCTGAGGGACAGCAAGGTTTCCATTTCTTGTTCTTTTAGACTGTCTGCCTGAACATGTCCAGGACGGGTTCAGAACTTCCATCACAGGGAGAACGTTTTTCACCCGTCCTGGAGATCACGCATCAGAGAAACATGACATAACTTCTGGTGTTGCACAAGGGAGCAGCCTTGGACCCTTACTTTTCGGTGATTAGGTGAAGGTGTATATTTCTGTGGAGCCTGTGGAGCCTGTGGCGCCGAAAGTGCTCTCACTACCTTTGTGCTTGCTATAAATGATTGGATAAGTAAAAAAAATAAGAAAAAAATCCTAAAATTATTATTTTGGTTGGGCCCAAACCCAAAAGGGAGGAACTCCCTGCAAGACTTGACAAGCTGAGTCCCTGGGTCAAATCAGAAGTAACGAGTCTGGGCGTTATTCTAGATTCTGATTTAGGGCTTTAACTCCCATATGCAGAAAAGCACCAGAGCGGCGTTCCTTTCCTCTTCGGGACGTTTGCCAAAGTACTGCCCTTCCGAGCCCGGAGAGACGCCGGAAAGCTAATCCATGCGTTCATTACAAGTCGATTGGACTACTCCGATGCCCTTCTCGCTGGCCTTCCTCAAAGGCCTCGTCGAGAGACTTCAGCTTATTCAGAATTCGGCAGCCGTACGGTTAACAAAAACGAGGAAGTGGGGGGCACGTCACGACAATTTTGGTTACACTGCATTGGCTCCCAGTTTCCTTTAGAAGTGGCTTGAGAGTCCTCTTACTTGTGTAAATGCTCTAAATGGCTCCGGACCGCCCTACATCACAGAGTCACCGCTCTTCTAGGTTCTAGAGCCCTCAGGCCCCCCCCCCTGCTGGCCTGTTACAAGCACAACACCCCGCCCAGAGGAAGACTGGAGACGATGCCTTTCATAACGACGCTCCAAAAATATGGAACAAGCCACAAAAGAATACTAGAGAGACGGCCAAGGCAAAAAAATAAAAAATAAAAACATCTTTTCAGCTCAGCCTTCAATGAGTCCTTCAATTAGTCTTCTTGGTTGTTTTTAAATGCAGGTGAGAAAAAATAGCACATGGGTTCATTTTATCTGGTGCATTTTGGGTGTCATAATAGTAAAATCTAAGACTTCATTGAAGTAGAGATTAAAAAACATTTAGAGGTAAGAGATGGGATGTAAGAAAAGGCCAACAGTGTAAGAAACCCATGGTGAATGATTTCCCCCTAGTACCCACGACTCAGGATCAATGTGTTTTATAATAATTATAATAATAATAATAATAATAAAAATAAATAAATACCAAAAATAATAATAATAATGGAAAGATGTATGGAGAACAGGGATGACTGGAGACGCCGATGGAAGGCTCGTCTGAGGACGACGTAGAGAGAGATAATAATAATATTATTATCTTTTATATCTAAATAGGGGGATATCAGTGGTGTGCACTCACCAATGTGTGTGTGTGTGTGTGTGTGTGTGTGTGTGTGTGTGTGTGTGTGTGTGGTCTCAGGCTGCATGCGTTTACTGGCCAAGAATTTATAACTAAGTCTGAGTGTGTGTGTGTGTAATTATGTACTGTATGGAGTGGTGTACAAGAGGAGGAATGTAGGTGTGTCTTTGTGTGTGTGTGTGTGTGTGCGTATGCATGGTATCTATGCATGATGGGTACGATTATTTATAACCGAGGCAGTGTGTGTGTGTGTGTGTGTGTGTGTGTGTGTGTGTGTGTGTGTGTGTGTGTGTGTGTGTGTGTGTGTGTGTGTGTGTGTGTGTGTGTGTGTGTCTAGGTGTGTGTGTGCATGTGCCTGTGTGTGTGTGGTAATTTTGGTGGGTTTGGCTTGCCATTACCATGCAAGCCTTCACAGGCATGTGTGTGTTATGCGTGGACGTGTGAAGGAGGAAGGGAGAGAGAAATGTGCTGTGACCCGGTCTTCACTTTCTTTCTGTCTTTCTATCTTTTTTTCAGAATAAACAACTTAAGCATTGTGCTTGTTGTTGTTGGATTTGTTGTTACTGCTTTCGTCCTCCAAAAAAAACAGCCGGTGAGAAGGGGGAATGTGTGATGCGGGAGGGAGATTTCAGCCCCCTTCCCACTTGCACTAAAAGCCGTAAATCTACTGACAATGTTCAGTTTTGGCGTCATGTGGGAAAAGGAGCCGGTGTCAATGTTCCGTTAAAGTTGTTACAGTTGATACCAGGCAAAGTTGTTGCCTGGTATCATTTCCGGGAAAATGCCGGTACGGCCGTGAATGGAAGTGTGTGGGAATGGAAGCAGGAACATTGCCGGGGCAAGCATGTGAAGTAGGGGTGTAGCCCAGTCCGAATACCGGCAAATAACAAATAGTGTGTTTTTAGAAAAATATTTATTTCATATAATTATTATCCCAAAAACGATTTGTTTTCAGGAAGAAAAAAAACAAAAACATTGGGGGAAAATGGCCAGTCCGATCCGAACCGTGGAGCTCGGCTGCAGAGAAACTGAAACACGTCCAGTCTCTACGGAGACAGGTCTATAGATTCTTACATTTTATTCTTTCTCTTCGACCCCAGATGTGTCTTTCACAGTTAGGGGTGCGGTGCGGGGACCTCGGGGCACCGGCGATTGGCTTCCCGGAGGGAGGGAGGGAGCGGACAGGGAGGGGGAGAACGGAAAAAAATAAAACATTGGACCGACAAAAGCAAAACCTTTTCACAAGGCTGTCTTTAAAAGGTATGTTGTTTGAGTCGCCTTTTTGCATTTTCCAATACATGACATTGAGCTATTACTATTGCACTATTGTTAAAAGGGCTTTGGCTGTGAATTGTGAAAAATACAGGCAAAAAAAAAAAAATGATGGTAGAAATAAAACCCTAGAGATTAAACAGCTATAATAAAATACAATAACAGTATAATAGTCATTGACGATTGTTTGCATCAATGTTTTCTAGAATAACAAAACTTGGTCAATCAGCGGCCAATTATTTTGGAATAATAAGGGCTGTCTATTGAAGGGGCAGCGTGTAGAAATTACGGCTCGGAAATGGCGGAAATGGCAGAAATGGAATATAATATGCATGAGTATGTTGTATGTATAATCCCATGAAAATAAGAACAAGCCGTTTTTATCTACACAGGGGGCGGGTACGCTTCACGGAGGCCGCCATGTTGCACCGTCATGTTTCCTCCACGGTAGCCCAGAACGGACAAACCAAACGCTGGCTCTAGTAGAGGGCCCTTCGCGTTCTTTATGAGTTTAGAGGCCAAAGTCTCTTCCACGGAGGCCGCCATGCTGCACCGCCATGAGGAGGCGTGTTCAGTTGGTTGCGATCTGCCACCTCACCGCTAGACACCACGACATCTACACGCTGCACCTTTAACAATGACCGTCGTCATGGGCGAACGCTCCTCCGCCCGGACAAAGGAACTACAGTGGAAGACCTGAAGAGCTGAATGAGGACATTGACAGTTAATGACGAAAAGGTTCATGGTACAGTATGTCGGGCAAAGTTGTTGTTTCTTCGGGCAAATAGTTAACTACATTGTTGTGGAACTAGTTTTCTTACTGGAAACTCTTAAACTACACATACTAGTTTAAGTTTACTACTGCATGCATCATTTCATATCAATACTCCGTCTCACTGTGGTAAGTAGGCGCAAAATAAGAGGATAGCGTGCAGCCAGCCGGTCATTATCTTAAAATAACCCCCTCCAGACATGATCATCCTGTCTGTTCACCCTGGGTTAATTTGCAATAATGACCCTGCGGCTGCCCATTATCCCACGCATAGTGTACTGTACCAGCTCTAACGTCGTTGGACTCACCTCTTTCTTGTGCCAGCAACTTTCTCCACACTAGGTATCGTTCTTTTTCTGGAGTTGGCACAGATAACACCATCAGCTGCCTCACTCCCAGCCTGTGTGTGTGTGTGTGTGTGTGTGTGTGTGTGTGTGTGTGTGTGTGTGTGTGTGTGTGTGTGTGTGTGTGTGTGTGTGTGTGTGTGCACGCCCTCGTGGACGCGTGCAAGTGTGCGCGCGTGCGTGCGTGTGCGTAGGCGCGCGCTCACCTAGGTCTATGCCTATGCTGTGCTTCCCCACAGAAGGCCTGCGGCGGGGGTAAAAACCACCATTGACACGAAGGTGACTGTTCTATTGCCGCCGGCTGCAATTTATCTGCGTGGCACAAGGTCGCACACGCTAATTCATGCAGACGTCCAATGGATCTAGATCCCAAATCCTAGCACCGATACGCTTGACCCTAACCCCTGGTCATCGTTTAATTTTTTTTTCGCGCGCACACACACACAAGACAAATCGTCATTCTTCACACACACACACACACACACACACACACACACACACACACACACACACACACACACACACACACACACACACACACACACACACACACGAGCAATGGAGGTTTTCGGCAGCTGTGGCATGGGGTAGCAGGGTAAACACAGGTGCAGTCCTGTGCAGAACAGAACATTATTATCAGCTTTGGTCGAGTGGGTTTGCCAGCGTGCCAGTAGGATTATTTCCCATACTGGCACACACGGTATTAAAAGTTGTGAGCCGCACCTCCTGTATTGTTGTGTACCCCGTGACGCCTCCGTGGGGAGGGGTCCGCCGTGACCCAAATGGGGGGGGGGTAAAGACTTGCCTCGTGAGCGGCTACAGGAGAGTGGAAGGCGGGCCCACTTTGGGACATTGGGAGCCGCCACCCTCACCTCCTGCCTCTTTCTTCACCCGTTCCATTTGTCTCGGCCTCATTATGTACGGCTCTGGAGGCTCTGGAGGTACCAGAACCTACGTTATCATCACCATGCCGATGCGCATAAGTTCAGCAACCACCACGGTAAGTTGCGTACACAAGATGATCAGATCTTGGCAAACACAACGATGGTACGTTATCTTGGATGATGTGTTTTCCAAACGCTGCCTTGAGAAGTGGTGTAAAAAACATCTGCAGCGTGCACGGGCGGACGGACTAATGCATCCCATCATACAGAAGCTCAATGGTAGCTTACAGAAAAAAATATTTAAGGCTCTGACAATGGCTCCTTGGTTAAAAACAAAGGTTGTACTGTCGCACTCTCGGCAGAAAAAAGGGATTTTTCTTAGGACCCGAGGGCGAGTGTCTGTCCAACATGATTCACATCAAATGAACAAAATGTCTGACCACAGTTTTGCCAGATAGTGGCTAAAAGCTGCCGTAGGGCAAGTCAACATTTCAAAGAAAAGATATACAGTACTCACACACACACAAACACACACATACACCCACGTACACGTACGCGTGCTCGACGCACACATGCGCGCACACACACACACACACACACACACACACACACACACACACACACACACACACACACACACACACACACACACACACACACACACACACACTAACTGTATAAATGGTCCAAATACAGCATGGAGTGTGTCTTGAATTGATACACAGGGCCACAATGAAGGCCCTTCATTCTGCGTCCTCTGCTCTCGGCTAATGTGATTCGGATCAAACCCCGCCTGAGACAACTGCTTGTTTGCTGTTGTCCCAGTTCCCATAAAACGGCGCGTTATTATCCACGGCAATTTGCTACCGGAATAACAGCCAATGAACCATCCCAAGCACACAGTGGCGGCCCCAAATGCGTCGGCTTGATCCGAGCACTTGAGCAGCTTTCAGAGGCATCTCCGGGTCAGCGCCGATCGGCACAGACATTTACGAAGACCTTTTCGGCTGTTTCGAATGCACTTAAAAAAGCCCTTTGACAGAACGGGGGTCTAAATAATATAATAATAATAATAATAAATCGACCGCGGTTCAGAACCAATGCCGGCTACGTCAAGGGCTTAATCCCCTGGGGTGGCCGAACCAGCCGGCATTTATTCACACCACTGAAAGCATGCCGGACAAAAGCATCCGCTCCGCGGTGAGAGGGGCGGTCTGCTATGAACACCACCACGGGGTGAACGAGCCAGCGCAGAAGCTGGGAGCCGGGGCCGGGCAAAGTGAAAAGGGGGAATTTGGCCCATTTCAGCCGGTTCACTGCAGATTTCCTTCCACGGGGTTAAGCTCCTGTGGAACAGCCGAAACAGCCAGATCGGGATTTAGTCGGTAAAAGCCCGAATGAAGGAGGGGAAGACAGATCATCCCCTCCCGGGTGGTGGATCCTACGTTCTAAATTTAGAAATAACAACACATGCATTATCTCCAATTAACAAGTAATATCAATTAAAAAAAGATAACACCATTAATGGTAAAATGGCATCATCTCACTTTTAAATATACATCGTTTCTAACCTTCGAGACGCGGCTGCTGCTCCCGAACACGATGCACTCGAGTATTCCAGCATCACCTATCAACGCTTAAGCGGTCAAAGGTCGACTAATCACAACGGAGCCGGGAAGTCACAGGTAGCGCCCGAGGTACCGACGCCCGGGGCGACATCCGTCGATAAAGGCCAGCTCTCTCATTCTCTTTATTCTTATACCCCCCGCCCCGTTTCTGTCCCGAAAACAAGGTTTTGCACCGAGAAGAAATGCAATCGACAGATTATACATCACTTTATTTTTCCAATTCCGCTGCTGCTGCTGACATTGCTCTAAGGCTACTACATTAGTGTGTGTGTGCGTGCTCACGTGCGTGTGCGTGCGTGTGTGTGTGTGTGTAACGCAGCGGCTGTGTCAGCAGCAGTCCTGCGGCACCAGGTGAGATTTATGGGTTGTTAAGAATGCTTGCCTGTAGCTTAGTGGTGGGGGACCAATCCCAAAAGCCCACTCCGTCCACCTTTGTGCCCCCTACCTAACACCCCTCCCGTCCGCTACAACAACACACACGCAACACATAGCAGCATAAAGGCAAGGCAAACACATTCAAAAAACATATGGCTCCCTACATCCCTCCACGCACACACACACACACACACACACACACACACACACACACACACTCACAAAAAACCTTGTAACCCCAACGTGTAAGGCTAATGTCTGCAACACCCCCACCCCCTACTAAAATACTTGCTCCCCAGGGCAAAACACACCTTCTAAAATATCCCTTACCCTCTTTCACTACCTCCAACCATTTTTATATTTTTTCCTGGTGATGTAAGCGCTCTCTTGCAGTGAGCGCGCCCCCGGCCTTCCACGCCGTCCCCCAGCCCCCCGGACGCGTCCAGGCAGCGCGATCCGCGGTGCGGGTACATCGCCGGCGAATCACCGCCACTCGTGCGACTTCCCCCTCGACGCCGACGGCCGGGAGGAGGCGGAGGAGCCTTTTTCGTCTTATTTTAGGCGTTTTTTTGGGGGTTTATTTGTGGCCCCCCCCCCCGCCGGACGCAGCCGCGCCGCGAAATTCCCTCGCCGACGGACGCTCGAAAAGGGTCGAGGGGGAGCGCGGCCGCGGATTCTCTTTTCGCACGTGTCGCGACCGGAGTCGCACCCTGTCCGGTCCGTCTCACACGGGACCGCCTTCAAAGCCCTTCCCCGCCAAACATCTGTCCGGTGCGGCTCTGCCCGGCCTGCTCGGCATTATCTGCCTGCTGCTTCCCTAATGCTGCGTGGACTTGGAGCGGGATTACACAGCAATTAGGCACTTCCCATTCTCCCCAGCTGTGCCGGGAAGGGGGGAGGGGGCGTGGGGGGAGGGAGAGGGGAGAGGAAAGGAAAAGCGGGAAGAGGGGAAGATAAGAAGGGAAAGGGAGGAGCGCCTGAAAACGCAGCCGTCCCCACCCCCTGCTAAGTGAAGGGAGAGGTGAGAGAGGGAGGGAGGGAGAGAGAGGGGAAATGCTGGGGAGAGGGGGGGAGAGAGAGGGAGGGAGGGCGAGAGAGGGGAGAAGCTGGGGGGGGGGGTAGGGGAGAGGAAAGGAAAAGCGGGAAGAGGGGAAGATAAGGGGGGGAAAGGGAGGAGAGCCTGAAAACGCAGCCGTCCGCACCCCCCTGCTAAGTGAAGGGAGAGGTGAGAGAGGGAGGGGGCGAGAGAGGGGGAGAGCTGGGGAGGAGGGCGGGAGGGAGAGGGAGCGAGAGAGGGGGAAGGCTGGGGAGGGGAGAAGATAAGAGAAGAAGGGAAGAGAGCCTTAAGACGCAGCCGTCCGCACCCCCTGCTAAGTGAAGGGAGAGGTGAGAGAGGGAGGGAGAGAGGGGGAGAGCTGGGGAGAAAGGGGGGAGAGGGGCGGCGAAGGAGAGGGACGGGGGAGGGGGAGGGGGAACGGAAAAGGGGGAAAGAGGAGAAGATAAGAGGAGAGCGAGGAAGAGAAAGGGAGAGGGGCCGCAAAAGACAGTCGACGGCGTTCTTACTACGCGGATGGGGGCGGGGGAGAGGGAGGAGGGGGCGAGGGGGGAGGGGGGCGAGGGAGAGCGGGTGGAGAGCAGAGGAGCTGGGGAGGGGGAGGGGGAGGGGGAGGGGAAGTGACCGTGGTGCTTGATTTGTTTTGTTTTTCCCACATTTCCAGGAAGCTTATTACTTGTGTTAAACCCATATTTTTTTGGGCCGTCACAAATCCGGCGATAGGCGGAGTCCCACGGGCGGAGGCGGCGGCGGGTGAAGCGCTCCAGAACGCAATCCAGTTAGAGGTACCCAGCCGCCGCACGCCTTCCTTTGACACGCTCCAAATAAAAACCTTTAAAGATGAAAGCACGAGCGGATGGGACGCTCCCTCTGCTTCAAAGCCATCCAGAACCAGTGAAGAAGAAGAAGAAGAAGAAGGAGAAGAAGATGGAGAAGAAGAAGAAGAAGAAGAAGAAGGAGGAGGAGAAGAAGAAGAAGAAAGAGAAGAAGATGGAGAAGAAGAAAGAGAAGGGGAGGAAGAAGAGGAGGGGAAGAAGGAGAAGAAGGAAGATGGAGGAGAAGAAGAAGAAGAAGAAGAAGAAGAAGAAGAAGAAGAAGATCCTGAAACCTCCTTCATGGTGGTGAAAAATATGTATCGGGCAGGACTCCTCCCAGGACCGGGGAGAACGTGGTGATGGTGATGGTGGTGGTGATGGTCATGGTGGTGATGGTGGTGATGGTGATGATGGTGGTGTTGGTGGTGATGGTGGTGATGGTGGTGTCATGGGACGCCCGGTGTGGGGGGGGGGGGGGGGCGCGTACGCCGTGGCCTCCGTCAGACGTCAGGGTGGGGGTGGGGGTGGGGGGGTTCCACGCTGCCTCGGAGGAGGAGGCCGCTCCGGCGGCACCGTTCAAACACGCGAGCGCTTCACAAGCGCTGGACGCCAGTGGTTGGTCCGGGACGACAAGAGGCTTGTGCTCTCCACGCTCACGGGGCCTTTCCCCGCAGGATGAGGATGAGTCACCAGAGGAACCGACGCTCGCCCTCATCCAATCACAACGAGGCGGCGGGAGCGGCGGCGAGACAGGGCTCGCACACTCGCCCCTGCGACCGCCGACGACGGAAGACGACCGTCCGGGGGAAGGAAGAGGGAGAAAACAAAACAAACAAAAAAAAAAAAAAAAACAACAAACAACCGCGGGGGGGGGGGGCCCCGATCAATCAGCCCATCTCCTTTCAAAAACCTCCACCGAGCGCTTTTGGGCGAGCGTGCGGCCGCGCCCGTGGAATGCCGGGAATTCAGGCCAAAAGACTTTGATTTCCTGCTTTCGGTCCAAGGTCCCGCAGTGCCGGCAATAAAGCGAGCGAGCCTTTGCAAAGGGCCTGCGAGGGCGCATAAAACAAGCAAGTACGGGAGAGGGAGAGAGACCGAGCGAGAGAGAGAGAGAGAGAGAGAGAGAGAGAGACGGGAGAGTCAGCGGAGGTCAAGGGAGGAAGTGGGCGTAAAGTGATTGCATTTTTCCTACGGTGGGCGGAGGGAAACTGGAACCACTGGCAACGCGTTGACCCGAGCCGATGGAGTTCAGGCAGAAAAGGTGTACGCCGGATAAAAAGGACCGACGCAAGGAGCGAAAGGGAAGGAGGTAATGGGAATGAGCATTATGGGATGTCTGCGGTCCAGCATCCGACGCGGCGGCGTGGCGTCCGCATAATGAGCATTCAAGCCATGTTCATCCCCCGACACAATTGAAACGCGGGAGCTGGGGGAGGGAGGGGGAGGGAGGGAGGGAGGGAGGGAGGCGGCGTCCCTACCCGCTGCGGTAAATGAGTTCCCCGGGCCTCGTCCCTCCTGGCCGCGCGGCCACACCCTTTCTTCACCCTGAAAGAAGGACAGAAACGGACAACTTTGCTCAGAGGTGGACGGACCAGGGAGCCGTTGGAATCGCTCCTATCGGGTTGGTTTGTTTGTTTTTTTCCCGCTCTCCGCTCTTTCTCTCTTATTTACCGTCTCCCTCCCAAGGTCTCCCTCTGTCCTCTGGAGGGATAAAAAAAAAAAAAAAAAAAAGCAGCTCGGACGAGGTTTCCGCACAATTTGGGAAACTCAAACAGGCTTTTCTTTTTTAGGATCCCCGACAAATAAAAAACAACAAACAACACCCTCCCAGCGGTGAGTTGATCGCGTGTGGAGCCGCTGCCTCCACTACGGAGCCGCAGAGCGCGCTTCGCACTTTGCTTCATGGCAACCACTACTCTACTGTCCATTTGAGATGCCGGGACTTTCCTCCTCCTCGAGCACTTTTTTTTTTTTCTTTTTTTGCCAAATTGGCGTTTCCCCCCGTAACGAAAACTGTGGCGGCTCCCGAAAACCGGATCCGAGCTCAGTGTTGTTGGATGTTGGAAACTGGACGTCAAACAAACAACGACATGGATCTGATTCAGTTGGCAGCGTTGTTTGTGTGCAGGGACTCTTCTCACTTCTCTGGCGGTGTTCTTCTCCGCACCAGGATCAGCAGCTAAAGGCCGCGACCGTGCTTCTCATTTCCCATGGAGGGAGCGACGGCTCCCAATTCGACCTAGAATTGCACAATATTTCATGTTTGATAATCAATGCGCGGTTGCGTATTCGCAGGCAGCGTGTTCGTTGCAAATAGAAAGACTTTGGTCTTTCCTCATCGGTCGGTTTGACTTTTCCCGCTCGGCGGGTTGGCGCCCGGCCCACTTAGCTCCCCGATAACGCCAGGTCCTCCGCGCAGGTTACTGATCGATCGGAACCAACCCACAAAATCTAATTCCAGCTCCCATGTTGTGACCTCGAGAGCGTGCTCTGAGACGCAGAAGGGGAAGCAGGAAGCCGTTGATGTCGTTACGGTTCTATGAGAAGGGAAGACTCGCTGTGTGTGTGTGTGTGTGTGTGTGTGTCTGCGCGCTTGTGTGTGTACGTGTGTGTGTGTGTGTGTGTGTGTGTGTGTGTGTGTGCGTGTCTGAGATCAAACTTCAAACTTGTCACGGTAATGGACAAATTCCTCGTCCATGAAAATGTACTCGGCCCAAGATGGAGACGTGACGCTGCACGTGACTCTGATTTAACACTGCTCAGAGATTATGGGTGGGGTGGTTGAATGACGGAGGGGTGCGTGGAGGGGGTGGGGTGGGGTGGGGGGGGGGGAATGGCCCCTCGACGTGCATCATTTTCCTGATTAGACGAGGTCAAGGGCCACCCAGCGGGTTCACTAAAAAGGCGTCCGGGATTGTTGACACAGCGACAGCGAGGCAGCGCCGGCCGAGCCCCCGCGCAGAACCAAAGGTTCATCCGGGGAATATAGGTCAGAGATGCCACGGAGCAAATAGACCCCCCACGCCCCCCCCCCCCCCCCCCGACGCCGGTGGGCCGAGGGCGGGAGACGGGGGGGGCCAGGGTTCGACCACTTGACCCGAGTGCTGACAATCTGCGGCTGAGCTGGGGGGTCGGGGGGGTCGGAGGGCGACTCGGCGCCGCTCCCCCGACGGAGAGGAGCGCCGCGGCGGAGGAGCGCTCGTGTGAGCCGGGCTCTCAAAGCGGGGCCTCCACCTGGAAGCCCTGCCACCGCCGCTGCTGCCAGCGCCGCCTGCCGCCCTCAATAGCTCCCTTTGTCACACTGAAATTCCACCGGCAAGCCGCTAATTAGCTTGAAAGCCCCCCCCCCCCGACCCACCACCACCGCCACCACCCGAAGGCCTGTGCGTACCCGGAAAAAAAAAAAAAGACACGGGCGGAGGAGGAAGGTGCAGATCCAACAAAAGCTGATTGAGAATCGGAGGGGTCATATGATGCCAAAAAACAACTAATTACATAACGGAGGCTTTCGGAAAAGAAGGAAATGATGACCAGGTGAGAGAGAGGGGGGGAGGGAGGGAGGGAGAGGGGGAGGGAGAGGGGGAGAGGGAGGGAGAGACGCCCGGTGGAACGCAGGGAAGGAGTCCGGCGTCGCTTGTGCCCGACGTGGATTACGGAAAGGTTGCCGAGGAGCCGAGGAGGGTCCCCGAAAAAAAAGACAAAGGCGGCCCCCGGCTGACGGCTTCTGGCGGGCCAGTGAAAGCACACGACCACGGCCACGTGGGGCCGGTCCTGGTTCTGCTCCCATCAACTTTGAATTTTATTCGCGGGACGAAAAGCATCAGCAAAGAGCAGCCGCGGGGTGAGTATACTTAGTATACGTCTGCCTATCGATTTATGAATAATTTCGCCGACAACTGTTGACACGCCGCTGGCGGTCCTAGTCTACAAACAGGCTTGAACACACACACACAGCGTTTTCGTCCTTAAAATAACATACATACAGTGAGGACAAAAAAAAAAAAAGAAAAAAAGCAACGCAACGTCTGAGTGGAGCGGCTGGTGCTGCCGGTTCAACCTCGCGAGGTTCCCCCACGGAACCTCGTGCAGCCGAAAACCATTGTTACACCCAAAAAAAAAAAAAAAAAAAAGGTTTGATCCCCTTTAGCCTTAAAAGCTCCCGGGTGGGGTTTGGGGGTGCCGACGATGGTTCAGCCCCCGAGGCCCGGATCCCCCCCCCCCGCGAGCGGCAGCCGTCCCTCCGGCGGCGTGCTTTGATGTCCCGGTGGGAGGGGTTGGGCGGAGAGGATGGGGGGGGCGTAGAGGGGCAGAGGGCGGGCGGGGGGGATTCACTCTCCTGTCGGGGCTGAAAGGACTCACGGCGGATCGGATTCCGTCTGATTCGTCTGTCTGTTTTGCCTCCTTTTGGCGCCGCAGATGGAGCCGGGAAGCGCCGGCTCCATCCGGAGATAAAGTGCAGCGCTTGCACACAAAGCCCCCACCCCCCAATTACACCTTCAATTTCGAGTGTAGTCCGCGAAAGTCTTCATAATCACCAGATTGGAAGGCAATTTTGAATGCATTAGCGCCCTCAAGATGTTCTGTTTTGGTTGTTTTTTTTTGCATGCTCTTGGCACACAATGGCACTTTTCCAAAGGGAATTTGAAACGTGGAGTCAAAATAAGAGAGAGAGACAGTGAGGGCGAAGGACGCCCCGGGGTGGGGCAACATGCATCGCGGCCGAGCAAAGCACGGAGCTTACGACAGCGTGGCATCATGTTCTGGCGGGTCATCTCCTGATCTGGGGGCCTTATTGTGTGGAGTTTGCAAGTTCTCCCCGCGCTCACAAGGACCTAAATCCCCGACCACGACATGGATCTACACCTGGAACTGGTCCCCGGGCGCTGACGTAGCGAGGGCTGCCCACTGCTCCTGGCTGCCCCCTGGGGGAAGGACGGCTGGGAGGGGAGAAACGCTGAATTTCTCCAGCCAGCACTCCCTGTGTGTGTGTGCGTGCGTGCGTGTGTGTGTGTTGGTGGCCGTCACCACTCCCTGCAATACGTGCGTCTGTGTGTGTGTTCAATGCATTCCCACCTGTGAGACAACTCAAGTTCTTCTTCCTCCTCTCCTTCTCCCGTCCTTCTGCCGTTTCCGAGTTACCATGGAAACAGGCTTCCATAGCCGTTTTCCCCCCAAATTTTTCCGATTTTCAGCAATGTTCCCAACCACTGCCTACTCTGCATTCTGAAGACACTTGACCCCCAACGAGTTAAAACAATGACAAATTATACCCACAATCACATCCAATACTCAGCCCCCTGTGGGAATCGTTGGGAGGTGAATAATGTTCGAACAACCTTTCCAATGGGAAATGTTAAAATACAGCAAACCTATTTTCAGCAGAAAAGGAGCTGATGGAGGGATATCGTTTTTGCTTATAGTACGTGCGGTGGCGTAGGCAGAGTGTGACTGTTGTGAAGACACCGATTATCACCTATTATTAATGGAGAGTGTTTTTTTACTTTGAAGGAACAAATAATAATAATAATAATAATAATAATAATAATAACAAAATAAATACAAATATATATAAACATAATATATATATAAATAAATAACAAAAATAATGAAATAATAATAATAATAAAGAATAATAACTGTGAAGACGGCCTCAACACCATTGATCACTTGAAAACCCAGCAATAAAATGTGTTTGAAAATTTGAAAAGTTCTGAGCAACAAATCCCATTTTGTAAAGAAATACCGTCCTATTTTTGTTATTTCAGAAATTGCACCACGGTTGGAAATACATTAGAAAAGCGAAACTAATTCCTCGCCTGTATAGAGCTCAATTTTAATTCCATATCTGTAGCGTAATGTGTTTGGCCGCTGTGGAGGCACGTCCCCATCACAGCACTGCATACAACAATTCACTCAACAGCACTTGAACTAAAGAGCGCCGCGCTTGATTGTTTGATTTATTTTATTTTATTTTTTTTCCCCCCGTGTCCTGTTGGGCAATTCCGCGCCAACTGAATTTTCCCGACGAGAACGACAAACGCCGCGGGGGCGTTGTCACGACAACCGCTGCTTCCACGCGCGTCCCCCGCCGTGGCTCGGCGCTCCTTCAAACCGGCTTACTTCCCCCGGTCGAGCGTCCTTGACGAGGGGAGGACGCTCTTGGATGCCGTCTGGCGTCCCAAGTGTGTGTGAGAGGAACGCGGTGGCGGGTGAGCCGGGGTCTCCAGTGGCCACTCGGGATATGCAACATGCTGTCTTAAGGTGCTTGAAGCTGCGGTGGTGGTCTCATGTACAGCGTATGGGTTCCAGGGCGGGGCCATATTGACAACATCAAACCTCACAATATTACAATATTTTTGACGAATACCCCAATATCGACGATTCGAAAATATTGGGGTGGTTTCGTACGATATTTACACACAATTTCTATTCAATGCTATTTCTAATAAAAATCATTAGGGATGTGGATATCATGACCAAGGTTCAGGTTCAGAAAATTGCATTATTATAATGTAATGCAGCCTTTAAGAGCAGGCAAAGATGACATTTAACCATATGTATATATAAGTTTATATGTATATATGTATATATAAGTATATATGTATATATGTATATATAAGTATATATGTATATATGTATATACAATGTCGATGCTGTATCGATACATTGCCCCGGCCCTCATAGGTTCTGATTGAGAAGTTTTCTTTTCATTTTAACTTGAGTTTCGTATGAATGAACATGGAGGATTCCCAAGTTTGACCTCGAAGTGAAAACATTTGAATAAAGGTTAGGGAAAAAAAAAAAAAAAACTTCCTCAAACTTTCCTCCCTCGATGCAACAAATTGTAAAAAGATTAAAAGATAAAACACATGGGAAGGATTTTTTTTTACGGCTAGGGGATTTTCAGAAACATTTCCCGTTAGAAAATCAAGCGAGTTCAAAAGTGAGGATGGACGAATTGACAACAGTTCAAACAAGGTGGACCCGAAAGCAGAGTTGCAGTGTGTTGTTATCATTTTTAAAATGTTTTAACGAATGCACCATGTGAGCGGCGCATTCGCACCACACAGCGCCGCCCTGAGCACCTGCAAACCGCATTCTTAACGCTCCTTCGGTGCGTTAACACCTGCGTTTATATAGCGGCCCCGGTTACCACGGGACCGCCATCACAAACCGCCGCATTTTAACGCCCGTTAAAAGTGAAGAGCCTTGGCGTCGGCCTGGCGACTTTTCCACGGCGCCGGCCAACTCCCCGCCGGGCGGGGGGGAGACGTGTCAGCAGTCGCGGCGTTGCCGAAACGTCGCCGGGCGCCGCCTTCACCTCAGACCGTGCGTCTTGTGTGATACGCGATGTCATAATGTGTTTATATAAGCGCGCTGGAGAGTGAAGCCGTGCCGGGGTGACTCTGTCCTGGCCTTTGTGCAAAAGCCCACCGGCTTCTCTGCGCTCTTTGTCTCCGCTAAACAGTACCAGACATCACTGGCATCGCTCATCTTGGCATGGTGGTTAGCCATTACTTTATGGAGTGCAACGCACGCACGCACGCACGCACACACACACACTCTTCTGCTGTGGAATCTCTGTGGTGCATCTGGCTTTGATAACAGTACAGTTGTAAAACGGCTTTATTAATGGCATTTCATCTTAAACAGCTTTGAGCTTTTACCTTCAAAACAAAACATCGTCTGAGCTTAAACGCCGCCCTTTACCCGGACCATGAGGTGTCTGGGTTTCCAGCGTGAGCGGAACGCGTCGGAATACCGCCGTGTCTGCATCGGCGAAAGCACACATTACAGTTAAAAGTCCTTCAGCTCTACTGCATGTCAATCCATCCAGGGGTGTGGACAAACCCTGCATGTTCATTGTGACACTCCAAGGGCAGCCGTTTTGTGCCGCCGGATCGCTCGGAACGACCGGATTCGCCATACAAGCGAGCCCTATAATGCAACGCATTGAATTAAAGGAGGAGCGAGGGAGGGAGCGAGGGAGGGAGGGAGGGAGGGAGGGAGGGAGAGAGAGAAGGCCTTGTTGACAGGGCCGGTACAGCTTGCCGGTTCAAGGAGAGACAAAGGGGGCGAGGGTTAGTGGCGAGCTGGGAGAGCACAATGCAGAGGGGCTTGTCAAAACCAGGATTTACTGTCAGTCAAAGCCGCGAATAGCACTCTGCCCTGTTGCCCTCGCCGGGCGATCTGCATAGAGGACGCGTTCAGGACAGAAGGCCGGGAGGAGGGGAGAGCCGGGGGGGAGGGGGCGGGGGGAGGGGAGCGGCCGATCCGGACGAGGACCTCCAGGGAGCCCTGTCTGCAGCGCTGATCAGAGCAGCGGCGTATTAATATTGGCTCCGCGACTCCTCATTTCACACACACACACACACACACACACACACACACACACACACACACACACACACACACACACACACACACACACACACACACACAGACACAGACATCGCGTCGTTTATCCGACACCGACTCTGTCAAGCGCGGCAGTATTCCCCGGCATGACCGTCCGCGCTTTCGTGAGATACCGACGGATTGAAAAAAAGGACATCATTCGTGTGGATATCATGACCGAGCAGGCGGAAGAATGTCATCAGAACAGTCTGTGAACGACCAGAAGACGGTCAACTCCAGTATATCACAATATTATGACAATCAAAATCCCCCCACGACATACGGTTCCAGGGGATCGATATTAATGTGACATATTGACGTTCACACTCACCCGGACTGCAAATAACCGTCCAAATTGCCGTCCATTCCAGAACAACTCTGGCATGCACCGTTGTGCGTTAATATGAAAAAGGTCGGATGGTTACCATTAACGACTGGAGGGAATCTGCATGTCTTATTGTGTTATCGTGTACGAGGCCTTGTGATCCAAATTTCCTGGCTATGTAATTGATAAATAACCAGATCAAACGGTTGTTCCCCAGACTGAACTGCTCTGGGTTTCGTCACGCCTGCTGTGCCGCAAAAATGGCTCGACGAACCTTTTACAACTGTTTTTTTTTTCCTTTCACATTTTTGTCAATAGACGAAACGAATAACAAAAATGGCGTCCTGCAGGGTAACCCTAAAAACTAAACTCAGGCCGTTTCGCTTCGCAGTAGGGAACACACATTCCGAAGGCGTGTAATCGTGGGGGCTATGAGCAATCCAGCGCGATCCGACGCCCTGTTCAGGCTACACGATACCTGCCCGGACCCGGCTGTCCCGGACGCGTTCCGGAGGTCGGGGAACAAAATGTCTCCACGTCGGCTGTCGCGGGCGGTGTTTTGGAGCTGTTTTGGGGAGCTCGGCGACGAAAGCCGTGGCCGACAAGGCCGTGAGAGCGCGAGAGGGAACCGGGGGAAGGAGAGGTAGTGTAGAAGTGTATATGGAATGCATGTCATGTATATAAAAATAAAGAAATATTTCCTGCTGCACTTCATTTGTTATAATAATTTATAATAATTTACAGTCCACGTCCCTCCACCTGTTCCTTGAAATTTACGTAATGTCGTTTTTTTCTTATGTCGGCAAAAAACAAATGAGCGCTCATGCAACTACCACAGCGGAGTGTAGGATCTTGTCGTATGAACGTGCAACGTGTAGTTTGAACACCGCTACGTCCGGGAGACGAACATTTTTTTAAGAAAAAGAGGCGTCGGGATGTTCGAAAGTTGTTGTGGGCGCCGTAACACGACCGCGTCGAATTTCACATCCCTCCGAATGAGAATTTTTTTATCCTCAATCATCGCCACGTTATGATGAACTTGTTTCGCTTGCCGGAAGAGATCGGACACTGAGGAATAATCAGTCTTTCATTAATCATGAGCATCCTCAGCTTTAATGTCTGCATTTTTTCTTTTTCCCAGGAAGTCCAGACCACCCAGGCGGCCGTGCCATCCCAGCCTTCTCCTGGGAGGCCTGCATGTCAAGCATGATCGAGGAAATATCTGCAGAGAGACAACGGCCGCCCCAGCTAAGGCGATGTGCCGTTGGGACCCCGGGGCCCTTTGGGAGCACAGAGATCATTTGATCCGGATCGGGGACCGCGGCTATAGCACCGAGATGAAAATCAACTGATTATGTCGGTAGACCCCGATTCGAATGGGTCTACTTGCTTATTATCCATCCCTGTCATCCCATTTTCTCTGAGGCCACACATGGAGAAAGCGGTTACAGCGCACACAATACAACATATCAGTTTTCCATACCATACTATATGTGTGATATAGCACTCTACCGCTGCACATCGAGCCAAAGATGGACCTTGTGCAGAACTAAGAAGATAAAAGACAGGAGACTCTCAACAGGTGCACGGCAACAGCTGGACTACACCACGGTCCAAGAAGCATGCACTAAATCCACAGCGGCCACGGACGATAAGTCAAGGGCCGCCACTGCAGCGCCGCCCGCGAAAGCGAAATGAGATTTGTGCTCCGTGGCCATCGTCTGCCCACTCACCCCCGCTTAAAGAAGGTGACACGTCTGATTGAGAGGATTAGCCCAGCTCTGCTCTCCGGGCGGGGAGAGGAAATCAAAAGTTTACATTAGGGGGAGCGGGAGAGGGGGGCCCGGGAGCCGGGAGCACGACACTCTTGTGTAATACTCTAAGCAGACAGCGGCTTTGTACAGTGGTGTCATTAAAACAAGACGCGGCGCTACCGGGGGCCCACGGGTGGGCCGGTCTCTCCGCCGGCGGAGAGACCGGGATGAAAAGCCGTGAGACCCCACGCTGGGGCGAGCCCGACGCCGCGCCGCCTCAGAAGCTCGGCGCGAGAAACTTTTCTCCCTAAAACTTGGCTCTAATTCCGCAGGAGACTAATTAGCGCAGGGAGAAATAGCCCCGACACGCGCTCGGCGGCACACATCCGGTAAAAGAGATGCAAATTATCCACAACAAAAGAGTGGTGTGCTGTGATAGTAATTACCCATTTGTCCGGAAATAACCCAATGGAGTTCATGTTTGTAATCTGGCACGTGTGCACACAAAATCCCATGCCTCTGGGTAATGATTCCCCACGCAGCAGCTCGCCGGTGTCCAGTGCATTCACCAGCCCTGTTAAAACCGCGGTGTATGACTCGCACACTGCACGTGGTGAATGCCGGCGTTATCCGTCAATCGGGCTTTGTCTGGCACTCACCGCTGAACGGATCTCCTTTCTGGAGGACAATAGGTGCTCCGGCAGGCATCGCCCGGGAGGAGGCGACGGTCTCGGCCTCGGTCGACAGAGTGAGCACGCGTACACAGGCGTGAATAGCGGAACGAAGGCGCGGCGGAATTTACAGCGCTGTGCCTTCGCTCGTGTTTTAAAGTTCCATTTCCATTTGACCTTAAATTCCTCTGCCGGGACAGGAAAGCGTCGTGTTTGGAGCAGCACCATGGCGTGTTACTGTCATAGAATTGATTGCAATTGACAGCAATCCGATCAAACTCAAGAATGCCTTTTGTGACAATGGCAAGACTAAGGTCTTCCGTGCATGACGGGGGGTCTCTTTTTTTGGTCCTTGGAGCTCCATGGAAATTGCACCTCCTAACAATATGATTCAATGACTTGGGATTCACGAAATTTAATTAACATTACAAACCGGTACATTATGGTAATGGAAGATAGCTGTCACATTCCTATGGGTACAGGAAACACCATCGACCAAGGCTCATGTCACACTTTAATGGATTTATTCTCATTATATTGCGGCCTTCTGTGTGGTTTCTGTCTAGTCCGCTGCACTCCTGGGTGAGTTTCCCATTGGAGCTGCATGAGTAAGCAGAGCGCCGTGAGTGTGCGCGGGCATTGCTCTCCACGTCTCTAACTCGAACTCTGTCTCTGCCTCCACACCGATCTCCGCCTCCATCCTCTATCCGTCTGTGGCTTTCCCCGACACCCATTCGGGTTTTCCACGCGGCGAGTCGGTCACGTGTGCCCAGCGGACGCTCGACGGATCACAACAGAGAGAGAAAGAGAGAGGGAGAGAGAGAGAGAGAGTGTGTCAGGATGTAGGCAGGAAAGATGAGAAGCCGGGGTGATACTGTGGAAACCAACAGACGGGGAGAGAGAGAGAGAGAGAGAGAGAGAGAGAGAGAGAGAGAGAGAGAGAGAGAGAGAGAGAGAGAGATAAAACGGCGACGGGAGTGGGAGAAATTAAGTGATAAAGAGTGAGATAATGCAGAAACACAGAGCCGGAGGAGCGAGGGAGATCCTATGAGCTCACACGCCGCTCGTGTCTGGCAGAGTGTGCGGCGTCGGTGTGAGCGACACTTGTGCACACAGGCTTCGTTCAGCTCGTCGAGTGGATGTAATGCACACGACGGAGGTCTTTTTCCATCCTCCGTCTCACTTTTCGGCCGCTCCGCGTGGAGACTTCCAGGCCGACTCGAGGCACAAGATGAGAAGGGGCACGTGACGGTTTATGTGCCTGTGCCCGAATGTTTTATAGCCCCGGATCTGAATTGCAATTTTTGATTACAAAAATGAGAATAACAAAAAAAGAGAAAAAAACAGCCACAGATCAATTCATCTGTCATTCCGATTCCGTGCATCGAGGCCCTCGAAAACAATATACATCGTTGATCAAAAACACAAGGAACACAAGGACGTTTTGGGTCCTCTGTGTGTCGTTCAAGCAGAAGATCTGTTTCACGCTGCTTGGCACGTGCGCATTATGTGGCAGCGAGAGAGAGAGCGAGAGTGAGTGAGAGAGGGCGAGAGAGAGCGCCCCAGTTACAGGGCTTATCATTTCGGCATCTGGCCAAGCATAGGCGACTGAGGTGTGGGGATGGTGTGATTTGAGCAGCCACACCCGACCTAGATCTTGATAATTGGTGACCCAAGATCAGAGTGGCTGCATACCTGTTGCTCGTCGGCTGGTCTAACGAGCAACAGGTTAAAACCCCCGTCCCCACACACACTCAGGAGAGGAGCCCTTGTCGAGATACATGTCTATCTGCTCCTGGGCTTATTGCAGCTGGCCCACGCTCTACAATAAACGGGTGTGTCTACAACCCCGTCGCCTGTGTCTCTGTGTTTCCCGGAGCTCCCTGAAACGGCACTTGGGTGGCGCGTGGCAGGCGGAACTGCAAAGGCGACATAGGCGGCTGCCTCGCCATCCCGAGGGGGAGGGGGCGCAGAGAGGCAGCGATCTCCACTCCGCTGCAACGTACCCCCGTGCCCCGTTTGTCGAAATAATATATATATTAAAAAAAAAATTCTTTAAGTGTGTTATTGTTTTAAATGTATTTTATTTTAACTCTGTTTCCTCATTGTGGCACTGTGGCGCAGTGCATTGCACTGCTGCCTCACAGCAAGAAGGTCCTGGGTTCGATTCCGCAGAGGAGCCATTTCACCGGCCACCATCAAGCATGTGTGTGTGTGTGCAAGCATGTGTTGTGGAGTGTCGTGTGACAAATAAAGACTGTTTCTTTCTTTCTTCTTCTTCTTCATTGAACGAAACAAAAAAAAGCCCCTGCATAACAGGGACACTCTCTCAGTCACCAGCCCCTATCCACCCCATGAAAAGAAAGGCTGAAGTCTTTGAATCCTAGAAACGCCCCTACTATGAACAGAACTGAGTCTTCTTCCAATTACAGTACAGGCCCTGCTTTGTTTAAGGAAGCAGGAGGCTAAGATCTCTGACGGTCACTAAGCATTCAACGTATACCAGGACAATCCTGGTATTTATTTAAACCTGAAAACCTTATTTTTCGATCATTGGGAGTCAACCAGAGCGAATGGAACCCCAAGCCGTGCCAGAGAAGGACCTCGCCACTACAGTGATACAATTGGGGAAAACTGCTTCAGATTTGAATAAGCAGTAAATAAAGTAAAAAGTTGAAGCACCTTGCGTAGTTTGACCGATTTTTCACCTGTGGAGTGGACAGGTGAAAAGGACCTCTTGGCCTTTCCAGCCCTCCTCATAGGTCCAGATCACGGCCGATCCATAAGGGATCCTGGAAGAGCGCCAAACTCCTCATGGATGAGTGTTTCTTCTCTGCCTAGTAATGACTGTGGATATGAAAGAAGGGCACTGTGGGGGTGCGGGGATGGGGCGGACGAAGAGGCATTATTGTTTGACAATCAGCAACCAGTGACGTGTGGTCAAGTCCTTCAGCACCTGCTCATAAGTGGATGACGCATCTGCACAGCTTCCCTTGGGGGATCCAAGCACGTTTCATCTAGAACATTTCATCTCAGATTCAAGAGCAGCCTTCCAGCAGAGTGCCACACCGCTGAATACAAAGGACACCAGGAAAAACGACAAATGTGAAAAGAAAAAAAGACATAGTAATGGGCTGTTTTCACTCCACATCATTATTAAACTAAGCCTCCTGTGATGCTGTGAATAGCATTGGCGCTGAAGCCTACCTTATTAGTAGTTGGCCTTGCCTCCTTTAATAAAGCGCTGTCTGCCTTGAAGCCTGTGAATAGATCCTGGCTAATGCGAGAGCGAGTCATCCCCGGAGACCGGGGATCCAGGCTGAACATGAGCGCCGTCGGCCTCCAGCTCTGGCTGCACGCCACCGGATTACCTGCACCACCAGGCGCCGGCTGACGCAGTTCTCCCTCTATGGCCAGCCTCGGAGAGATTAAACGGAAAATAACGGCGGATGGTAACATCGACTCACCATCAACTATTTTAGATGAGCAAATATTGAGTGGAATGCCCTCCCTGGTGACCCCCTTTCCAAACATTTTTTAGAAAGGACAAAACATCAGTTAACCGCCCAACTGCATGGGGATGACATAGCACACAAGTCCTTCACGTAGCATGGTCGGGTTTTATGTTATTTTAAGTGATAATCTTTGAATTTAATTCACCACTGAATGGGATTTTTACCCCAAATTAGCAATGGGGGCTGCGCCGGGGAGCTACCCTGTGTGTGCCATCGATCTCACAAGCCTTGACCTTGAATAGCTTGTGCACAAGAAAGGCTCTCATTCCTTCAAAGGAGCCGTTTCAGTCTATTCTGTGTTGCAAAACCAATATAAAATGATAATCCTGAAGCCTTAATTCAGGCTTTAGTGTTCCTAGACGGCACAACTGATTGCATCCTGAAAAAGATCCCTGGGGAGAAAAAGGGCTCTTATATCATCAGGACGGAGCAATGGCTACAGAGAACACCTGGCTTGTCCTCTTGCACCTGAACCGGCCGAAGCGGTCGTGTCGGAGGCTTAAAATAGCCAGATTACACACTCGCAAAGAAGCTCCTCCACTGTACAAAATTCTGCCGCCCTCGGTCACACCAAGAGGTGTCCAATCCCCCTGTGTATTTGTGGCAGACGAGAGGGGCGGGGTTAAGCCACGGGTGCGCCTAATTAACCCCCTTAGCGCTGATCGGTCGGCTGGAAGAGTCTTTATGTGTTGTTTTGTCCCGCAGCGGGGATCGCCGGGAGCGGCGGAAGCCTGCGGACCGGACCGTGGCCAAAGAGGAGCCGGACCCTGACTAACGCTTGGTTATTTTATGTTCCCGCTTTTGCCAGCGAGGCCTTTCTGTTGACAATTAAGAAGAAAAACTCAGTCGGCGCCCCACTGCCAGAGAGTCCCTCTCCCTCCCTAAACCCCCACTAGCGGGTAGAGACCCCCAGCGTATTATAGAAATTCTGCGAAGATTGGCTGTGTTGGGTCTAAGTAGATTTGGTGTATTGGGTGTCATTTGTTACATACAGTACAATGTGGGAATTTCAAAATTCAAAATCACGTGGGCAAGCACATCTTGATGTTGTTTTGTAAGTCAACACAGTACAAAAAAAAAATAGAGAGAGTTGAGTTAAACATCTTGATTCAATATCAATTCTAAAATTGAACCATTTGTGCACGCCGGCCCTCGCTGGCAGGCACCCGGCAGCTTAGCTGACCCTGAAAAAAAAAGGTGAACCGGCCAAAATATCCCTGTTGATCGAGAATAGGCTCGAGCCAATTCCCTCCTCTCCTCCTCCTCCTCCTCCTCCTCCTCCTCCTCTGCCCCCCTCCCCACCCCCCAGGCTGGGTAAGCACAACAACAGTGGAGTAGAGTAGAGATCTGGCAGGAAAACAGTCAGGCATCCGACAGGCGGCGAGGAAAAGCGTCAACATTGGCAGCCGCCCTGTTGACCTGCTCCTCTGCCAGAATCTCTCATTGTATGCATGTGCTGTCGCCGCTCTGCAGCAGAGACAGCAATCTGTGAGGAAAGCATGGGATCAGCCGCCCGATAACTGAAAATAAACACAAGAAAACTGAGCTGTAGAGTTTGTGTATATTATGCATTTAATTGGTTTCAAAGAATAATGTCAGCGTTTTCTTCAAGTTTAGTGTCCATAAGCAGACCGGGGAAGCAAATCCTATCAGCCCGCAGAGCTGCTCTGATGTATTTACGGATAGAATAAAGTGTTATCAGGCACATTTAAAGTAATTGGGAATCTAGTGAGAAAGAATAATGTTTGGCAGTTGCCCAGTAAATCAGTGCACGCCGTGTGGGGCTAATTGAGTGTATGAAAGGTGGTGTTATAACTCCTGCTATTAGCCCACATTAACACAGCCATCATCTGGATAATACAGACGCAGCCTGAGGTACCCAGGGACCCGACAGCGCTGACTATGAATGCCTCCAAGTCTGCAGCGTCGTCATGGACAAAATGGCTCCTAATGCCTAACAGCCACGCTGCGAATCTCCCCTACCACCGAGAACGTGATGCCATTGAAACTGTACATAATTGATGTCTCAACACACGAGCTACTGTGTTTTCCCGCGGATCGAGTGTCTGCAACGACAGCGACAATCAGGGAGTTGCGCATTTAGCAGTCACTCCGTGGAGAGTAATTGCACGCTGTTTGTGCTCCGGGAAATGTGCTCGGGGAGAGGTGGCAGGTCTGTGATCTCCGGTGAAATCTGCCGTGAAACAAGGGGCGCAACACTTTCCGCGAAATCTGCTGGTTCTGTGATTGACTGCGGCTCGCGACTCTGCATGAGTCCCAGTAAGTATCGTGCTCTTTTGCCACCCGACACATTTCATAAAAAGAAAAACCCTGAAATTGACTCAAACCCTACCTCCAAAACCGAGAATATCAAGCGACACGCATCTGCAGACTGAAGAACGTCGAAGAGAATGGGCCTGTAATCGTTAGGGCCTGCAATTCTAAGGCATGTTTACAACTAAATCCACCATCAAGAACCTTCTGTGGCAGGTGGCAAAGGAGCAACGACTGAAACACAGGGTCGCTGAGGGGCACCCGGTCAGTTCTCACCATCCGATGCAACATCTTCCACTGCGGTGTCAGGGATCTTTGTGTTTGGCGGATTTGGAAACCGACACACTGCCCCGAACAGTCCCGTCAGAGGTCCCGGGGGTTGAGTGGACACAAGCATACAATGGAACATAGCTGCACCAATTACGCAACTAACACAGACCGCAAACACCCCGCTTTGAATGGGGGCCTACTGTGTTCCTCTTCAATTAATATAGGTCTCCGAGGTCCCCGAAGCATGTCTTTGAGGTTTTTGGCCGAAAATGCCACTCAGATTATTCATTCTAGCCATGCTAACAGCCTCAAAATCCCTCCGGTTCCTGACGCGCCGTTTCGGTGTGTGTCGCCTCCCTACTGAGGCCCCTGGTTCTGTGAGACAATGGGGTATGAGCACGAGTAGTAGTGTTCCCATGTATGAAATATCACCGTGAAGGGGCAAGCACTTTCTTTTGTTTCATTCAATTGGGTGACGTAGGAAAATAAAATAAAATAAATACATGGTTTAGTTGGGGGAAACACGCAGCGGATCGCGTACCGCAGCCTACAGTCAATTTACCCATACTATTTTTTTTTTGTAAGAAACACACAGCACAATTATTTTTTTAAATACTTGCATTTCCCTCATCTGCAGTTTTGTCACGGACAGTTGGTATGAATTCCTCTTTCTTTTAAAAGATTTGTGCTGGTCTGGCAGCCAGCAGAGCAGTTCCCATGCTAAGGGGGGTCCGCTTGTTATCCTCCAGCCGTGGGTGAAGTTACTCAGAGGGCGGGCGGTTCCAATTCTAATGAGTCTCCAAGTGACATATGAAGGAGATACAAATATCAAAAGTTTGTTGAAACCCATGTTTTTTTTAAAAAGGCAGCTCACAAAAAAACAGACTGGGTCATCTTATTTCACAGTTTGTGCTTAAGGAGTCCCACCAGAGACCAAACATATGTGCACAAGCACCGAAAAAAGTGAGTTTTTCATAATAGGTCGCATTTAAAGCGATAGCTACAGCCAAATAAAATGATGTAATTAAGATGTTGTCAGAATATAGTCACACAATTTTGTAGTCTCAGTTAGTTACGGGAAGTAGAGCTTACGAGGTCTCCGAGGTATGAGGCCTGAAGGCTTGAAGTTAAATGACATAATTCCACCGGGAGGATAAACGGTCATATTGATTTCTTGCCCAGCGCCAACACAGTCGCATCAAATCCAGTGAACCGAGGGAGGAGCGTCAGGTTCCCGGGGAACGCCGCAGGTGAGCGGGGGAAGGCCGGTCTGGGTCTCGCCACCGGTCCGGAATGGGAACCAGCACCTCCTGTGCCTCCGCGGAAGATTTGCGATGTCCAAACTGCTTGGAGTCGAGCGCAAAATTCTTTTGATGCTGCCGGACGTGACTGAATTTATGCAGTCGTAAAAGCCACATGCATTACGGGGAATGAGTACCATTGAAAATATGGTAATGATAACCTTGGTACTTTTTGCCTTTTGCCTGGGAGGGGGTTATTTCTGTAGCCGCGTTACTTAGCAAGTTATTTTTAAATGCAAAAAACCTGACAACAATCACTAAACTGCAGAAGAACACTGCCGGAAAAAAACAAAAAAACAAGATTAAACAGGCTCCGCTGCTGAGTGTCGCTTCAAACTTTTGGGGACCTTGGTACCAGTTCCTAGTTTACAGTTTTGTTTGAGACTGTAAAAGTGTAAATAAAATCATTTTTGTTTCTTTTATACCTGAAATACTGAAAAATCCTTGATGAGTAAATGTACTCATGCTGAAAAAGTAAAATTTTAATTTTTTCCAACATTTGGCGTTGTATTCCAGGGCGTTCTTTGGCTCCATCACGCGATGACATTTCAAAACCTCTTCCCGGCGACTTAGTATGATGATACATTTGACCATAAATTTGCAGCATGACAAAGAGGTCTGGCCTTTTGAAGGGAGTAGTGCTCCCTCCGCAAAACACATCCCCTCTCCATGTCTTCTCCCAAATGTAGAAGAGTCACATAACTGTAAATGTGGACCAGACGCCAATACAATGGACAACAAAAGGCCCCGTTGAGATGCTGGCCCTGGGTGCACGAGGCGATGAATGGAGGAGCGGAGAGATGAAATGGAGGGTTAAAGGCAGGAGGGGATGAGGTTAGTTGGGGTGGCGCCATAGCCATGCTCAGTAAATCACTATGGTAATGTGCAGCAGGCCCTGCCATCTGAGCATCACACACCTACACACACACACACACGCACATGCACGCGCACACGCTCGCGCACACACACACACACACACACACACACACACACACACACACACACACACACACACACACACACACACACACACACACACACACACACACACAAAAGAACATGAATGCTCGCGGGTCCAATGCATAGGTTGATGTACACAGCGCGGGATAAAAGCAAAGCAGAAGGACCCCTGTGCCGACAGACAGATCCTTGTCTAATGAATCTATTAAGGCACCGCTCGCACATGTCCGAACCAGATGCAGAGAAGTTGCTCGGGATGTCACGATGAAAGACATCTGGAAGTCAGTTCCACTACCAGTCACTTCCAATAACCAAATCAATAAAAGGAAAAGGACCAAATCCTGTGTACTTCCGCAGACACCGGCATATAGTAGTAATAAAGATACTGTGCTTGCATTAAGGCGGCATAATGCATATATCCATCAAATAGTTCCCATAGATAACAAATAATCAAATAAACTAGTATTGATGGACAATAAACACACAAATACATAAACACTTGCATGCACACGCATACACAGTTCTATAATACTCATTAAATGACGAGTGGAATATATCCATTCATAAGGTTGACATATTTGGACTGGACAGTGAGAACGGTAGCCTACTTCTAGTTGTGGTTGGATCAAAGCAGTAAGGCAATTTGCGTCGGACATGGTTGGATCGGCTAGTTTTGATGTTGACGTAACATTAACCTCCTAATAAGCGGGGAGGTCGGGGTTTCGGCTGCTTTCAGGGCGTTCGCAGAGTGTCTCTTTGGAGCATCTGGGATCATCCCTCGATCGTCTGCCTTGCGGTAAAGTCCTTTTCCCGGCACCGCTCTCCTCTATTCGGCGGGGCCGTCTCCGCGGCGGCACCAGCTGCATCTCCACGTGGTGTCGCTCTCGGGCGGCTGCGCATTTTTCGGGTTCGTCGTGCCGATTGGCGCTAAGTCGGGCGGCTCCCCCTCGACCTCGGTCGATGCGGTGTCAAAAAAACGCCACCGGACACTCTCACTGAAATTTTTTGGCATCGACTCGGTACTTTCACAGGTCGCAAACCAGTGTCGGCGAAGCACGCGCCGAGAGCACGGGACCGCGGTTGGCATTCACGGATTCAATGTCATCTGTCGTTTTAATTATAGAAGACGTAACATTTGCCTCGGTGAAACATTCTAATTGCATTCCGGGGCCTAACAGGAGGCCCGGTTTCCTCTGAACTATGCTACAACGGGGGAACGCTGCCGCTAAATAAGAACACATAGAGAGAATCAGACGGATGTAAAGATCACTTGAGAGATTTGAGATAGAAGGGTCATGGAGAGGTAGAGTGTAAAATGAGAGACAGACACGACTCGGTGGGACGGGGGCTGTGGGGGGTTGGTTCTCCGTCTGAAAAGGTTTTAGGCTTTAAGATAGATGACATCTGTGGAACCATTCTAATTCCGCTCGGATTTTGGAGCTTTCCTCCGCCTCCCCGAGCGGATCTCTGAGGTGGTGTGATGATGTGACGGGAGGAGAGGACACACAGACGAGCTCACATGACCGAACGTTTGTTGTTCCACATAAAACAGCCGTTAACTTAACTTATAACCGCTTTCCCAAAGAAAAGTCATCCATAACCAATGTAGAATTTCATATACTGGAAACACCGAGTTGAAGGTTATGATGTTATCTCCATTTTGTTGGTTTGTTTAATAGCTTTGAACAAAAATAAACGATAGAAAAATAAAAATCACTGCAACTACAAAACCACAAGCTTTATTCTTGTCTGGCTGAGGTACTACATAGAGTCCGACCAATGCCACAGTTTTGGGTGTGATGCCGATCCTGATTTTGGACAGTCCTAGCCCACCGATTATCGATGCTTTGAACAATATTTTGTCAAAAAGGTCAACATTTTGAAATCAGTTTGAAAAACTTTGACTTTATTAAAGTTTCTATATTTGAGAACATTTAACTCATAACCAAACAAATACATAAAAATAAACACACAAAGACATTTTTGATAGATAAAAAAATGTAAAAGATGATCTTTTTTTTTTTTTTTTTTTATACGAGTTCCAGTGAACGCATCATCACTTCCGAAACAAATACGTTTTCCGAGTTTCCCATGAACGCAGCACCGCTTCCTGCTTGGAGAGTCTAAATGAGAATTTAAACAAACATGGATGGATTTATAATGCCTAGTCAGACTTATGTGCTTAGTTTGGTGAGTAACGATATTATAGGATAGTATATATAGTAAAATAGACAAGTACAGGATAAATAATCAATGTTTTTTGTTTGTTATATTTATATATATTTTTTTTTTATCCGGACACATCGGCTGCATAACTGCCGATCCCAATGTGGTCAAATAATGACTGATACATCGGCAAAACCAATATGACACCGTACGGGGTGTCAATGGTGAGAAGTGAAGGAAACAAGGGTTTTTGGACTCGCTCACTTCCCCCTCAAACCATCCCGAATTTCACAGATAAAAAAAAAAAAAAAAAAAAAAGGAAAGAGATTTGGAGCGGGAGGCCTAAACGGTCGCCTTACTGTAAGGACAGTCAGAGATTGATTCGGGGGTCAAAGGTCGGATCAACACTGCAGAATGTTTTCACAAGTAGGGAGAAGGGTGAGAATAAAAGGGGGTGAAAGGGGGAGAGGGGAGGGAAGGAGAGCAGGGTATAACTTGACGGACCTGACAGCATGATGGGCAGATAAAAGCCGTGCTGAGGACCTACTTGGGTTTGGTTGTCAATGGCCTGGGACTTTACACACACAGGCACGCACGCACACACACACACACACACACACACACACACACACACACACACACACACACACACACACGCACACACACACACACACACACGCACACGCACACGCACACACACATCAGTGCACTTACACTCCCCGGGGTAAGCATGTGGGGTGACAGATGTGAGGCGGAGGGGCCCGGGGTACACTGTGGCAGCCTGTGGATGATTTAGGATTTTTGAACGCGGGCCAAAATTCCTAAAGGGAGGCCAGCGAGCAGGAAGACAGGCTATAAAAATGAGCCCCGGACTTATGTGAAGAAAAAAAAAAATTCTGAAAGAGAGAATGCGCTGGATACGAAACTCTCGAGCTGGAGTACGGTGTGCGTGTGCGTGTGTGCGTGTGTGCGTGTGTGATGATGTGAAGGGGTAACTCAGGGTAGGACATGTTTGCATCATTACCGTCCAAACAGGTTTTCCCATCATTATCTATAAGGAGCAGCTGGCAGATATCCAAGCAGTCTGCTTTGTAGATGGAAAGCCTCACTCGTACCTGCTTATTTTGCTTTCCTTAGTCCTCTAAATGTCCCCGACGCTGTGTTCTGAGTCGCGGTTAGCTTTAGGGACGCAAACACCTGACCGAGAAGGATGGCGGCGCAGCGTTACGGCCGATAAGTCCGTGGCTCCGGGATGGGTGCGCGCGCAGAGAAATACGAGGGAGGAAGGTGGATGACGAAAAGGCGTGGCCTGAAGGAGTGAGCGGTTGCAAGGGACGCCGAAGGACGGGTGGGTCGGTGGAGGAGGACTACAGCCCTATTGGACCCGGGCGCCGGCCCATTATGGGGACAGACTCTTCTTTTAGGGGTTTGGCACAATGCCCGACCGGCCGGGTGCAAAGGGGGTTGGACGGCGACCAGAAAAAAAAAATGCACGAGCTCTGATTTAGCGCGCAGCGGCAGCGGCCGGCGCAGTGACGTTCCCCCCAAAGCGTCTCTGAGAACAGCGGCCGAACGAGCGAGAGGCGAGGCGTCGCGAGGCCGGACTCCCGGCTGCCTGAGGGTCCTGAGGGCCAAACCCCAAACCCCCGTCTTACCCCATTTTGCACCGCTGAGCGCCACCTTCGCCACGTCACGGACACGCGTTTGCTAGAGGTTTGAAGGTCGGTCCCTAGTAAGAAAAAACAAAAAAAACAAAACGGCAAAAGACGAGATGATGGGCCTGCGAGGTGGCGTGGGAACAGGCCCCACCGCTGACGGACGCAGCTCGAGTGGGAGAGCGGTCGTCCTTCCTTCTCCTCAGGTTAACTTTCATTTACAGTCGTCCTTGTGTAAGGAGACCACCACCCCCACCCCCCGCCCCCCCGCCCCAGCACCAATCGAATAAAGACCCTTGTCACGCCCGTTGCACCCGCCGGTAGTAGCCTTTCCAGGGGATTCCCCCCCCAAAAAACCCTGGCTGGCTCCGTTCCCCAGCTGCAGGCGGCTCCCGCACAAGTGTTGCTTCATGAATACTTTAACCCCCGATGCCAAAACTGCTGCACTACGCTGACTTTGTCAGTTTTTCCTGAAAATGTTATAGCTTCTATTTGTTTTATTTTTTTTTTTGTTTCTTTTTTTCCTTCCGTGGAAGGACAGCGTGAGCCAAAGCGAAACTACATTTTCCTAAATGAGCCCTGTGGAGGATCCGCTGGCCTCCGCTGGTGGGAACGCCACTCTGTGCAGGAACGGTGCAGCTTCGGGACCAGTCATCTCGGCACGGGATAGTTTACGTAACATTTTCTGCACTGGCTTTGCACCAAGACCAACCTTTTACAACGTTCTCCCATTTCAATTGGAATGGATGTGCACTCGCCCCCGCACACAGAAATCAACACCTCAAATATACCTCTCCAATGGAAAGCCATTTTTTAAGGAGGCCATTTTTAACACAGCATTAGCGATATGAGCCTCGCAGGCTGGCCGGGACCCGGAGCTAAGCGTTTCAACAGGAACCAGCTCGGCGAGTCTGTTTCACGCCGAAGCCCCCCTCCTCCCCCCTCCTCCTCCCTCCTCCCCCCACCTCCTCCCTTCTCTCCCCCCTCCTCCTCCCTCCATCAGCACCTTCTATTTATAGCGCCTTTACTGTGCCAGTGCAACTCGGTACAGTATGTTCCACAACACACAGGGCCCCCGCAAAACCCCCTCCTCCACCCTAACACACACACGTCAGGCATGCCGCTGCAGCCATGGCCCCGCGGTCGTGTCGGGTGGTGCGTGGGGCATCCGCTGCACGCTGGGGACACTCTGGACGTGGGGGGGCGCACAGCGGCATACGCAGACGCCCGCGGGGGACCATCACAAAAAACTACCGTCTCCACCAGGAGGCTACTTGGCGACCAATCGCTGCAACGACACAAGCTGCTAAGTGCTGCTAAAGGCCTGTTCACAGAAATAAACACACTCACACACATGCGCACACACACAGACACACACACGCGCGCGCACACAAAAACAGAAGTGGCACACTTTCCTCTCGGCAGAAGATCAGTAAGGTGCTTTGCCAAAAGGCATGTGTGCAATTCCTGCAATGCTATTAAACCTACACTGGCATTCCTGACAGACAGACAGACAGACAGACAGACAGACAGACAGATAGATAGATAGATAGATAGATAGATAGATAGATAGATAGATAGATAGATAGATAGATAGATAGATAGATAGATAGATAGATAGATAGATAGATAGATAGATAGATAGATAGATAGATAGATAGATAGATAGATAGATAGATAGATAGATAGAGACAGACAGACAGACAGACAGACAGACAGACAGACAGACAGACAGATAGATAGATAGATAGATAGATAGATAGATAGATAGATAGATAGATAGATAGATAGATAGATAGATAGATAGATAGATAGATAGATAGACAGATAGATCAACTAAAGGCTCACTCTTAATTCTAGGGATAGTTAATTTGAGGTTTCAAAGCTGGTTCTCAATGCTCACACCACCGCTGCACCTGCAACCTCCACTGGCATCATCTAAGGAAGTGCGTGCATGTGCGTGTGCATGCCTGCGCGTGCGTCTGAGCAGTTCTACCAGCGCTGCGCAAACAGGAGCCGCGGTGGGAACCGGTCAAATTTTGACATTCACTTGTCTGAGCCGGTGGAAGCCAGGCCCCTCCGGCCCTTTTTAATGAAAAGGTGCGCAGGATGGTTCACCGATCTGGAAAGCGTCCAAATACCAAAGGTAGGCCTACTGAGACGGGGCGTGCGCGAGAGGCCCGGGATCTCCGCCTTCGGCCGCGCGGGACAGCGGGTGCTGCGGCCCCCCCGCGTCGGCGCTTCGTACCCGTCCCCGCTTGGCGCAACGCGGTTCTGCGACCCCCCCTTTCCCCTCCACCTCCTCCCCCGCCTTTGATACTGTGCATCACAAAGGGGACTGCGGCCGCCCCCACCCGACAACACCGCTCCACCAAAACCCGAGCCAGAGCGCGGTGCCCCGCCGCCCTCCGCTTCCAAGAGCCGTCTTTCCTACCCCCGGGGGCCGGTGAACGCTCCTCCCTCCGCTCCGCTCCTCTCGACTCCCCTGACTAACAGAGACCACGTTTATTGGAGTCCTCCAGAGTTCAGCCCGTTGTTGTGGCGGGCTGGTCGGTGAAAGCCAGAATGCGGCGTAAGAACTGCGGCCAAACAGCAAAAGGAGGCGGGAGGCCCCCGCTCGGCAAACTGGCCCGCGCCGCCCCGCCATTCCTCCCGTTGGCTTCAAAACTGCACTTTTCTAGTCTCCCTCCGACTTCTTTTCCATCCCTTTCGCTCTTTCGCCAAACTGGAAAGACTTGTCTGGTCCTGATTACAGAACTCTCTCTCTCTCTGTTTCTCTGTCTCTCTGTCTCTCTCTCTCTCTCTCTCTCTCTCTCTCTCTCTCGCTCTCTCTCTCTCTCTTTTTCTTTTTTCTTTTTTCTTTTTCGCTGGATCTGCCGAGTTTTTGCAAAGTGTGTTTACTGCCGTTTGGACCTAATAAACACGGCGACTACTGTTAACCCGGCTCTTTCCTCCCTTTTTTGCTCCTTCCTCGGAGCCCCGGCGAGGTGTCTACGACCACAATGGCTCTTTTGTATGGCCAGAAGGGTGGGGGTGGGGAGTGGGGGGGGCTTTGAAATTAACACCTTCTCTTTGCAACGCCACTCCTCTCATGTCATTATCGCTTAGCGAGTGGGACCAAGCGTTCCACCGCGAGTCCGCTTAAGCACACAAAGCGTATGCACGCTCATGCCTCGGCATGCGTTCTCTCTAGCGCGCCCACGCACACAGGCCCCCTCCATCCCATCGTACACATGTTGGGTAGGACAACATAAGCTGGCATGTTCTCGCACGCACTATTTGCATGGCGAAGTGAAAACGGCCCGCCTTTTTCTCAAACGACGCTCGCGACGGCATCTCCCCCGGGGTGTGACCGTGCCGTCCTCACCCTACACCTCAGGTTCGGTAGCCTTTAAGGGTTTTTTTTTTTTCCCCCCATATAATACCCCCACCGAGTCGTATTTATAGCGCGTAGCGTATGAAGTCCCCGTCCGTGCTAATGCGGGGCTCAGCGGCGGGGGAGGGGGGGTGGGGCGGTGTTTGGCGCTCTCACACCCGCAACGGCTCTCCCACATGAATGGCGGCGGCGGATTCTTCGGTGGTCAGGCCTCACAAGCATTAGGTGTTCTGACGACGTTTTAAATCGGGTTCTCATGTTCATGCCACCTGCTCTCAGCCACAACTGGCATTATCTCAGGAAGTGTGTGTGTGTGTGTGTGTGTGTGTGTGTGTGTGTGTGTGTGTGTGTGTGTGTGTGTGTGTGTGTGTGTGTGTGTGTGTGTGTGTGTGTGTGTGTGTGTGTATGTGTGTGGAGACGTGCCGCAATGTCGACGGTAAACCTTTCACGGTAACCTCGGTGGAGCTGAACGACAGAGCTGTGATATATCCAAAAAAAAAAGGAAAAAAAAACAAAAACGACATCGCAGATGTTGTCGATGGAAAACGCAAAAATGCAAACGCACGATCGCACCCTCGTCGCAAAACTGGATCTCCAAAAAACAGAATTTCCTTCAGCCGGGGAGGTTCTTGAACTGTGGCGACCGACCGCACGCGCTCCTTAAGCGTCTCCATATGAAGGAAGGCAAGTCGACAGTATGAGGCAATACCGGACTTTTGGACGGTTAG
>NC_137207.1:22120862-22160862 GCF_960531495.2 Zeus faber
AATCACTGAATAAGTACATAGTAGTAATCTATACCTGAGATACCTGTATCAATCATCCTGTGCATAGAATCACACTTTGTGTATTATGTATTTCTTTTTTTATATATATTTTTTGGTATTATTATTATTTTTTATATATATATATTTATATATTTATGTTCTGTAATTTTGGCTGTTTCTGTATATTTGGCTGGTTTTATTTTATTTCACTTTTCCAGACTGTTAAGCTTTTTTTCATACCAATTCTCTGTACAGAAATTCACCAATCCTCACCACGACTCATTACTCGTATATGAAAACGCACTGAAACAGATGCCGATTCTAACTAAAAACTACTCCAAACACAATGAAAATCCACTCCATGTGCCGTCCAGCTGTTCCGCCCCCCTGCAGCGGCCCTGGTATTGGACCTGGCAGTAAATCTCCATCCGGGGCTGATATTTCAATCGTCTAAATTGGGCCGGTGTGACAAGCCCCAGCCCGGCGCGTGAATGAGGAGGAAACATCAACTGCTGCACAGAACGCCATCGACGCCCAGCCCCCGCGCCGCCACCTCGAAACCCAAACCCCGACACGCGCACCTGCAGGAATGAGACACAGTGCACCCGCATGCCGGTACGAAACCCTGCCCCACACCCCCTCCGTCCGGCCCCTGGCTTTGAAGCGGCGTCGGGGCCTGACAGCCGCCGCGCCCTGGTGCACTCTGCCCTCTGACGACCGCGGCAGAACCTCCGTGGTCAACGGCTCGGGTCCAGCGGGCGAGCGCAGCCGGACGCAGGGGCCCAACTGAGCCGAGAGCCCCGAGTCACCGAGCGAGAAAATAACGACTGAGGATTCAATTAATGTGAATAAAGTGGTTTGGTTGGAGGCATTTAGTCCATATGAAACACGACCCATTTACACTTTGCAGAACTCCATTCACAACTCGGAGCTGAACCCCCGCTCACGGCGACCGTATCGCATGAACCAACGGTCGGAGAGTTGAATTCCACTCGTGACGCCGCTCGTCAAGAGCAACGATCTCCACAGAAGAGGCTTTTCGTCGCTCATGTAGAAGGGGGAAAAACCAACAAATAACAATACACACATATGCCTTGCCTTAATGTTCGGTCGTCCCAAATCCCAAAGGTTTGCGGCGGCAGCTTAGATCCAGACCAAGGTTTCCCCGCAGCCTGCAATGAAAAAAGGCACCGTGTGATTCTGTGACTCCGTCACCGACCCATTCCGGGGAGACGGCGCGGCTTGTTTTTGGTTTTCTTTTGCGGACGCGCTCGCGTCATCCCCAGCTGCTCAGGGGGGCGAGATGAGGGGGGTGGGGGGGGTTTGGAAGTTTCGCGGGTGGGGAAAAAGGCGGAGGTGCGAGACTTTATTTCCCCGCGCCCACCGCCGCTACATCTGCATGTGACCGGGCTTAGAGCTTGAGAAGCCGGGCGGCCTAATCCTCCGGCCAAATGAGGTGTGTGAGCTGACGCTTGGTTCTGGCCAAAAGAATCAAAGCAGTTTACCACCGGAGCTGCTCACACTCGCTGGGCCGTCAAAACACTGTGTCACACACTTCACTGGAACTTATCTTTATTTCCATAGTTTTGTTGTATAAAATGATCAGAATATATAATTTTTCGGTAAATGTTTGGTCATGTACAGTACCGCTCTTGGGGTAAAGTTGATGAGGAAGAATATTTAAGTAACAATAGAGTATTTATTCTTCATACTATTTTTCATATTTTACATTTACGATTCATATTTTGACAACATTTCTGATCTTAGAACTTCATTTTTAACAGGTTTTGAATTTTTTTAATTAGTTGGTTAAGTCAACCACGGTTATAAAGGATATATATATATATATATATATATATATATTCATATTTTTTATCCAGAATTTTCCTCCGGGGGTTCATAAAGTGCATGATTAAACATGTCCTGTCCAACGTCTATAAATAAATAAATATTCACGTACTTCAAATGAAAAATAAACCAAGCACTTTCTCAAAGCTGAATGAACGTCAAAGCAAAAGAAAAACAACCTAAATTGCAATAATGGCAGTAATAACTGTCAGATTAATGGTGAACAGGCCCGATGTGTCACTCTGCGTCGGGAGATACAGAGTGTGGTCTGCAGGCAGAGATCCCCCCACACAAGACCCATAACACTCCCCATATGGGATGGATTCCACACACACAAATAAACACACACTGTGCGGACACAGGACTCACGCACGCACACACACACACACACACACACACATGCACTCATGCACACACACACACTCATGCACAGACACACTCACACATGCACTCATATATACACACACACACACACACACACACACACACACACACACACACACACACACACATACACACACACACATTCACGTGTGTTGCAATATCCATGCAATACCGTTATAAAACCGCAGACTGGGGTGATAATTTGCCCGTACATGCTTAGAATTTATACCCAGAGACACCAATACCAAAAATATATATCATTTCTTTATTCATACATTTATTTATTTATTCTCAAGACTTAAGCATTTGTCTGTAGAGAAATGCACCAATCCTCACCACAACACATTCCTTGTACATGAAAATGTACTTGGGCAAATAAACTGATTCAGATTCAGATGAGGAGGGAACATAAATCACTCATTTTCAAATACTGCTCACATTTCATTTAGACAACCAGCTGCTGAGTGGCACACACACACACACACACACACACACACACACACACACACACAGATAGCCTCTCTCTCTGTATGAGCAAGATATTAAAAAAGGAAAGAAATAAAATAATCATAGGTCTTTGATTATTTGATTACTTTGATTATTTTTTTATTTTTTGGTTATTTAACTCTCAAGGACTCTGTAATTTCCCAATCATGTAATTGTCATTTCAAAGCCCACGGGTGCAGGTACCGTTCTTAAAAAAAATGGACCCAGAGGAAAAACATCGACAGCTCCTTCTTCCACAACGGCAGAAAAACAAAGACATCGCGCCGGCATGATACGGTGCGTGACATCACCGCGGTACGATCAGCTATTTCCACACATCTCCATGTTGCGACTTGAAAGCAGAACCCCTTTTCACCGCGCGAGGCCTCTGCCCTGTGTGCCGGCGGAACCGGCAAACGAGCGCATGCGCAGCTTTTGAACGCAGCGGGGGAAACTACCCAAACCTGGAATGACACACAGTAAGGCAACGCCGGAGGACGATATGTTGGTTTAGCTCTTCGGCAAATAACTCTCTTCGGCGCTCGCTTTTCCTTCATCCCGCTCCACGTGACGATGGCATTTTCATGAACTTGTAACATTCAAAAATCTCCATTTTCGTGGATTCAAAGATGTGTATCTCTTATTCAAATGCCGATTTGCGGATTTTATGGTTCATATTTGTGAACCGTGAGACAGAATTCCTCCCGTCCACCGCTCTGCACCGGGAGGAAGATGAAGCCGCGAGCATCGTCGGGGTGGAGCGGAGTATCAACATCCTTTAAGCAGCACCGCTGGGAGACTGATGCACGGTCCGACCCTTGACCCGGGGGGGTCGGGGGAGGGAGAGAGAGAGAGAGAGGGAGAGAGAGGGAGAGGGAGAGGGGAGGAAGAGGGAGAGAGAGAGAGAGGGAGAGGAAGAGGGAGGTAGAGAGAGAGGGGGAGAGAGAGAGAGGGAGGGAGAGAGGGGGGAGGGAGAGAGCGAGAGAGAGAGAAAAAGGGGAGAGAGAGAGAGAGAAAGAAAGGGAGAGAGCGTGAGAGAGGGAGGGAAAAATAAATACGCTGGGCACAGTCGGGGGCCATAATATAAGAGCGTAGCAGCTGTTTGGAGGCAGAACGTGGACCCCACCGGCACCCGCAACCACGCCCACCTCCACATCCACATCCACCTCTGCTCCGATCCGCTTTCTCACATTTTGAGCGGGTGGGAGGGAGGGAGGGAAGGGGAGGTAAATAATTCACCTGGCTGGTTTGAGCCCCCACCCAGAAGGGGCCGGGGCCACCGTGCCTCGCAGGCGTGTCATCAGAATCCTCTGCACTCATTGTGCAGTACATCACATGCTTTTGGGTATTGCGTGTGTGTGTGTGTGTGTGTGTGTGTGCGTGCGTGCGTGCGTGTTAAGGCTGTTTGTTTTTCTGGGCTGGTGCACCAGCAACACTGTAGCTACGTGCGTTTGTTAAAACACACTTCACACTAACTCAGAAAAATGACACCAGACGTTAAATTATGATTATTATGAAGAGTCATGAGTTTGCGCTTAAGACGGAATCGGAAGAGAGGGACGTTACTGTAAGGGTTTGGTTCTTTTTTTGTGTGCGTGTGTGTGTGTGTGTGTGTGTGTGTGTGTGTGTGCGTGCGCATGTGTATTAGGGGCTGTCGCTATACTCGGGGATACTGTGTTACAGAACGGAATCTGATCCCGGCCTCATTAAAATTCCTGCTTCTGGGGTGATGTACTGACAGTACGCAGAGCGGAGTGTGTACGAAGGAAAAACTACAAGAGAGGCAAAAAAGTAAAAATAAAAATAAAAAGCCAAGGAGAAAATGTCATCACTGCTGAGAAAGGTTAAAAACTCACACTGGACCTCACAAGGATAGCGGTACAAACACACACACACACACACACACACACACACACTCACACACACACACACTCACACACACTCTAAAACTCAACATGCTTTCAAGGCATCGCAGATGGCCACTAAAGATTAAGTCCTGGGACCCGCCAGCGCATTTTAAAGTCATTAAAGTAAATGAGGTTTTTCCTTTAATGTCCACTTATACTACTGACCCCACATCATGACAACAAACACGAAGAAGGAACACACACACACCAGACACACACACACACACACACACACACAAACACACACACACACACACACGCACGATGCATGCTCGTCCGACCGCAGGAGAGTCGTATCATGTATTATTTATCTCCACATCGAGCCTCCAGTTCCTGCCGCAATCGCTGGCTTTTAGTCGTAAGAGACTTGGAGATAAGTCGGCGGACATGTTTTGTGGTATCGGTTGAAACGCCGCTGTGCCGAGAATAACAAAGGCGGGCCAACCGCTGGGTTTTGACCATAATAATTCCAATAAAGACAAAAAAATTTGAATGGAATAGAACAGATCGATAGAATTGTCTCTGTGAATGGACCGCAGGTTCCTCTTAATACCGTCAGACGGGTTCCACGTAATTGGACATAATCGCCTCTGCTGAAGGGCCGGGAAACAATTCAATCTCCGTCCTATTTCCCATCATCCTTCCCGATAAGCGTCCGTTGTGTACAGTGTTTGATTGGAACGTCCTCCCCCTTCAATAAACACAGAGTGAAGAGCCCTCGCGGCCGGAGAGAGGCCATCGCTGTTATCACATCTCTCTTTATGCATCAAATCACACAGTTACAACAAACCAAGGGTGGAGTGTGTGTGTGTGTGTGTGTGTGTGTGTGTGTGTGTGTGTGTGTGTGTGTGTGTGTGTGTGTGTGTGTGTGTGTGTGTGTGCGCGCGCGTGCGTGTGAGCATGTTCATGCGTGTGTGTGTGTGCGTGAATGTGTGTGTGTGTGCATGCGTGTGAGCATGTGCGTGCGCGTGTGTGCGTGTATGTGTGTGCGTGTGTATGTGTGTGTGTGTGTGTGTGTGTGTGTGTGTGTGAGCGTGTGTGTGTATGTGTATGTCTGTGTGTGTGTGTGCATGTGTGTGCAGATGTGTGTGTGTGTGTGTGTGCATGTGCGTTCAGGTGTGTGTGTGTGCATATGTGTGCAGGTGTGTGTCTGTGTGTGTGTGGATGTGTGTACGTGTGTGTGTGTGTGTGCAGGTGTGTGCAGGTGTGTGTGTCTGTGTGTGTGTGCATGTGTGTGCGTGTGTGTGCTAGGGAGATGTACAAACACGGGAACTGTGAATCCAGTTCTCCAGGCCACACGCTACAGACTGACGCAAGCAATGACGTCGGAAGATGAAGTCCAGGATGTGCCCCTGCGTTTACGATCCGAGGCGTTAAAAACTGGACCTGAACTCCTTTAAGTTTCAAGTCCGTTCTCTTCTCGGTGATCCGCATTCATCCCGTCCCAAATGGATTCCCGATCAAAAAAATTGGAATTCAATGTTGAAAAGGAGCACACGTGGTATATAATGTCATTTCCATTCGACCTTGAAAGAAAACCGGAGTACTTGCGAACACTACCTACTTTGGTTTTAAACAGTGTCTCACACACACAGGCACGCGCGTGCACACACACACACACACACACACACACACACACACACACACACACACACACACACACACACACACACACACACACACACACACACACACACACACACACACACACACACACACACACACACAGTGTACTGTAAACGGGCCAGCGTGCGGATTGATCAGCTGGCTCCTGCCAAACTGAGGCCCGTCCCCTGCAGCCATGCCAAGCATAATAACTCTCCCTTCTCTGCACTCCAGCCTTGGCAGGGAAAGGCAGGGAGGGAGGGAGGGAGGGAGGGAGGGAGAGATATATATACAATGATGCAGAGGAGAAATAGGGATAGAGAGAGGGAGACAGGAGAAAAGAGAGGGAGAGAGAGAGAGAGAGAGGTAGAATCGGGTACGATCCTGACACCCTTCAAAGAAGGAGGGATGGCTGGCTTTCAGATGCTGTGACCCACTTCCTGCTCTCCGTCTCCTTCCCTCCTCCCGTCTGCATCTAGTCTACAAACAATAAGCTCTCTCTCTCTCTCTCTCTCTCTCTCTCTCTCTCTCTCTCTCTCTCTCTCCTTCCCTCCATGGGATGTCCCCCCACCGTACAGCAGGGGCCACCTCGCTCTCCCGGACGCCAGCCCGATGTGATCCGATGCGGCCCCGGTGTGCGGGGAAGGCCCGCGTCCAAACGGACCCCGGCACGGCGGGTGCTTGTTTTTTTTCCGACCACTGTACCGCGCGGCACCCAGGGGGGCCTCGCCGCGGGGCGTGCCGCAAACACGTTTTTTTAAATTCCGGAAAAAAAAATCAACCAATTGAAATGAGCCCTTGTGTTGCGGGACCAACGTTTGAAAGGCTGCACTAATTCATCAGTTCCAGCCAGAAGAGAGGCCGTGTGTGCATCGGAACAAGGTTCAAGTTTCACCCTCCGAGCGAGGGACCGGTTTGCGGCGGTGAAAGGTTCGACTGTCTCAGGGTTTTTTTGTTTTTTGCTGCGATCGGCTTCGCTCGGCGAAGAGGAGGGGGCCGCTCGAAAGGTCGGCCCGCGACGGACGCTCGCTGACTACGGGTGGGCCGCGACGATGAGTGCCGAGCTTTTCAGCGGTCGACGGGACGGCGGTTTTAGTGTCGCGCCGCGGGACTGTTTTTGGTGGGAAAAGTGTGTCGCGGCAGAAAACACACACCGGAAGTAAAGGATCCAAATTAGCGCGACCGCCCGTTGGTCATCATTTGGGCTTCTGTTGACATCATCTGGGCGTGTACGTCCAGTACATCATGTGCCGATCGGTGTTTCGTGGCGGGGGGTTGATCCTTCTTCCCATCTTCCCCTTTTTGTGCGGTAAGCTGGCAAGAGTTCGCACAACGGAGAAGATTCCTTTTGTTTTTTTCCTCGGTGAAGAGGGTAATTCATTCAAACGGCTTTGAAATGAATACGGCCACTGTACACAGTGCGCGTTCCAGTCTCTGGAACCGACTTTCCGGGGAGGCACAATAAACCCAATTTGAAGGTATATCCGATAGACTCGGACCCGGACGGAGAGTTAAAAAAAATAAAAATAAAAAATGTTTTCCGGGAATGAAGAACCAAAATAATGCATCGATACGCCGCCGAGGACGAAACACCGAAGGCAGACTGGAGCACAGGTCTGGAATCCAAAACCAGCGGCCCCAGAACTCTGAACGCGAGATATTTTGCCGTTTACAGGTTAAACGTGGCGAATATAATAATATATAATAAAATAATAACAAATGCCATAATTTGTACTCCATGCAGGCTTAAAACCACGGAGCCGTCTGTTGAGCGAGCGCTCGTCAAATACATGAATTTGCAAACGTCTTCGCTTGACCCTCGGCGTAACAGCTGTAAACCCCCGTTGGGAAAGAGCGGCCGCTCGACGGCAGGTTTCAAGGCGTCTCCTCGTGGCCCGTGGCGGCGCGGCGACTGCAGCAGAGCCTCTCATTGGAATGCGCGCCGCGTTTTTCCGTCTGATTAGTGTAATTCACCTAATTCAGTTTTCTTTTTTTTTTTTTTGTCTTTTTTTTTTTTCAATCCGAAATGAAGCGTGCGTGGGCGGCGCCCCTGTCGCCGCATAATGAAACGCAGGCTTTTCACACGGAGGCGGTCGGGGTAATCAGTTACTCACTCGGCGGAAGCGGCCGCTCTCCAGAAGACAAAATCGCTTTTATAAATGAAATAACACATTTCTCTTCGCTCTGAATCGGCTGCGCAAAAGGCTTTTTTTTCTTGTTTTTTTTTTTCTTTGTTTTTTTTTTTGTTCCGTTTTTTTTTAAGCCGAAACGGCCCGACAGCGCGACAGGTCTCGGACGTCCATGGGACCGCTGCCACATTTTGTTTCCGAATTCCCAGAAGAAAAGAATACTCTGTTTAGACTTCTCTGCTCTTCTCCCGTCTTTTTTTTTTTTTTTTTTTTTCTTCTTCTTTTTTTGTCAATTGTGGCCGCTCTGCAGCGGAGCCGACATGCTTGAGCGACAATCTGTGGAATTAGAAGGAGAGGAACATGGGCAGACGGAGGGCGAGGGAGGCCGCGGGTCGCCTCGGGTCACCTAATCCGCCCGGTGTCAGATAAGGGCCGAGGTACATGCTCATTTTCAGCACTGAATAGCCGTAACACACACGCACCCACGCAGGCACGCACACACACACACACACACACACACACGCACACGCACACGCACACACACACGCATGCACGCACCGTCATGGGGCAATGTCCTGAACTGCACTGTACTCACATGCTATTTACACAAAAGCCACATGTCAGGAGCACATTTCCTCCCCAGCGTCTGACTGCTGATCTATTTACAGGCCCCGCCCCCTCTCCCTCTGCTAATCCCTCTCTTTAATGTTATCTGTGAACACAAGCAACGCCCTCTCAAACACACACGCACAGGGGGGAGGGCTAGCGGGGGCCGGACCAGCCTTGGCACCACAGAGCGCTCCAGATGCGGGGTTGGGCTCCCAGGGGACGGCTGGGGGGGTTGGGTTTGGGGGGTTGCACCCACCTGGACGGGGACCCACCGCGCTTCCCTGAGCCGCCGGTGGGGGGCCGCCGGGGGGGGCCGCCGGGGGGGCCGCCGGTCGTCCTGCCAGCAGTCTGAGCGCACCCCCAGGCCCCTCGAATGCCGGAGAGAACGGTTTCCCAAACCGAGTGACATCCGCACATTTTTTTATTTTTTTTTGCTAGGGGAAAACCGCGCCGCTCGGGCTCTCTGAGTCCGTGTAACTCGCCAGGGCCCAAGCCAGAAATGTGACGGCTATCTGGATGTTACGAGCCGTTACGAAACCTCCGTCCTTAAAACCCAAGAACACGGGGATTTCACATGAACCGGACGAGGGTGAAACCGCAGCCCGCGCCGCTTCTCTCCCTTTTATGCTCCCCATATTTTGGGCCGTTTACTTTTGAACGCTATCTCTGTCATAGATTTAAGTTCAATCTGTTATGGATTGCCTTTCCACCCGAACTCGCCGGCTTCCACATGGAAACGCGGCAGAGACAACGCGCCGCTATTCATAACGCTCAACCCGAATAGTTGCACTGGAATTCTCACATGAATCATGATGGCGCTGTCACAAATTTCCCAGCTTTCTAAAGCGAAAGCTGGGAATCCGTGCGTGTAATTATGATTGGACATCAACCGAAAAAATGTACAAATAAATAAATCACCCATCTTGCATCACTTTGCCGACCGGGTTTCCCCGCCAAACGGAACACACGCGCGCACGCACGCACACACGCGTGCCGGACGGTGGCACCAACGACGGTCAACCGGGAGACGTGGGAACGGCGAGCGAGAGCTTCGCGCGAACGAAGGAGGCCGTACGGCGGGAAACAGGTTGGACTGGGAGCAGAACATAACAAACTGCATGAACTTGCTACTTGGCCACAGTTGAGTAAACCTGAGAGAGGAATGCATCGGGCTGCCAGATCAGAGAGCCTCTCTATCCTTTTACACGCACGCGGGCACGCACGCACGCTTACACACACACACACACACACACACACACACACACACACAAACACACACACAAACACACACACACACACACACCCCCTCGGGGCATTTGGCATTCTCCTGACATTCTGGACCTCCCAGCCTGGACGTAGTTCTCGATCCCTCCATTTGGAAAGCGGCACCTTCAGGTAGACCTGCTCTTTCTCCAGCTGCCAGCTCCACTCCACTCCACTCCAACCCACTCCACTCCACTCCAACCCACTCCACTCCACTCCACTCCACTCCACTCCACTCCACTCCACTCCACTCCGCCGAAAGTAAAAAGTCCCTGGACCGGGACCAAGCTCCCCCTGGTTCCAGGTGGGGAAGGCCGCCCGGTCGGTGATTTGCAACACGTTCCCGTTTGAAGGACGAGGTGAGAGGCGGTCGAGCGAACTGGGGGTGGATCAGCCGGTTCCCCGCGTGCCCCGCGTTGCTCCCAAACAAGTAGCTCAGGTTTAATGGCCGGGTGCAGGCGAGAAGAAGGAGAAGAAGAAGAAAGCGTTTTGGCTGCCGGGAGGATCAATGCAATGTGTTCTTCATTTGGTGATTGCCAGATTATCTCCGCCCGCCGACACGTTTCTCGCATTCTAGCTTGTCACCGGGATGAGTCGAGACAATGTGCTTTTGGCTCTGCGTGGCTGTGCAGTCTTTCATGCCAGTGATACCGTCACTAATCATTAAGAGATAATAAAGACACACACGGCATGCACCGTTTAACGGCTGGCACGACTGTTAAACTGGCTATTAAAACACGACTGAAGTTATAAGCCATGAGACAAACTGCTCCCCAAGGCTCCTCGCCGTCGCAACAAAAGGAAGTTTGAGGCCGTGATCGCATGTGCAATAACAGCTGGTTTGGTATTGAAGAGTGGTTTTTTTTTTTTCTTTTTGTTTTTTGTTTTTTTGTTGTTTGAGTGTTTCGGGATAATACCGCTTTGGAAAAAAGGAGAGGACGAGCGAGGGACTCGCCGCCAACAGCATTGGCACGGTCGCGTCAACATTTCGAGGAGTTCAGGAGTTGACGCGGATCGGTTTCCCGCCACACCGCCCGGCGCGCCGATGCCGAGCCGCTCGCATTGCGCCGCCGCTGTCAAACCGCTCCCGGTCCTTCTCAGGCAAAAACAGACCGTGACAAAGGAGGAGTAGTCCCGCGGAAGTTCATACACCACCGCCTAATCGCAACTATTTGAGCTGATTGGGTGAAATTTTTTGTAAAACCGCGAAGATTAGCCGTGACAGTTAATCGTCGACCAAAAGGACCGTGATTCTCGCAGCTCGAACCAGAAAATGTTCTCCACCCGCCGCGCTGATTTTTGGTCGTGGTGTCAAAGAAAAATGCTTCCCCAAAACAAACAAAAAAATAAATAATGTTAGCGGGCAATAAATGAGTGGAAACGGGAAATAGGTCAGTGCTGGAGGTACGTCGGGGGAAAAATGCTAAACTCCGTCTGGCTGAAGAGATCTTTAACCTCGTAGGCAGTCATAACATAAACCCAGAACTCATTCCACAGCCAAAGGAATCTCACACCCACGAGTGTGTCTCTCTGCTCGTTCCCCCCCGGGGAGATGGACTCGTGACACGGCACCAGGGCCAAAGCCAGAAATGTGACGGTAATCTGGGCGCGCTCCAGCCGAGGGAAGCAGATTGCTTGTGAATTAATGAGATACTGTACCAGCGAACTGGCAGAGCAAGGTGGCGGCCTGCCACGACCAAACACTGTAAAAGCTTAATAGGGCGTTTCGAAAAAAGGTCACAATTGCTTCAATTTGCTGGTAATATACCGGACGTACGGCTCCCCCGGAGCAGCATGCCCGCGCTCAGAGACGCCGACGTGGGGCTGGAGACCTGTGTCCGTGTCTCACAAAAGCGGCTCCATTTGAGACGGTCTGAGCGAAGTCTCCGCGGCTCCAATGAAAATGCAGACGCTTCTGGTTTCAAAAAGGCCAACTGCAGGACGCGCGTCCCTTCCAGGTCAGCCGCCCGGAGCGCCACAGAAATGGGAATCCAAACGTAAGCAGGGGCCATAAATGGAAAGAAGGCCCGATAAAAAAAAAACGTCAGGCCCTGGAACGAGTCCAGCCCAAATTTCCTGGAGTGTGACAAACTACAAAACGGGGAGCAGTAAAACGCCGGAGCTCCTTCACCCACTTATTATCCAGCGCCTGAAACCAGGGTGGTCAAGCGGTGGAAGCGGCTCCGAGAGCGCCGTGCGGGGATCAGGGGGCTTGTGTAAACGTTTCGGGGCTCGTTTGCAAAACCGCTCTGCTGCGGTCTCCGTTTCCCCTTCGGGACAAAGAGGGGGGGGGGAGACACGGGAGTCTGCCAAAACAGGTACGGCGTTAGAAGCGACGCGGCGAAGAACCGGCGGCGTCGAGCCAGTTTTGGTCGCGCCCTCGCGGAGAAAGAGGTGGAAATCGCTCAGCGCCCGTGTGGGGGCCTCGTGATTTCAGTGGAGACACGTCGATGACCCGTTATAGAAAGTTGAAGCGCAAAACAGCCATATCAGATCCAGGTCCTCTGCCAAAGGGGGATATTCGAGATGTTTTATAAGCATCTCTTCGCTTAGGTTTATTCATCAGACAGATAGAATGTTAAAGGACGGAACATTTCCAGAGGGAGGCCGTGTAACAGATATTTCCATCTGCCTCCCATCACACGCATCTCAACACTATTCCTCCGACCATTCCCCTTGAGCTTCCTCCGCCTTGAGAAAATGGAATTTTTCAACTTCAGGCGAGGAGGGGAACAAAATAAAGATATGATGGAGAACCATCGGGGCCGGGAACGCCGGTGTCCGGCGTTCTCGGGGTGCGGAGAGCGACTGGGTGGAGCCTGGTTTATGGCTGCAGAGCCCGGGCTGGGAAAACACCCGCGACGCCCTGGCGACAAGAGCGGAGCCGCTCGTTCACCCTCGGCGGCTCTTCCCTCGCGCCCAGGCCTCGCCCTGTCCAGCTCTGGGCGGACACCGGGCGACTGTTCTGCCAGCGCGGCCACAGCTGGGGATGTGCGCGATCAGTCAAGTCCAAGTTCAGGAGATTGTTTGTCACATACGACCCTCCCTAATCAGCCGCAGAAATACCAGTCGGTTAAACTTATCAGGCCCTATTATTATTGTATTAATGTCCACATTTAAATTACATACTGACTTAATTTGCACTCAGATGTGGCCGGGCCCACCGACTCGGATACCCGCCGCGCCTTCCCCCGTCCCCCCGGGCAGCGGCACTCAAAGCACGTCATTTGCTTATTGAACAATGCTATTAACGGTTCCGACTTGCTCTAATAATAATAATACACAATACGCAATGGTTTTCCGGACTTTCACTGCAGACCCGTCGACGAGTCTAAGTTTAAACCTCCGTTTACACGTCGGGGGAAACGAGCCGTGGGGAACATCCCTAGCAACATACATACATACATACACCAACGTGAGCCCTGTCCACACCCGTGGAAAAAACTCCCGTTCCAGGAGAGGGGAGCGGTGCAACTCCCGGTCAATGCACTCATCGTCTCCCCCCCCGTCTAGACTACTCCCACTTTCTTTCTGCTCCGGTTACCGGCCTCTCTCTCTCTCTCTCTCTCTCTCTCTCTCTCTCTCTCTCTCTCTCTCTCTCTCTCTCTCTCTCTCTCTCTCTCTCTCTCTCTCTCTCTCTCTCTCTCTCTCTCTCTCTCTCTCTCTCTCTCTCTCTCCCTCTCTCTCTCTCAGATCTCTAAATCTACTACCACACACCCCCCCCACAACCCCCCCCCTCCCTTCCTCTCCACCGGCTCACATCAGAATGTAGGATAACCGCCTGCAGGGCAGTACATCAAACCGCCTGCAGGGCAGTACATCAAACCGCCTTTCCCTTCCCCAGGTGCACAAAAAAGTTGCCATTTTATATTTCTGCCAGCACCAGTTCTCTCAATAGTTTTTTTTTTTTTTTTTGTTTTTGTTTATTTTCCTTTTGGGAGGTAATTATGCCTCCAAGGAAATAATTCCGCTCGAATGAAAGTTTTCGACCGATAAAGAATGGCCTTCGTTCATTTATTGAACTCTTAACTAATTTAGCGATAACGTCTTGAGAGATGAGATAATCGCATTCATCAAGATTGCTATTTTGCCAACGAGTAAATTGTCGCAAATAAATAATAAGCAGTCTGGAACCGCACAGAGCCACCCGCAGCCATTGGAAATCCCTGCTCATCCAGGAATCCATGAACACCAGGCTGCAGTTTGCCTTGGGCCTGCGACCGGGCGCTTAATTAAATGAAAAATCAACAGTGTTCGGCAACGAAACGGGCTCCGGCTTACCTGCAGATGCCCCCTCAAATTGGACGTGTAATCCTTTGATGCCGACTACAGTTCCACCGCCGGCAGACACGCTCTGCACTCACCCTTGGCTGAGGCCAAAGTTGAACTTGGGTAAACACCGTGGCTGAGTGCCGGCGTTTTCTTTTCTTTTTTTTCTTTTTTTTTTTTGCATTTATCCGACGATTTGTTGACGCGCCGCGCCTTAATTCGAATCAACCCGGGCTTTGCATCTTACAAATCCACATGGTGACGGCGAACCTCTTCCACGATTGAACAGTCGGCCCCTTTGTGCGCTGAAAATCCATCCACATCGTCCGCTCGGAGCGGAGCCGTAATCAGGTTCCCATTAGCGCTCCCTTCACTGTGCTGAAGGAAGCGCCGCGACGCGAGCGGGCGCCTGAAGGAGCGGCCACTTGGCGCGCTTCAACCCGAGAGAGACGTGAAGCCCAGGCCGCGGTGCCGCAGGCTCAGCCCGTACCCAAAATGTTATATTGCGTTGCAGTCACGCCGGAATATCGCGATACATAATGTTATTGTTATTGTCGACGGGGAGGGTGACGGAGAAAGTTTTCCCATTACGCACCCCGCTATTTTTGGTTTTATTCAACGACGACAAATGCCTCTACAATAAAAACACCTTTACGGTTGACTTTATGCCACTCTACAATAAAAACACCTTTACCGTTCACTTTATGACACTCTAACATAAAAACACCTTTACCATTCACTTTATAACACTCCGACTAGGAAGTTGCACGTGGGCTTAAAAAAAAGAAAATTCACTTATTTTGGGGTTCTCCGCGCGAGAGAGACGAGGCGTGCCGTGCGAACTGGTCGATATGCTCGAGCCTCACGGTGAAAGCATGAGACTTGACAACCCTGTGTACCAGTTATTCGAAAACGTTTTTTTTATGATATAATTTTCCTAACGCAAGTCATGAAGCCGCAACCACTACAATTCTTATTTCCCAATATGAATATGAATATGAATATTAAGTACTGCTGACCTCTTCAATACATGTAGGTACATAACAACAGTTGAAGTTACAGTAGGTGCCTCCTTACATTTCAATTTAGTCTCAAAAACTTGTATCATTTTAATTTCAAACATCTGGCAGGTTATCGGGGTTTCAAAGACGCGGCGTTTGAACGAAGCTTCCATTTGTAGCCTAACAAAAAAAAAAGAGAACATCATTTCTTAAAGTCTGCACAAAAGGCAAAGCGCATTGAAACCGGCGTCTTGCGAAACACAAAGGGACGGTGGAAACCCCGCTGAGGAGAGGAGAAAGGCACGGAAACGAAGGGGGGAGAACAGCCTCCGGGAGCGGCCCTGGCCCGCTGCGATGTGTCGCTGGGTGTGCTCGTGTGTGGTGGAGGTGTTATCTCGGTGGCGGCAGCTCCGACGGAGCCCCGGCAAAGGAGCCGGAGCTCCCACAGATAATTGTCCTTATCTTCGGCGCCCTCTGAACCCCGGGCGGCACGACGCGTCATTTCAGCGTCGTGGCCGTCGTCGCGATGTGCCGCACGCGGAGCGGTCACGGCCGCGGGACTTGCGGCGTCAAGTGAGGAACTCCAACACGTCGACATACAAGTTTTTTTTTTGCTGCTTGATACAAAAATGGGGGAAAGTGGCACGGCCCTAACCTTCCGTGACGCATCCCCGAGAAGAGTCTGAGAGATCATCATTTACTCCGATCTGAGGGTTCTTGGTCGGGTTCGGTGGGTGTCAAGGACCGGTTCCAAATTTCCAAGCAGCGTGGATTCGATAAGACGCGCGCGTTTCCGTTCTGCTCATCGGTTCCTAACTTTCGCATATTTCAGCGCCGCTCCCGACTCGCTCACCTGATGTTGCCGCGGCGCGGTAGAAGACGGGCGAACGTCGTAATATAAAATCTAAGTAGTAGTTTCCCCAAGCGGCACGATCCGCTCCCACGTGCAGATAACTAAAATAACTAATAAGCACCGCGGGGTACAGTATTGCCGTAAAGCGGCTCGGCGTGCCCCCGCACTTCTGTTTACATCCCGGACCAGGGCTGACCGCAGCAAACGCTCAGGTGGCTGGCCTCCAAACAGAGCTATTCAGGCCATCCGGTGAAAAGTTCCTGTATTTTTCTCATATCGCAATATAAATTGCAGAAAAAAATAAAAAACATTGCAATGTCAGTTTAAAAGAATATATAATTTCCAATTCTAACATAACTGGGTCCCCCTGGTCCGACAGAGGCAGGGATGGAGCTTCTCAGCCCAAACAACCTCGATGGTTATAATAAGGGCGTACCTACGGATTTTATGTTCTGACTCAATCTGTTTGATAGAAATATCGATATGAACGCGGGCGGATTTGGCTGATATTGTGTGGACCGTTAGTTCCTGGAAAGACGTGATCAAATTTTAAAGGTACCCACTCACACCTTCTGTAAATAGGGCCATTTTTTTTATTTTTGTGTATTAAAGTAATGGCAATAAATGGGTTTGGATGCAGCTGAGATGTTTGCATTTTTATATATTTGGTAATTAAAGCACTAAAAAATTGCTGACCTTCTCTCCATTTGTCAAGTTCTTCACAGTTAATGGCAATAAAAAGCAATTATCAATCAAGCAATCGTTTGATCAAGATATGAAATGTGACTGGATATGTGGATCAATAGTCAACGGGGAGGGACAAAAGCCCTCTGCCCATGCACCCAACTGATGTAAATGATATGCATTAAAGACAATTTGTGCATCAATATAACTTGTCAGTGTATTACATTATCATTGCAGCCACACATGACGCTGCACGGACTCTTATCAAGATGAAAAGTATTGAATTGCACGGATTCAAAAAAATCAAATTTATTTTTTAACATGGACAGAATCCAGATGAGACGGATAATTTGAATCAGCTGAGTTGGCCTTTTCTTTGACAAAACGTAATTAGCTGCCATTAAGTTTTCATGTGATCATATGAAATAAAAAATATAATAATAAAATAAAAAAACAGCCCCCATCCCATAATAACCCACAAGACTCACAAGACCATGATTTCCGATTCCATTTGTAGAGGCTCGAGGCGTGATATTCTGGCTTTCCAGGTTCGTTTTGTTTTCCCTCTCTGCAGTGCCGCTATTCCGCTGTTTGTTGGTATTTTGATGACCCTTTCGGTCCGGTCACACCACCGGCGCACGTGCGCCGCGGAGCAACAGGTGGCGCGGCGCGACAGGCGGCGGGCGCGGAGCGACAGGCGGCGGGCGTGGAGCGACAGGGGCCGCGATGCATTTCAAACGGCGCTCGGCCACATCTGCCGGCGAGCTCACGGCTGCACGGCGACGAGGAAAGACGAGCAGACTTCAACCTTATGCAAATGAGCGACGCCGGGCAGCAGCCAATAGGAGGGCAGATACACCCTCAACGGCGCTGGTCCTGGGAAAACAAGACGCCCCGACCACCGCATAACTGTCCATGATTGGGCTATTTTTTTTGAACGAAAAAAGGCCCCTGAAAATATCGCTAAAATAAGGAACACATCACGTCTTTTAATGTTTCTCCAACGAGGGCGAGGTTCTGCTCGGCTTCCCGCTGCAGCCCCGTGGCCGGCGCCGTGGCCGTGCCTTTAATAAGGTCTTTTTGTTTTGTTTTTTTTAGTCGTAGGATCTCCCTCATTAAAGATGAGCTTTTAGCACAAAAACGACGCAAATCCTTTTGGCCACACAGACGGAGAGCGCCGCGTTGGCCGACGTTTTTCCCCTCATCCGAATCCGACGTCCGCGCAGATTTGAGCGGAGGATCCTTCGGCGCGTTGGGTTCGTCGGGTCGAAACGTCGGTCCCGGGCTTCGGCCGATGCCGTTCCGTCGCCCCCACCCCCGCCTCCGCGGTTCGGCACGGAAGGCCTCGGGCGGGGGGGGTCCACGCGCAGAGCCCGCCGCCGGCCCACGGCGTGGGTGTGATGTAATCATGTTAATTGCGGGCGAGGCGCGTGACGGGAGGGCCATGCCGCTTTAGGATGAGCGGTTGTCTATTCAGGTCAAGGAGCAGAACAGAATAGCGCGTGACGCGGGCGTGGCCTTACGACCGTACGGCTGGGATGTGCAAATGTTTTGGCGGGGGTGGGGGCGGGGGCGGGGTACAGATCGCGGGCCCGAGACCGGAGAGAGTGTTCAGGAAGAGCCGCGGATGCGTCGCGCCGCCCAGCCGCTTCCGCCTCTGACATCATAACGCGGCGGATCCAGAGCCGGGACGTCAGATGCGCCGTGTGTGTGTGGGGGGGGGGGGGGGCGTTATATAACCAACCAACCCCCCCCCCCCAACACCCAGCTTTCAGCCCCTGGGGAGGGGGAGGAAGAGAAAGAGAGAATAAGGAGAAAGAGGTGTGTGTGTGTGTGTGTGTGTGTGGGGGGGGGGGGTTGAGAGACAGACGGAAAAAATGAGAGCGAGAGAGAGACAGGGTCACAAAATGAGAGGCCCGTTGGGGAGCGCGGTGCTGGGAAGGACTGAAGAAGGTCACCCCCCCCCCGCCCCCACCCCCGCCGCCCCCCGAAAGGAGCCCCAGCGTTACGGCCTCTCGAACGCCCAGAGAGAGAGAGGGAGAGAGGTGTGGGGTGCGGGGGGGACAGGAAGCAAGAAAAAGGAAGAGAAGGGGAGGGGAGGGGAGGGGAGGGGTCGCATGGGGCCAGTGAGAAAGCATCTGACGCTCACACCAGCAGCGTCAAGCAGCCGAAGCTGCTCATTTTTTTTCTCCTCTCAGGAGGAAGCGGCGGCGGCGGCGACGCCTTCCCGCCGCACCGTCCGCTGTCAACCCCCCCCCCCCCACACACACACACCCCCCAACGACCCCTTGACTTTGCTTCCCCGCAAAAAATAATAATAATAATGTTTTGTTTTTTTTTGACTTTGTGTTCCCAAAATGGAGGTCAGGCTCGTCGCTTTACGGCGCCGACGTGACCCCGTCGGTTTGCCGTCCGGGGACGTGATGAGACAAGAGGAACAGAAGGGGCCTGGAGGGGGTTCTGGGAGGCGGCGGGATCCCCGCTGAGGCTCACGCCATGAGGCACCGAGTTCATGCGGCGGAGGCTCTCGTGGGGACTGTCCCTACACGTCCATGTAATTTGAGCGGAAGCCTTTTCCGTCGACGGCATGAGGCCATGCGGCACCAAATCCTCACGGCGAGAGCCCCGCATACCATAATTGACACACTCACATGCGTCCACAAAGCAGGAGACGGAGAGCCGCCGTGTTTTGTTATTGTGTTTTTTTCTTCATCATTAGTTTGAGGAGTGCATGAGAAAGCGGAAGGGTGATGCGGGGCCGGCGCGGGGGCAGTGGGAAGACACTTGACGTGATGGGTAATTGTTGCACATGTTCATGTATGAAATGTTACATTACGTCCTATGACCAAATAACCGGGTCACTTGAACAATAAATCTATACATCGACAACGTCTGCTACGTGCACTTTCATCTGTTTATGCGCTGCTATGGCAACCGCTCCGAGTCGAAGGAGGGAAGTGGAGAGGTCACATGGGGCCAGTGGGACCCTGCAGTGCACTCCTCACTGGTGCAGTCACATGCACGTATCCACTCACTTCATTCGATTGTCAGTTTCCCTCCAAGGCCAAACGACACAACTTTGAGGATCCTGACGACTGGGACACACACACACACACACACACGCGCGCACACACACACACACACACACACACACACACACTCTGTTTGCCCTCTTCCTTCTCCAACCCGTTTGCATTTTCACCGCCAAAAACAAAAACGCCTTTTTACGGTGGGATAGTGGATTGGTCCGTGGCTAATAGTCAACCCGGGGACATGAGCGCCAGGTTTTTAATTTGGACAATGATTAATGCTGAGGTTGGGCGCCTGGAGACGCGCCAGCCGAGGGCGTCCGGCCTCCGCCGAGCCGTTGCACGAATTATCATGTCAAAAAAAAAATGAAAAGAGAAAAGGAAACGATAGAAGAAGATAAATAGGTGACACATTTCGCGTCCTTTATGACCGAGGCATGAAGCGAGTGGGAGTGCTCTCAGTGACGGGATTTACCGTTTCGTTCTCAACGTTCTTGAAAAACGCCTCCACGGCTGCTTTCCGCGTCAAACGGACACGTGCACCGACTCCCCTTTCGGGCCGGACGACTTGGAGATCACCGCGCAAACTGCTCGTGATTTCATTTTTTGTTTTGTTTGTTTGTTTGTTTGTTTGTTTGTTTGTTTGTTTGTTTGTTTGTTTGTTTGTTTGTCCGCGCAAAACAGAACGGGCTCGCAGCCTCGGGCGGCCCACGAGCTGGACGGCGACAGTCTGCGGCGCGACGGTTTGGCGGCGGAGAGAGAGAGAGAGAGAGAGAGAGAGAGAGAGAGAGAGAGAGAGAGGGGACTTCATTAGGAACTGAAGCGGACACGCAGACGCGGAGTGTGTCTGTGGTCGCCACGCAAACAACGGCAGCAGCGAAGAGGGTCCTCAACTGGCTATTTGTGCGCGTTTACATCTCGCGGTGACGCGGCGCGTGTGCGGCGGAATGGAGGCGGCGCAACTCCCACTCCAGCGCACACACAACTGGATCGTTGACAGACTGACTTGTTTTGGGTATGGATCAAATTGTCGTCGCCGTCCCGCGTGCACACGCCGAGCTTCTGCTCCTCCTTCGCCCGGTAACGGGATGCATATTCCGCTGCAATGCAGGACGTACAGTGAAGAGATGTGTGATTAAATGCAGGATGCAAACGCAACCCTGTAATTTAGACACTTTCCATTCTGTTCTGTCCAACTTTGTATGCATGCGTGCGTGCGTGTGTGTGTGTGTGTGGGGGGGGGGGGGGGGGGTTGCGTGCCGGGCCCACGGGCACATCAGGCGTGCAAGTCTGCAGCAGCAGCAGCAGCAGCAGCAGCGGCAGCAGCGGCGGCGGCAGCAATAGTCCGAATCGGGGACAGTGTCAGAGTCAGAGCCACTGCAAGCGGCCATATGCTGATCTGTCAAACCGCGCAGCTAACGCGCCGCGCACACGGCTGTCCGAGCTAGCAGGAGTGACACGAACACACCGCCGAAACACACGGGCATACGCACGCACGCACATGCACGCACATGCACGCACGCACACACACACGCACACACCGGTTTGAAGGGTGGGAGATGGCACGACCGTGGGTCGCTTACCGTGGGATCCGTTGGAGAAGGAAGGGTTCTGGCTTTCCAGCGCGGGGATGAGAAACGTAGAGGAAGAGTCGGACGCGGCGGACGTGGAAGGGATCCGCCGGCTCCAGCAGTGCACTGCACGAACGCTACCGCACCGCACCGCACCGCACCGCCTGCACCGCACCGCACCGCCCGCCGCGCGGTACAGTTCTTCCTTCTCCGAGGCTGTCAGATCGTTCGAACGCAGCGCGTCTTCCTCCGTTAGTTGTTGTTGCTGTTGTTGTTGTTGTTGTTGTTGTTGTTTCTTTTCTGGGTGTTTTGTCAGACAACGGGGACACCGTGTTGCTTTGGCGTTTTTTGGATGAGCTGCCACGACGGGGGCAAAGGAATCAAAAGAAATACTACGATCGCTCCTCCCTCCGCTTATGTACAGTAAAGGATCCCCGCGCCTGACAGCGTCTCCAAACTGTCTAGCACCCTCTACAGGAGCCACGCGGTACTGCGCCGTCCGGTTGGACCAAGGAGCTAGATATATATGTATAGATATATATATATGTATACATATACATGTGTGTATATATGTCTGTGTATATATGTTTATATATACTGTATATGCATGTATATGTATGTATATGTGTGTATATATGTGTATATACACACATATATATATATATATATATATATATATATATATATATATATATATATATAGACATATATATACATATATATATATATATATATATATATATAGACATATATGTATATATACAGTATATCTACACACATAAACAACAATATATATTGTTATTGATTCATGCATACATGCAAAATTCCCTACGTTTATCAGAATATTAATTGTCTAAAGATTTATTGAATACTGAGACAATTATATATTTTTTTGTTACTTTTTGTAATTTATTGACTTTGTTTTGGCGTGTGCTGCTGTAACACATCAATTTCCGACCCAGGATGAATAAAGTATACCTAACATTTTTTAATAATAATCAAATAGGTAGGTAGATAGATAGGCAGACAGATAGATTGATTCATTATCATGGGATAACGAATTCGAAAGTTTCACTAAAAGTTTCACTTTTACTTTTGAACATCACCCCAGTTAAAGTTTCAGGGTGCTTGTCGAGGGAAACAAACGGGACACTGGGACTCGGATCTCCCCGCCAACTCATTTTGATGAAGATAACAGCTTGAAAAGAATTAAAGTAATTTCCTCCCTTCCCTCGAAAAGAGGAAAAAAAAACTAAAAACCCTCATCTTAATTCCCCCGACCAGGTGGCCCGCTCACCGCCAGCCTCACGACCCGTGTGAGACTCCCGCAGGGCACGTGTTCACCACCTCGTATTCATATTAAAGTCTGAATCAAAGCTGTGCAGGCAGAGCTTCAACAAATGCTTCGTGCGGCATCTCAGCTGTCGATCAACCGACGTCTCCCTCTCAGTCTCTCCAAGAGGAGTCCTGCCCACAAACAGTATTAAAACCAATACATTCAAACCCAAAAATATAAATGCATATCCCAGTCCAATTAGTCCGTTTCTGCACCACCCCTGCCTGGTGGAACAAATATTGGACATAATTGAGGAATGACATCCGCTGAGGTTGTGGGAGAAGTGTATTTTCGGGCGCCGAACGCCCGGCGCGGGTGACATTTACATTCGGCGGGTTTCAATTACAGAGATAAAATAACCTGTGCTCAAGAATAAAGGTTGTTACTTATGTGCAAATGTCATTGCGGGGCTCGGAGAGAGGGGAAAATATGTTTTCTCTCACAAAAGTCATTATCAAGGTATTTGAGAGAGAAAGAGAGAAAGAGAGAGAGAGTGTGTGTGTGTGTGTGTGTGTGTGTGTGTGTGTGTGTGTGTGTGTGTGTGTGTGTGTGTGTGTGTGTGTGTGTGTGTGTGTGTGTGTGTGTGTGTGTGTGTGTGAGTGTCTCGGTAAAGGTGGCTGTCATTCACATTTCACGCCAGTATCTTTGATGTGCATTTCCATTTATTGCCGGAGCAGGAAACTCTATTGAACCAAACACATTGTTGACCTCCTGCAGGGGTCCAAAAGCAAATCCTTCAATGTCTTGTTTTCAATATTGAATATTTTAGGTCAATATGTACTTGTTTTTTATTGAATGCATTCTGCTTGCTTTCTTTTTCCTTTATTATTATTATTATTATTATTATTTGATTGCCTTCTTTTACTGGAAGGCACTTTGAGTTGCATGTTGTGTATGCAAGGTGCCATTCAAATAAAGTGTTAATATATTATATAATATAATAAGTTATAATATTAGTAGTAGTATTATAAGTATTACTACTACTATTATCATTATATTGCCTACTATTATTGGAAAGTATGTTAATTGACATTAGAGTTGTTGTCGCTCCGCAGCTCACAAGCAGCAAAAGGAAAGCGAAAGGAAAAAACGGATTTAAATATACCCCGGTCTAAACCATTTAGTTAATCCGCAGGCCTGCCACGAAACAGCAATTTAGCTTCCAAGTCTGTTATTCCCTTTCATCATTTAATCAGGCTCAATGTAAAATAACTCTGCAAAGACGGGCTTTGGAGTCCACCCGAAACTGTCGAGGCTGGCGGAGAAAATAAAAATGAGAGAACAGTGAAAGATGGACCCACCGTTTCCCCCGCCCTTCCGATCCCACTTGGTAGAGTCTAATCCGTCAGCGCCTGGTGGAGGACGGTGCGTTCGTGGTCCGCTCGTTCACGAGAGCTTCCGCCCCAGCCAGGGGGGGTGGGCTTCAGGGGTGAGCGGTCACGAGAAAAGAAAGAAATAACACAAGACGAAAGGAATGTCAATCGAAAATTCTGGAACAAAAAGAAAAGAAGGAAAAAAAAAATGTGTGTTTCGCCCAACAATAAACTCAACTAAATAATAAGCTCAAGCTCCAGCTGTTCGCTCGGATTTATTTCTAGGAAACAACAGGTGAGGGGCCCTCAGGAGCCGCGGCGCCAGGAGGGGAAAGTCACAGTTCCGGGTTTCAAACTATGATGGATGTGATGTCGCCGTTTTCTAATTGTGATCTGTTGTCCTTGCAATGTGAAAAGCAGCTGTATCATCAAGCCGCTTAAGAATCACAGGGAGGATTAATGGCGTGTTTGACGGCGAGCGACTCCACATCATTTGCAACACGCAAAACGCGACGATGTGACGGATGAAATAACTGCGAAACGAGCCCAGACAAACGGAGAGTCAAACACTCATTGAAAACAGATATTAATATCCCATACCGAGTGTGAGACAGAACAGAGTTTGTATGCGCCTTAATGTATTTTGCACTAAATATATATTTTATATGTTATAACGCGGCTCTTTAGAATACTTAATTCTGATTGGTCAACAGAGGCAATCAGCAGAATCTCAAAATAACCCCCTTCAGAGTGATAGAGGACCCCTCCGCATAATGACCGGCTGCACATTATCCCTTTACACATCACATATGTAAGGAAGGAATTGAATAAAGGGAAGCACAAAACAGAGTGGAAACGATATATATACCTTCATATAAATATTAAATATAATATATTATTATATATTAATATTATATATACCTACACATACCGACATATACCTACGCATACTGATTGTGTGCAATTTCCAGTCTGCATTACATTTTTTATTTACATATTTGTAATTAGTTTTTCTTTTATCCTCGTGTTTACTTCTTATCCCTTTCCCGACCCGCACTGTTTTCTGCTGCTGTGAAATCTAAATTTCCCAACAGGAATTATTAAAGCCTGAACCTTATCTTATTTGATCGTATCTTATTCTATCCAGCAAGTGGCACGGCAAAACAGATGCCCAGCAACAGTGTGTCCGACGGCCATGTGGAAGTCCAGCCATTAGGTTCCAGTGCGCAAACACTGGCGTAATCCCCACAGGATAATCCACATGGAATAACCCACACGGGATAATCCACATGGAATAACCCCCATGGAATAATCCAGATGGAATAATCCACATGTAATAATTCACATGGAATAATCCAGTTGGTATAATCCTACATGGTATAACCCACATGGCATTATCCACATGGAATAATCCACATGGTATATTCCACATAGAATAATCCACATGGTATAACACACATGGAATCATCAACATGGTATAATACACGTGGAATAATCCACAGTCTTTATTCTATGTGATCCATGTGGTTTAATCTAGATCGTAGCACGGATCTAGCGGCTGAGGAGGCTCCTGAGGAATCTATTGGAAAGCTCTCCCAAAGGGTTGTGAGGATCATTCTGGGAATTATTTTGAAAGTGGCTCGGAGTACTTCCAGGATTTATCCTTTTTCATATTTTCATTTTGATGTTGATACATTTTTTTCACGCGCTTTCTGACTGCTGATGTTTTTTCTTCTTCGTTTCTTCACTATTTTAATTCCACTTAATTATTCATTTTGTGGTTTTGTGTCTGTATTTTCGTTGTCTTTTTTTTTTGTAAGATTATATTGTCATACATATTCCTCAACTGTTTATACTGTTGTCTTTGAGATTAATTGTTAAAGTTGTTGCCAGAAAATGAAAATAAAATATAAATCATAAAAGAAAGTCCTGAAATTAGTTTCTCTCTGAGAGTTATGGGAGTTGATGTTCCAGAACAATAATAATATCAGTCACACTTATGCTTCAACGATTAATGATGATCTGTAACATAACCTTTTAAAACTGTGACCTTTTGCATCGAGCAGAGATCCATACCGAGAGAACTTCATCACTTTATTTAAATCACATCCTGCCGCCGACATGTTTTTAGGGAGAGGTTCAAAACATTTGAGGGATGGAACCATTAGAAGTAATTCAGATTTGTTTGCATTTCAATAAGTGGCGCGTGTTCGGACGGCACACTCACTTCCTTCCAGGAAATTGAAACGCTAGTCATCTCATTTGTTTCCATTCGCAGCTGTTCAATGGCGGCAGTTTGCTGATAATTATCACAAATGCAGCCTGTCGCGGGGAACGATTTCCACAACACCAGAATAAGAAGAGCTCCGGAAACTCAAATTAAGGGCACCGCGGTTGGTGTGTTTGCATATAGATGACTAGTAAAGGAGTCGTCTCCATCGGTGATAGTAATTATTTAAAATGTTTCCAAAGGGCGAGTAATCACGAGGGGGGACGTTATCGTCTCGTCTCATCTTGTGTATTCTTTACTTTTAAGTGTTCTTGCAGCTCACAGTGAAAGCGAACGATGCAGGTGAAAATGGTCAGATGGCGGTGGAAGGGATATATCCGAAAAATGAGGATCAAACGACTGGCATTTCAATTCTTTGACTCGTATCGGAGCAGTTTGCAAATGTTTCGCCAAAAAAATGGAGGACATTTTTAAAAGTTAATAATAATAACTTATTTGCATAGCACATTTCATATATAACATTTAAGTCAAAGTGCATTACATTAATAGAAGATAGAAGGCAGTCAAATATTATTATTATTATTATTATTATTGTTATTATGTTATGTATACAGTGTCCTTGAGCAAGACACTTAACCCCTAATTGCTCCTGATGGCTGCGTCCGTCGGTGTTTGAACAATTGTAAGTCGCTTTGGATAAAAGCGTCTGATAAATGACTAAATGTAATGTAATGTAATGTAATGTAATTATTATTAGGGATCCATTCCCTATTGTGGCACATTTCGGGCTAAAAGTGTCCTGAACAAAACGACTGCTGCAGCTACGGACATTGTTGAGGTGTCGTTAGAACCAGAACGTCGCAGACATCTCATGGTTCAAGTTTCATCCAAATCGATCCACATCAGGAGCAGGAATTTGTGAAAAACCGACTAAATCTGACCGAAAGTAGCCGAACTTTCGTGCATCACCGACGATCAAAAACTTCTGGTCGGGTAATGGAACGAGATGAGTTTGTGGAGTAAGACGCTTTGTGACATCATCCAATTTGCTATAAACATGCAGGTTGTGGCTACATACGTCCATTAGTGTCGTAAGGATGTAACGGTATGAAATTTCACGGTACGGTACGGTATCTACGGTGAACTGTATTTGTATAAATTTGTATATTAAATTACTAAATAGTTTATTTTCAAAAAAGAACAAGAAAAAGGTAAAGCCTCTGATGCGGCGCAGCAGAGGAAGGTATTTGTCATGTCTGCTGAGGTGAGGGTGAATTAAAGTTTACTTCTTATATTTTGCAACATAAATCTTTACCGTGGGCAGGGTATCACAGGGTTCATAACCGTGATCGCTTGATACCGTGGTATACCTTAAAAACTGTGTACCGTTACGTCTCTAGTGCGTGGTGTGGACTCATCGTTTGTTACAACCTGCGTGAGCCGATGCTGCGTTCAATGCAAACTCAGAAAATTTTACTTTAGATTGGATGCTGATGTAAAGACAGGCGAAAGAACAAACTGATGCTACGTTCCATGGGACCTCGAAAAATTATAATTGGTGTCGATAATGGCAGCCCTTTATTTTTATTGTTCGGGGGGTGGAAATTCTCGGAATTTTGAAGCCTAAAACTATCTGGAACACCAACCTCGGTATAACACACGAACACGGGTCACGTCTTGTTCGAACCGCACCGTCACAAAGACCTTGTGGTTGTTGAAGTTTCATCCAAATCAATCCACATACGGGGCAGATATTAACAAAACAACGACCAAATTTTGAGCGATAATACACAGACAAGCCCATACATCTGACGCCGAAATATGTCTAACCCGGCTAAAACTATCTGGAACACGTACTTCGGCATAAGGTTTCGGGTTAGGGGGTTAGCGTTAGGGGGTTAGGGGGTTAGGGTTGGGGGGTTAGGGGTTAGGGGGTAAGGGTTAGGGGGTTCAGATTAGGGTTAGGGTTTGGTTAGGGTTAGGGTTTGGGGGTTAGTGTTAGGTTTAGGGTTAGGGTTATGGTAAGGGTTAGGGTTATGGTATGGGTAAGGGTTAGGTTTTGTTTTAGGGTTAGGGATAGGGTTATGGTAAGGGTAGGGTTAGGATTATGGTAAGGGTTAGGGTTAGGGTAAGGGTTAGGGTTAGGGTCATGGTAAGGGTAAGGGTTAGGTTTCGGGTTAGGGGGTTAGCGTTAGGGGGTTAGGGTTGGGGGGTTAGGGGGTTAGGGTTTGGGTTCGGGGGTTAGCATAAGGGGGTTAGGGTTGGGTGGTAAGCGGTTAGGGGGTTAGGGGGTTAGGGGGTTTGGACCCCCATCCCCACACACACTCAGGATAGGAGCCCTGTCATGACACAAATCTATCTGCTCCTGACAAATTCCACCTTGCCAACTGCCACAATAAACCAGTGTTTACAACCCCCCCGTCTTCTGTGTCTCTGTGCTGGGGGTCCCTGAAACAACACTTGGGTGACAGGAATTAATTGCACATGGACACAAAATTACCTCGACAATGGTTTGATGAAAGGAAATAATCTTGATCGGGATATGAAAAAGTCTGGAAGAACATGATAATGTTCCAGGAAGAGATTATATTGCAATAACAGAATTGCCAAGAAGACAAATTATGTTTCATACAACATTCCAAATAACATATGCAGATCTGTTTACTGGCTGTATTGGTGTAGATCACCATGACTGCATTGTATTCGAAATATAAAAAAATATATATGGACGTAACTACATGACATAACTCCACAACGTTTGATGTTTATATGTTAAGTTAATTGTGATGCATTTCACATAAAACAAAGAAAACTGTAATACTTACCTAAAACAAATAAGCGGGACCCTGTGTATTGTTGCCTGCAGCAATGTTCATTATTTGGGTTTTAATATTATTTATTATTATAATAATTATATTATTATTATTATTACTATTACTATTATTAATATTATTATTATAAATAATAATAATAATAATAACAATAATAATTATAATAATAATAACAATAATAAATATAGCTACAGGCAGAAATACACAGGGTCCAGTATCAACACCAATTACAGTTTTTCGAGTTCCCATCAAACGTACATCGGCTGACGTAATGGAACCGAATTTTTCAGAGCACTGGTGACGCCCAGAATTACTAATACAAGCCGATACACTTGTTGTGTGTTATTACTTTATCCTAAAAATGAGAAGGTGTCTGTCTACTAACTGTAGTGCACAGAGTCCTACCTCACTCTATGGGAGGAAATCACTCTGTGTAGAGGTTCCCAACAACACGATTCCATTCAAACCGATTAAAGACTGCATGTCCCTCAAGAGACATTTCATAACCCATTTCATAACTTATGGTACTAAAATAAAACACACACACAATTCAGACCCGTTGCTCTGGAGCTGAGCTGCAAGCGAACTCCATGTGTGAGAACACGAACACAGAATATGTTTTGGGCTGTTTTCGACTTCCTCAGTCTTTCTATTAACGAAAAGGCAAAAGAGATAAAATATCAAACGAAAAGCCACGCCGTCATCAAGCAGGTATGGTGACACACACGCACGCACGTACACACACACACCATGCGGCTTGCACAGTGCGAATGTGCGTTCGTAGCCACAACCTGCACATTTATAAGGAATTGGATGAAAATGTCACAAAGCATCTTACACCACACACTCATCCCGCTGCACCCCCCCGACCAGAGGTTTTAGAACCTTGGCGTGTGGGCGTTGCAACGAACGTGTGGCCACTTCCGGTAAAATGTCATAGTTTCTTCACGAATTCCTGCTCCGAATGTGGATCGGTACGGATGAAACTTGAACCATGAGATGTCTGAGACATCCAGCAAGCTATGACCAACATTAGACATTTAACTGAATGTGCTCCAAGTAGACAAGGTGTGTTTACTCATACAGTCGATGTGTATACATTTATTTATTTAATTACTTTTTCTGGTTTACTTCCCAAACTAAGTTTCTAGCCGAAATAAAGGATTTCCAAGAACCACTTGCAATGCACATGAGTTGAAACAAAAGATGATAGCGATCAAGTTCCAAAGGTGCGTCTCCTGTTTTTTTCCACGGTTTATTCCGCAGCGACCGGCAAAACAACGGTGGAAATATCCCGTAAAGGATTCATCTAAAAATAGTCAACAAAGAAGTCCATCCGTCGCCTGGATCTGCTTTGACAGCTCCACTCCAGGAGGATTCCCGTCGCTCGCTCACACTTTGGGTTAAAACTTGCCTTTTCTTTATTAATAATCAGCCCCACGGGGTTTTTTTTATCTGATCCTTGGGAAGAAGTCCCTTTTTTTCCCCCTCCGGCTTTTGATAACCGCAGACAAATATACTCCAAAGTGGAAAACGTTGTTTCGCTTAAAAGAAGAAAGTAAGAGTGACAGCCTTCAGGGATGCAGTTTAATTATAATAAATGTGTATTCTCCTTGTGTATGACATCGTTTCTCTTTTTTAACACTACATCCGTAATGCAAATACAGTATATTTGCATATTCTTTTGGAAGGATTTGAGCTCTATTCTAGCTTTCTATTTATTTATTGGATTAGTGTACACATTTACCGGTAGTTTATCGTTGTAATGTTGTAATGATCTTATTTTTGGTTAAAATACCTTTTTTTTCATTACATATTACATAAATATTTTATATTACATATATATATGACATATATATTTTATATTTAATTAAATATTGGCAACCATATTACACCACATACCCTTCCAATCGTGGGGGTGGAAGGGTTTTTTTTGTATTTATATAGCATTTCTGGAAATTGTTGTTACTGAAGTTATCCTGGTCCACTGTGAAGTTACATGAGGAGTTAGATCATTTTGTTTGTGATGTTTGTCGACGCGCGACGCTACTGTGTCATTTTGGTTTGGTCCGTTTGTCGTATGTTCAGTCCTCTTTATTTTAAAGTTCTGTTGAGCTGAATTTGATTTGGGTCCTACGTTAGTTATTATGGAAATGCACGTTGGTGTTACGACCCATCCTCATTTGTAAATGTCATTGGGGGGGAAAAATATATTTTTCTTATTTTTGCGCTTTCTACTTGCCACGCCTTGTGTCCTTGGTTTGGCGATACATGTTCAAATTCTGCACTTTTAAAATTATTACCAACGTGATTTCACTCGATTCCAGCGGAGAAAAATCAAAACAAATGAAAATTGACAAACAAACGAGCACGCTTCGAAATGTACATATTATTATTATTATGGAATATTATACAATGTACGGAAGAGTATGAGGGCCGCATGTGAAGAATTTATTGGAATTCTGAGACCAAAAAGTGGGAATTCTGACTTTATTCTCAGAACACAAATATATTTCCACATGTGGCCCTAATCCTCTTCAGTTCTGGGTATAAAAAAAAAAAAATTCCTTTATAATAATTCGTGCTCATTTGGTGCCGCCACAGGTACCGTATAACTACAGCGTACAGCAACCTCCACCGTTAATGAGCCGCCCGGCTCTCATGTCCCGAATTAATTTAATTTTTAATTTTGACCTGACGTCACTGGGAGAGCTGTAACACAGCAACCGTCCTCGAGGGGACGGCTCTTCGCACCGGCTCTTACCATCTGCGGGATATTTCCGGCGGCCCAAATCAAACGGTTCCAGGTGGAAATTATAAATGAAATGACTGTTATGTGCCGACTGATGTGGCTTTGTGCGGGCGGGTCGGTGCCGTCGACGCGGGCCCGCCGCACAAAGCCAGCCAGACGGCGAGGAACCAAATCCCTCCCGCGGTTTCCCGTAACTCCGGCCCGGCTGTTTGAAACGAATCAAACTTCTCAAATGCCCAAAACTTGTCCCGGGTTTCTTAGATCACGCGTCGTCGCCCGCCGCAGAGCCCACATTTGCATTTCAAACTTCCTCTTCTTCTTCCATCTATTCTCCCCCTTCAATGTGCGAGGCCCTTTGATGTCCCCCCAAATCTCATTACGCCCCGGGTTTGAGCTGCGGCGCGGCGCGGTTTCCTTGGGTTTTTTCGCGGCGGCGAGAAGAAGGTGAAGGAGGACTAATCCACGGAGAAGAATCAGAACGGATACGGGCGGCGCGATGGGGAATCTTTGATGCGCTCCGCCTGGTTCCGGCGTGGACGTGAACCTTGTTTAGAGCTGATTAGAAACACACAGTGGGAAGCGGAAATGGAGAACCGGGTTACACACAGGCACACACACACATGCACATGCATGAACAAACACGCTCACACACACACACGCACACACACACTCACGCATACACATGCACACACACAGATGCATGCACACACTCATACACACACATGCACAAACATGCACACACACGCACACGCGCACACGCTCATATACAGACACATGCAAACTAATGCATGCGCACACACACGCACATGCACACAAACACACACACACAGACACGCACACACATACACACACACACACACGCACACACACACACCTGCACACACACATGCACAAACATGCACACACATACACACACACGCATGCACAGACATGCATGCACAAACGCACACACACAAATGTACACGCACACACACACATGCACACACACACACACACACACAAACGTACGCACGCACACACACACACACACATATACACACATGCACACACACACACAGGCACGCACATGCACACACACGCACAGAAGCATTATCAGTCAACGTTTGGTCCCGGACAAAGAAAACAGGACGTGCAGGACATGAATCACTCCCGTTGGATGATAACAGAGGTGAGAACATTATGTGAGTTGAACTTCCTTTGTCACGGTCTAAATGTAAATGGGAGTTGACGGAGCAGCCGTGCAACGCTGCCACGCCGTGTTTGTCCTTCACACGTATGAGACCAAACCTCCATACAGTGGTGCCGTAAGGGGGGGGGGTTAGGATGATTCTAAGGACCTGTGACTGACAGGGGCCCTAAAAAGTTATTAGAACATTAGGTTTTTTTGTTACTTTTAATAATGAATGATGAACCTATCATCATTAAGAGAACATTTTGTTTACTTTAAATGGTTCGGTCCTGCCCCTATTGCTTGTTCCATCATTCTATAGATGATAATCTTTATTTATTTAGATTGAAGAGGTTTATGTATACTTAAGTTATATTTATTATAAGATGGCCGTCAGCACATTTCTTATAGAGGGTATCAGTCTTGCATCAAATAGTGAATTCCCCTCTGTGCAGAACTTTGCATTCATGGTTGCACAGTGTTGTATTTTCACAGCTCTGGATGACAACAGAGCTAAGCAGCCTGCCTCGGTAGTTATTTAAAGCTTCGAACGGGTCGACTGGGCTCCGGAGGTGTGTGGTCACAGCAATTGCGCAGGGCCGCCTTGGCCCGGGGTGGCGGGGCCCCGACGTGACACTGTATCTTTTCATGGGGCCCGAAATCCCTGGCGCCCCCCTGCCTCCATATATACATAATATTACAGAGGTCTCGCCGCTCTTATGCGTCAATTATGGAGGTGGTTGAGGTTTGGAGGCGAGTGAGCAAAACTGACAGCCACGACACAGAGACATCCAACATGAAGAGACATGAGGTCGGCGCTGGGAAGCCGTCCAAACCCCGAGCCAGGAAGCGGCACATGTTCCCTCCAGCCGCCAGACCATATCGACCTTCATGGGAGGTTAGCCTCCGTAGTTTATATCCGAGCCTCGCGTGATGTCATTTATTTATGTCATGTAATCTATGTAAATTGTGATATGCTGATTATAACAATAAAACGGCGCTATTACTGCGATCGAGGAGATGTCGACGGCTCGGCCGCAAAGGGCTTTACCCCGAACCCTTGAATAAGAAACAAAACGGGCGCGGTGACGTTCATCGGTTGCGTGAGTTCTCCCGCACTTCCAGCGGATTCCATCTCTCCCCAGAAGAGCAGAGCGGAGGGAGAACCAACTCCCCGTGTGGGTGCCGACGAGCCGGGGATGAGGTGATGGATGGGCAGATGTGGGCCGAGTTTTGCCGCGTAACGTACGGCTAGATTTAACACATTTAAGAGGACATTTTCCAGCCGAGTACAACCCATTCGACGTCCTTTACATGTCATTTTCTCACGAATGGCAGCGTCCGATCTCTGCCTAGGGACAGTTTTGTCACGGGGAGGGGAGAACAGCCAGTTTCCGTTCCTCTGGCCCACGCTCGGCATGGACGTCCTCAACAATTAGAAAAAAAGGAGCTCCGGCCACCGAGGGAGCTCCAGTTAGGAAAAGGCCGGCGAGGAGAAGGTCGCCGAATAGAAATGCAAATACTTGATTTACTTGGAAATACGGCAAACATCTCACATTCAAACACGGACAATGTAAGGTACGTCTGGAGGCAGTGAAATTACAGTTGGCATCGAAGGATTACATGTCCTATTTGCCGGAGCAGGTAAGCCAAATCCTGTTTTGTCACCAACCTCCTTATTTGTTTCTAAACAATGTTTTACATTTAGTTAAGCTCGGGAGCAAATTGTCTGTGTTTAGAGGACATTTTGCAGGGACAGTGGCGTTGGGAGGAGGACAAACTCGTACGCGTGACTCGCCGCCAAAGATGGAAGGCGCCGGCATGGAAGCCTCATGGCATTCGGGCTCGCTCGTGCCCAACGCACTGTGAGGGCCGCTGCGAGGGCCACGGTCATCTCCGAGGATCCCATATGTGAGGAGTCCCACAAAGAGCGTAACAAACGTGCAGATCTCTGTTGAGAGGCCTGGACATTCACGACGGCCTTTGTATTGCAGCAATGACTTGGCGGAACACACACACGCACACAGCGTATAATATGAACACCCTGCACATACACACATCGGCAAACATGTAAACAAACAGTTTAGTGCAGATGTGCAGATGAACTCTCAGCCATGTGTTGTGTCGTCCTGGTCATCATGAATGAGCAGAGCAATTGCATGGTGGGGGTGGGGGGTGGAGGTGGGGGAGGGTGGGTGGGTGCACATCGGTACACAATTATCGCTACTCATTTACCGACAAGCAACAACAAGCAATTTACACGCATGCTGTTAAGGGGGACGGGGGGCGGAGGGGGGGGGGGGGAGGCTTAGGATGAGGAAAATACATAAAATAGGAAAAATACAACTGCTTTGCTGTGCCCGCCCCCCCCCCCCCACCCCCCGCATCCACCTACTCTTCCACGATTCAAGCTCATCACTCATATATTTCGAGCTAACTTTGTGCCTCGTTGGGAGCCACTAGGCGCTGTTAGGGTAGAGGGAACGGTGCGCCGCGCCCTCTAGGTCGCCCCTACTTCAGGGAGAACATGGGTGGGGGTCTTCCGGTCGGGGAGTTTGGGGTTTGATGCTGAGCGACGTTTTGAAAGGCGGCAGCCGAATGGCACATTTAAAACAACAAAAAAAAAAAAAAACGCCCGGACACCGTGGGCGACCGTGGAGGAGACCAGGTGGCATGATGGTCTTGTGAGTGCAAGCACGTCTGCAGCGGTTGGGATGGCGGTTGGTTTGATTCCCCCTTCTGCACCTGCGGGCGTTTCGCAACTACATCCTGCAGTCTTGGGGCTGTAGGGCTTGGAACCCCCTGGCATCCGGGAACGATAGCCCTCGGAGAGAGAGAGAGGTAGGTGGCTGACATTTTAATAAACACCTCACAGTCGACTCTAATCTTCAAACAAAAGCTATGGCATGTCTCAAAAGTTCACCTGTGCAGGGCTTTCTCTCAGAAAACCCCCAGAGCACAACCGCCAAAGTTTTCCCAAAGGCTTATCTCTCTCAGCCATTGAACCTGGTGGAGCCGGGTCGTCTCCTCCAATCGGCCGATTAAAGGAATCTCGCCGCTCTGGAAAATCACAAATCAAACCCGCGGGGCCAGCATTTGAGCCGTCATGCCCCACTGGCCGCTTTCAGGTTTGGCATTTGTCTCCGGGCGCGTACAAACTCGCACTCGTGTTACCACCGTTCTCCAATGGTTTGATGAAACAAAAAAAAGACTCGGATGGAAAAAACCAGCACTTGAAACCAGGACTGCCGTGGCCGGGAGGCGGCATCCGAACCATCATTCCTGCCCTTCGCGCTCAGCCCCGGTATACGGACCCCTCTTAAACCTGCCCTCGGGCGGCCTTTCTCAGGCTCAGCCGACATTGAACCCTCGAGTCCTCCAACTCCCGCCAGAGCAGCGTTCCTCTTTCAGCCGCTGAGCCCCAGCGAGCTTGGTTGCCTCCGCCAATCATTTGCTGAAAGGACCAGCAGTTGGACAGAAAAATCTGGACATAAATCTGTGACTGCAGGTCGCCAGGTGCTTGGCCCCTGGGCGAGGCCCACTTTTAAATTTTTAAATTTTAGATTTGTATACTTTGGCATCCAAGTTAATCTGCAAGTGGAGTTCCAAGTGCCAAACTGCGATGCCGGTATTTAATAATAATCATCAAAAATCACTTCCAATAACCCCGTCCTTCGGATGACCTGTGGAATGCCAAGAGCACTTGAGCAGTGCTTGCACTGCTGCCTCGCAACAAGAAGGTCCCTTGGTTCGATTCCCGCCTGTGGCGTTGTTGGCACTGCGCTCCGGTGGGTCATCGTCAGGGGGCCTTTCTGTTTGGGGTTTGCATGTTCTCCCCGTGCTCACATGGGCCTCCTACAACTTAAAAAAAGGAACCCAATTAAAACCACGCAGGACACTTTCCTGTCCCGCCCCCGACCACGACATGGATCTACACCTGGAACTGGTCCCAGGGCACTGACGTAGCGAGGACTGCCCACTGCACCTGGCCACCCCCTGGAGGAAGGACGGCTGGGAGGGGAGAATATGCAGAGGCTGAATTTCTCCAGCCACCACTCCCTGCGTGTGTTGAGTGCAGTGCATCTGTGAGACGAGTAATACAATTATTCTGATTCTTATTCTGTTTATTTGCCTCCCCTTTTGTCTTCATTGTTGATATGCAAGGACATCCACTTGGAGGGGTCGAGAAAAGAAAGCGATAGGAAAAACACAACCAAGGTTTAAGTATCAGCTCTTAAGTAAAATATACAATTTTGCCGACCATTGGAGTAGGCCATGCTTCTTGATGAAAAACAGTCGCAAGGCCTACAGATGCCACTCCATGGCCTGAGATTCCTTCTAAATTGTTATTCCCAGGGTTGGTACTTGTGTCAGAGGTACAGCATTGGGTGTCTTCCCTCCGTATGACAGCACAGCAGCCCTGCATGGGGCCGGATGCTTCCATTTCTAATAGAAATACATACTAACGCCGCGTGCCTCCGCATTCAGAAGGTCTTTGACCTGTAAAAGGTGCTGCCGGATGCATGACGGGGCACAAAATATCTATGACACCCCATTGTGAGAGACCGCGTCCACGGGTATGGGTCCGGGGAGGGCGACCGAGACTGTCGGGCGGCGAGGTGCCGACGCGGCGCGAGTCTCATTAGAACACAAAGCAGTAGGGAGTTGATCGGCGTCAGGGTCAGTTCGGGTCGCAATCCGGTCCGCCCCGCACCGCACCTCCCCCTCACACGCCGACACAAACCTGGCGACCACCGCTTAACCACGGCCATCATCCGGTGGCGTACAACACGCAGTTTATCTGAGCCAGATGGGACTTGCTTGCACAACACAGCGCTGCGCCATGCTCCTTGGATCAGGTCAAACGTGGAGGCGATCAGCCGGCCGACGCGGGGAGCGAGGTGACTTGACGGGTTCATCTGCAAAGCGCACGGGGAATACATCACAGGCGAAAATCTTGTGAAGTTATGAAGTCATTAAATCATTCCAAAACCTCATTGAGCGATCTGGCTCGGGTTTAACCCACACTTTTAGACTCCTCAATCTCTCAAAGGCTCAGCATCGTCTCTGACACCTCCATTATTGCTTTCTGCTTGGCCTTGGGCACCTGACACACATGTAACAGTAAATCAGATCAGTGTGAGCTTTGTGACGTTCGAGAGCCGCCCTCTCCGATCCGGCCACGGAGCCGGAGCCTCTCCTGCGCTGGGCGGGTCTGAAGGTCCGGGGCCCCGGTTCCATCGCAGCGCAGGCTTGTTGACCGGGGCCCGAGAGGAAGCGAAAATAAACCGGGGCGTCCCCATCCTTCAACCTTTTCAACGGCTTGACACCCAATTGAGCTGTCTTCCTTCGACCGGACCGCCTGGCGCTGCAGTCCATCATCCGCTGTCGTGTTCTGCAACCGCTGTCGTGGCTTCCACGGGCCGGCTCCGGGTAGCTGATGAATTTGGGCCTCAAGGTCGAAAGTGCCATTCTTCTAAACATGCGTGGACATATCTGCGGCGGTTCGTATTGCAGGGGGCAAACATGAGTCACGACGGCGCGTCAAACATCCACGCCGGGCTTCTTTTCCACAAAATGGGTCATCGGTTGAGCAGGGAAGGATCGTTGATCAATGCATTGAAATGCAGAACCAGACCAACCGCTGAGCAAATACAACGAGGCGAACAAAAACAAAGATTCATTTTCACTGAAGAAGATCAAAGGTGCAAATGCCTGTCATAATATTTGTCATAAAGCTCTTACAATAACCCCGCAACGACCTGCGACAGGCCCTGAATCTCGTTGCATGCAAATGCTATATGCATTCATCACATGATGCCCACGGCACTTCGCCAGAGTATACTGTGTACTTTGATCAAAATGCCTCGTCAAACCGCAAACACACACACACACACACACATACACACAAGCCACAACACAAACAATACTTTGCATGCGGTGTTGTTTGTGCACCGTTGGAAGTCCTTTTTTTTTTTAAATGCAAAAGGAACGGCTGAACACGTTTGCTTTCCGACGCCTTTTTCCCCGCGATGTCCCTTTTTGAGCAACGCTGTGTAGTGCTCTGCAGGGCAGCTCAGGGCAAGAACTTTGGAAAAAAAAAGAACCAGCGCAAGCTTCCCCCCCCCCCCCCCCCCGGGGGGCTTGAAACAACATACTACTGCGGACCCCAAAGTCTCTCCGGCTTAGCCGTGCGAGAGCGCTTTTCCCGAGTGTCCTCATTTAAACAGAGGTTTTGGTGACCCGGCCACGTCTGTGGAACCCGTGCGACACATTTCACAGTCTGCAGCCGCCCTCATCACACTCTCTGTGGGAAAGCTGGAGCCTCGCTGGGGGGGGGGAGGGGCGTCCGAGGTGTGTGCCCATAGCGACGGAGATCCAGGATCCGAGGAACCGAACAGAGGAGAATAACCGCACCTTTCCCCCCAGGGAACTTACGGGATCTGTTGCCGGGCGCGGCTCCACACGTGTCGGCACAAAGCCACGAAGCTGTCGACGGACCGCTGGCGTTGGGTACGTTTTAAGGCCTTTGCGCCGATAACTCAAAATACTTTGAGAAAGAGATCAAAGTCAGAATCTACACGTACGAGGTGAAGATTGGTGTATTGCTGAAAACGAAAAAAAACAAAAAACAAAAAAAAAAAAAAAGAAATAAAAGAAGACTGCAAAAATAGCCAAATATCCAAAGAAACAGAGAAATAGAAGACCAAATATACAAAAACATAAACAGAA
>NC_137207.1:22163362-22213362 GCF_960531495.2 Zeus faber
CCGTCTCCAACGTCTGTTTCTGTAGCGGCTCCTCAGGAGCGACGAGGGACGAGGATGAAATCAGAATGTAGATCTGCAAAGCGACCGCCCCCCACGGAGACCTGGAGGTGAGGCGAGGAAGGTGCCTGGACGAAGAGGGAAAACAAGGAGAGAACAGCATGACTGTTACCGTGGCGACGACGACAGCAACAACAGCCACAGAGCGACCGACGGCTGGAATGAGAGGACGGAGGAGGATTTTTGCATTAAATGTTTTTCGAAATCACTATATTTTGTCTGAAGATTAATATTTAAATCTGATCATGAATTGTAACGCAAGGGCCTGTTATTTCGCGTTGATTATTAATGAACTTTGGCGAAACAACGTCGTAAGTTTGGCACATTTTTGAAAGAATTCGGCTCTATACGGTTTGATTCAGTCGGTGGAACGATTCCGCTCGGCTCTTTATTGTGAATGGAATTCTCTCGAATGCTCACGACTCCCGACTCATTTTAGGGATTGATTCGCACTGAACGAATCATTTGCGAGTATCGCAGACGTTCAGCAATTCAAAGCGCGGCTGTGGCGCAGATTAGTTTATTCATCGTTCGGCGTTTTAAAAAAAAATGAGCGCACACAATGCCAGGGAAATAATGAGATGCCTCTCACACACCGCGCCACATGTCCCGGAGACGGGCGGGCGGCGGAGGAATTAAAATCATGAAAGCAAGAGCACAATAACGGATGGGCGAGCTGCAGAAAATGCCAGCTGGTTCCCAAAACAAAGAGATTTAATACCTAAGCCCGCCGCTCCGAATCCATCAGGCGGTGCCGTCGTCCCCCGTCCCCCATCCCCCGTCCTCCCGTCCCGAGACGCCGCCAAAGCCCTCGTTGGTATTTCCGACTTTTTCTCTTTATTGGTTTCGGTCGACACCGAGGGGCCGCGCCGAGATGACTCCGCAAAAGGACAAACGCCGGAAAATCAAATCTTCTTCGATCCGCGGCTCAAATCGAGACCCGTGATTCCTATTTTATTGCCCAGTATCAATAAAGCCTGTGTCCAGCTACCCATGGATTACTTGTCTGTCTGTGTGTGTGCGTGTGCGTGTGCGTGTGCGTGTGCGCGTGCGTGCGTGCGTGCGCGTGTGCTGAGTCAATTTGTCTTTGTTTCTTTGTTTGTGGGAGTGAGCGGGATGGATGGGAGGAAGGAACGGCGTCTGGACAGGCTCTGGCGGGCGGCGGACGCAGCCGATATCGACGTTCTGCAACAAAAAGAGCCTCCTGTCGAGTCAGCAGCACCGAGAGAGTTAGAGAGAGAGAGAGAGAGAGAGAGAGAGAGAGAGGGCTGGGGAGTCGGGGAGGAAGGGGGTTCTGGCCACCGGGGTCCCAAACATATGAATTATTAAGCACCCATCCCTGCGTACACTCTCGATGGACGGCGGAAATGGGCGGTGGGTCCGACGGCCGACGTCGGATCGATGGGATTCCGTCCGTGGAAGTGCTGCAGGGATGCGGGCGTCGGCGTGATTGGAGGGGGCGCCGGCCTTCTGAAAGTCCTGAAGGCTCACCCCAGGACTTTATTGATGAGGCCGGTGAAGCAGAAATTCCAAATTCCACGGAAAAAAAGAAAAAAAACAGGTAAATTATGTGAAATCGTGTTTTGATCCGGTGCTACGGGCTCAAAATCGCACAAATGCGCCGCATAGGTGGGTTCCACAGGAGCGGCTGCCTGCGCCTCACAACACGTCCCGCTCTGAAAGTGACGACCGTGCGTCGTGATGAAAGGTTCTACTCTTCCCCTTTTTGGAGGTCGGGTTCTCGGCGACTCACCCGGTAAAAAGAGTCGCTCGGTTTTCCGACTTTTCGGCCGCTTGGCTCAGTCGGCGAGAAGAGTGGGTTCGGCTCGGAGTCGCGGAGGGAACGCCCACAGGAACCATTCAATTCTGTTCAAATCATTTGTTTGTAAGTGTAAATGAGTCGTTCGATATGAGTGCCCAACGCCTGTTTTCACACCCGACTTCCGTCATCGAAAACATTTGTTCGCCGCGACGCAGTCGTTCGTGAGTCGCGCGTCGCCATTAGCAGACCATAATAACAACAAGCACGGTTCTATGCGAAGAAAATGAATTGAAAAACACAAAATCACTTCCAGAAGGAAGCGGCTTCATCAGCAAGGTAGATGAAATGATTCCACAGAGCAGAGGGGCCCGTACCCGACAGAAGAGCCCGTAACTGACAAAGGGGCCCGTAACTGACAGAGGGGCTTGTACCTGACAGAGGGTGTCCGTCCTGACAGAGGGGCCCGTAACTGACAGAGGGTGCCTGTACCTGACAGAGGGGCCCATACCCAGCAGAGAGTGCCCATACCAGACAGAGGGGCACGTACCCGAGAGAGGGGCCCGTACCCGACAGAGGGGCTCGTACCTGACAGAGGGGCCCGTACCCGACAGAGGGGCTCGTACCCGACAGAGGGGCCACTACCTGACAGAGGGGCTCGTACCCGACAGAGGGGCCCGTACCTGACAGAGGGGCTCGTACCTGACAGAGGGGCCCGTACCTGACAGAGGGGCCCGTACCCGACAGAGGGGCCAGTACCTGACAGAGGGGCCCGTACCTGACAGAGGGTGCCTGTACCTGACAGAGGGGCCCATACCCGGCAGAGGGTGCCTGTACCTGACAGAGGGGCCCTTACCTGACAGAGGGGCCCTTACCTTACAGAACCTCGATGAAGCCTGGAATCTGATCCACGTCTTGGCTTCCAGTACTTGAAGTACATTGAAAATTCAGTTTGAATGAAGTATTCCAGTGTTTTTTGTACACACTGAGCATCATGTTGGAGTCAGCGTTCCAAGTGATGACTGTGAAACAAGAGACGTTTATTTCCCTCGTCAACAGAAGCAGGAAATCTCATAATGTCATTTATTTGCTGCGACAGCGCGGCTGAATAAACACGATAAGGAAAAAAAATATGAATGAACAATCTCAACATAAACGAGACTCCCAAGGCCATTCTTGCCTTCTTTCGTTTGGTTTACAGGATGAATATTTATGAACGGGACGGGACTGCTTGTACGAAAAAACACACAGACGCAAAAAATAAAATAAAATCAAACCTGGAGATGTGAATCGATGAAATGTATTTTCAAAGTAGGAGACATCCCGGGTTTCGTAGCGGACGTTTCACAGCAGGGTGGTAATGGGTGCCCCGCTGCCCGGCTTGACACCGAATCCGAAAACGCATCAGACAGTCAACCCCCACCCTCTCCCCACCAGCGGCCGTCGGATGAACCGTGTCTGTGTTTCGCATCCCAAAGCATGTCAGAGGAAATGGGAGAGCTTGTCTTCCGCCCCCCCCCCCCCAAAAAGATAAATACACACATATTATTGACTTATATAAAAAGAGATTTATTGATGAGGCATTCATTGAGTCAATGTGGCCACATCCAGCGTCATTACGTGACTTATGGACTGGACTTTAAATTAAATATGACCGCATCCCAGAGCCGGAACACCATTTCGGAATTCGGTGTGAAGCGGGCTCAAGAGCGGCGCGGAGCTGGGGGGCTTTTTCATCCCCGTCTGCGGGTGATTAATGACGATTTCCCAAACGGTCCTCTGATCTGAAGGCCTACGTGTACCGCACGTCGCGTCAGTTTCCCGCTGACGACCCCTCGTCGCAGCTTGTCGCCCTCTTAATATTTCGGCATCATGTCATCTCCGGCACCGATGCCGCAAACAAAAATAACTTTTTTTTTTTTTACGTGATTGACATTATAAATACAATTAAACACGGCGCGGTTCATTCTGCCGTGACCCGATTATGTTTGAATGCCAAGAATTTGGAAAGGTTCAGGCTATAGAGATCTTAAAAAATACACATCTTAAATAATTCCACGGCACATATTTTAAATGCGTTGTTCTATTTTAAATGCTGATTTTGGAGCGGGTGAACAGATGAGCTCGGCGCGACTATTGCATATTCATTAATAAACCTTTCCAAACCCTAACCCCTAACCCTAGAACCAGCCTTTATCCCACACACTGGGACTGAGGCGTTGTAATGCCTCTTTTAAAGGGCTTCTATGGTGAAAGGACGTGAAGATTTGGGAATCGAAGAATTTTTTCATATGCCGCCGAGCGTTTGGGCGGAGGCTGGTGGGGATCTCACCATTACCCCCCCCCCCCCCCCGCCCCGTGTGAAAGGAAGCGTGGAGGAACGTGGAAGAACGTGGAAGCGTCTCTGGGCAGACGCCCCTGCCCCTCCCCGCATCCCTCCGGGCTCCAGCTGCCATGGCACCAGTATTACCCGACGCCACGTACCCCCTCATTCCACAGGATCCGAGGATCCGCATGTCCTTCCGGCGCGCGCTGCCTCCAAAGTTTGCCGGTTTTGGTTCCTTCTCCTGGCTGGTAGTTTCCGCGCCGCTCTTTTCCACCCGCATTCCTCTCCTTCAACCCTCGAAACCTGAGAAAAGCCAGTGAAAAACTGTAATTTAAACCTTATCGGGTGGAAAATTCAAGTGCAATTTTCTGAAATTGCCACCTTATCTTCCCCGATCTATTATCAGGCGGTGGAGGTGGTGTACAGTCAGGCAGGAGAGGTTTGCATGTGCCAAAGAAACCCACAACAATAGAAAAAAATTCCCCCCCGATATCCACGTTGTGTATCCGAGATCCAGCATCCCCGGGCCGACAGTGTGCTCTGTAATTTGAAAATGAAGATGGAGGGCATTGCATAATGCTGCAAAAAACAACAACAATTATTTATGAAAGCCTACAAATAGGCACCGTCGGCACCATTTCACAGGATTTCACAAATCGGCTGGATTTTCATGTTGCCTGTGGAAGAGCTCTTACTTGATATGCATGTGTGCTCTGCCTATTTGTGTTTGAAACCCGGTTGAAACCTGCATTAGGGGCATTTTAGGACTCGAACATGGTAACGTGTTATCTTCCACTTTCTTGCGTGTTCTGTGTAATTTTTTGTGTCTCTCTCGCTCTTGTCTCTCTCACCGCAGTTCCTCGCCCGGACACCAGATGTCCTCAGTGAGCGGTACCTCCTGACCACCACCGCTGTAGTGTAGGGTGGTGCACCGTGTTCTGTCCATGTTGCCGTTCCTGGACGCTTCCGGAGGCAAGTTTGTTCAAGGCCTCGCTGGATGTCGACGACTCTGCTTTGTTCTTTTGCTTGCCGAATAATACTCCATCTTTTAAGGCTGGGTCCCGCTTCTCCGTCTGCACGTAGCGGACGCGCGCGGGTGCCGGGGGTTCGGAGAGGTTGGCGAGGCTGTTTGCTTATATACTTTTCTGGATTTTGTAATATAACGTTGTGTGTCCACTGCTTTGTGTTTTTTTAACAAACTTTATTCTCATTTTTTAGAAACCAAGAATACCGAAAGACAAATAGAAATCCAGTTGGAACCTCATCCGCGCACCGCGCTTCCTTCCAGCTGCTACATTTATATTGTTCGTTGTCGAACCCGCCTCCCGACGGGAAGTTGGACAACTCAACCCATCGGCGCGTTTTGACGCGGAGGACCAGGCAAACGCAGCGCTGAGATTTGGGAGCCGTTCGCGCGTAGGCTCCTCTGCGACCTAGGCTTACCCAGAACACCCAGAACACCCAAGAACACCCCAGAACACCCAGAACACCCAGAGCTCCCAGAACACCCAGAACACCCGAAACATCTAACCTTCACTGCGTAGCTCCAAGGAGACGCCTATCTGTACTTTATGTTCGCAGGCTTCACAATCCAGGCTTTAACCCTTCTCCATTTCTGTGTCTTTCTTTTCAGTCCAGACCGTGGTCAATGGTAAATGGACTGCAATTTGTAAAGAGCTTTTCTCATCTTGTGAGCACTCAGAGAACTTTTATAATACCTGCCTCACATTCACACTCACACACGCCCACGCACACGCACACGCACACGCACACGCACACGCACACGCTCACATGGCGGTGGCAGAGGCAGCCGTGCAAGGCGCACACCTGCTCAGTGAGAGCAGTTAGGGGTTCAGGGTCTTAGGACACTTCGACGTGCTGCCAGGAGGAGCAGGGTATCGAACCAGGAACCCTCTGATTTCTGGACGGCCTGAACTGAAAGGACAAAGGACAGAGTTCAACTCCGCCTTTCTGCCTTCAGATAACAGCCCCATTCAATCCATTTGAATGTATGTCCTTCCCCATTGTTACATCCCATAAGAAAGGATATAATACAGAGATGTATTATACATACGCTGTATGCGATGGATTCACATCGTATTGCAAGTCTGCAACCCTGGACCTGCCCTCCCTCTTTGCATTGCATTCGTCTATCTTTGCTATGTCACGTAGGAAATTTTTAATTAGAGGTCACTGCGTTGCTGTAAAGCAGTAGTAGCTACAAAAGGTTATTTATAAGACTTCCCTGGAGGAAAATGAACAAATGTTACAGAATTCTGGGACTCATGAACAACACTGGGACCATGGAGGGATGCAAGGATGCACGGATGGATGCATCGTTGGATGGATGCATGGATGGATGGATGGATGGTTGGAGGGGCGCATGGATGGAGGATGCATGGATGGATGGAGGACGCATGGATGGATGGACCATGGATGGATGCATCATTGTATGGATGCACCGTTGGATGGATGCATGGATGGATGTATGCATCGTTGATGGACGCATGGATGAATGGATGCATCGTTGGATGGACGTATCGTTGGATGGATGCATGGATGGATGGATGCATCTTTGGATCGATGCATGGATGGATGGGTGCATCGTTGGATGGGTGCATCGTTGGATGGGCGCATGGATGGATGGACGCATGGATGGATACATGATTGGATGGATGCATCATTGGATGGATTCACCGTTGGATGGATGCATGGATGGATGTATGCATCGTTGATGGACGCATGGATGAATGGATGCATCGTTGGATGGACGTGTCGTTGGATGGATGCATGGATGGATGGATGCATCGTTGGATCGATGCATGGATGGATGGGTGCATCGTTGGATGGGCGCATGGATGGATACATGATTGGATGGATGCATCATTGGATGGATGCACCGTTGGATGGATGCATGGATGGATGTATGCATCGTTGATGGACGCATGGATGAATGGATGCATCGTTGGATGGACACATCGTTGGATGGACGCATGGATGGATGGATGGCTAACGGTCAGCCTCAGACAGGGTTAAACCTCATGGGATTCCTCGCGCTCCTCTCGACAAGATGCAACCTGGCCTTTCCCATGAGAATGTGATTCTGTCATTTTAAAAAGCGCCCTCTCTACAATATCTATTTGTTAATTTATTTCATTGATATTTCTTTACATCTTTGTCATATAGATATATTTTTCGTATTTTATTTTTCCCCTCGTTTTCTTATGGTCTGTATAGTCTGATGCTCGCCACCTATTAAAAGATATTAATGTTGCTACATACATGATAATTCATATTGTGTGAAGCATTTTCTCATATTTCTCATAATAATTACAACATCTGGAGGGTGGTGTGCTCGCACTGCAGACAGAGTCTTTGGCAATTTGTCTCAATTCTGTCCTTCAAAAGTCCTTCAGAAAGAGCTTTAAAAAAAAAAAAAAAAACACCTCAATGAAGACAGGACGCAGATATTTTTGGAAATAATCCCGATAACCCTCCTTCATAACAGACATAACAAAGCTGTTGAGATTCTTTCTTTTCTTTTTTTATTTTTTACCATCAAATCAATATCTTTGTTTCTCAACTCCCAGATAATGACAACCGCAAAGTGACGTGACTAATCCATACAGTGATTCCCTCTGTATGATTAGAACAATCATCACGCTCATTTGCTCTGGAAGAGTCGGTCTGCACAGTAACACAAAATGTTTGCACCTTGCATTTTAATTGCAATAATTGTAACACAACAGGAAAGTTAAAGGGATTATACCAATAATTAACATTAATTTATTCTATGCATAGACTCACACTTTTAATATAATATAAAAATATAATATATGAAGATATTTTATAACATAAAATATACGTATGTAACAATAATATATTTTTTATATATTTGGCTTGCTGCTCTGTGTTTTTTGGCTATTTATATATATTTGGCAAACCATGTTTTATTATTGTTATTATTATTATTATTATTATTAATAATAATATTTATTATTTATTCTAGATGTGTGAGTGAGGGAGGGTGAGTTGGGGGCGGTGGCGTGGAATGGGATGTGAACCCAGCATCCAGGGGACCCACTGCAGCGAGAAGCTAATCAAAAGCACACAGCCGGACAGAGGGATTGGGCCCACATCCCCTCCAAAAAACATGCAAAGAGCCAGAGATCAGCTTTCTAACGTGCACGAGACGATTGACGTTTGCCAGAGGGTGATGAGAAGAGGCTCGGGTGGAGGTTGGGGGTGGTGATGGTGGGTGTGTGTGTGTGTGGGGAGGGGGGGGGGGGGGCTATCTAGCAGGGGGCAGATTACTGGAGTATATGACATTCACAGTGATAACATGAAGTTAATATCAAAGCGGCGGCGCAGAGCGGCAGGAAGAGCAGGATGTTATCTCCAAAGAGCAGAAGAATGCCAATGTCTCCTTGTGTGTGTGTGTGCGCGTGTGTCTGTGTTCAGTTTTGTGTAGAGTGGGGGTTTTTTTAATAGCGCAATTAATGCAGACATTTGATTCCAAGTGCTTGATATAAAATCGAAGGAAAAAAACGGTCACGGCCACAACGAAGATAAACACTAAAGATAAATGATGAAAATAATGAAATGCAGTCATAAATCAGCCCCAACCCTTTATGTCTACCAACTGTGAACACAGCATTGTAAAATATTCAGTAACATTTAATTCCATGGAAATGACTAATCATACGTTTTCAATAGTTTTATCCATAACGACTGTTCATCGTCTCAAGAACAGAGGGGCGTGGTCTTGCCCCAATTAATATTCATGAGCTGGCATCTGAGCCATAGGTACAAACTTATTAAGTTTCACATAAAGCAAGCTCTGCGCAATGGGTGAACGGGGCTTCATAATGCGGCCGTGGCCTCCTAGTGTGATGATTTGGGTGACCCTATGTAAATGAGAGTAGCTGGTGACATAATCCGAATCAGGAAAAAAGAAAAAGGCTGAAATTGAATGAAGTAGGGGGCGTTTAAAAAAAAACAAAAAACGTAAAGGCATAGGATAAAAAAAGCATTTCTATCTTTTATCCGTAAGTTGTTTTTTCAAAGTGAAGGGACGATGCATGATGCAAGATGATGAGTTGTAAGTTCTAAGTTGGGTAACTGTGACAACTAAAAGCCAAGCCAAAAAACATGATATTTTTAGCTGTATTCTTTTCTTAGAAATATTCTCTGCTCTTGGCCATCCTCGCGGCCTCTGGAAAGACGTCCCAATGGCCGGGTTCATTATGGGTCAAGGCATGCTGCACGTACTCTAAGACTCTCCCATGGGAGGGTCAGGAGACAACCAGAGTGCCTGAGTGATCTAGCGGGCGTTAAAAAGTATGTCAGACATGTTCTCCGGCTCGGCTCAACACTTAAAGATTCATTAACAAGTAAAAGGATGTTATGATCAACTCTCAAACTGACAGGCAGGGCATGTCCTCATGCCAAGTGAAAACACATGCAGCAGCGTTGTCTGAGTTGGAGTTATGGACGTTTTTTTATGGCTGCTTGGTTGTAACCTGTGATCACTTAGGGGAAGAGTATGGAGCCTTGTGGAACACCATAAACGATAACATGGTGTTCGTAAACATTGGCGTACATCACAGGCAACATCTTTCTGGCAGCGCAAAATTCCTTTGCTAAAGCTAAGTTGGTTGACATCCTTGAAAATATCTTGCACATATGGATGATCATTTTTGTTGACCCCCAATAATCGAAAAATATGACGACTTGAGCTTTCCTTTATCAGCTTTGGTGTCTCAAATATATGCTATGCATACAATATTATATATAGTGTATCATTGTTTCTTATATCTGAAAAGATACATACCATACACACTTTTTAGTTTTTTGCGTGTTGGCCACAGTGACAGTGGTGGACTGGTCCTCTGGTTCTCGCGTCAGAAGCCGTTGCTCAGAGCTCCGCAGCGCGATCAGAGTGATTTTTAAGGGGGGAACTTTGTCAGTCGCTCTCTCACCCCCAATGTTTTGCCCCAGTCCAGTCGTGCACACTGACTAACCGTGTTAGGGTTACATTTAATATGGCTATGTGTTCAATTTCCCGTGTGACTTGAGAGAGTCATCAACCCTAAACGAATGAAGAGCTGTTTGTTGAGAGATTGGAGATTGAGATTGGACAGAGTTTGATGACAAAATTGCTGCACCTATCATAAGCCCACGAAACATGCTTCAAATCCAGTGAATGGCTGGTCTTTCATAAATTCACAGTAATTTATATTCAATAACGCATGTTCCATCTGCTTACAGTCACAATATGAAGCCTTTCAGGGACATACAAATTACATATTATTTACCCGCATTACAATTTCACTTTAGTTGTATTTCTGTCTCAAGTGGAAAGTTATGAATGGAAAAAATTACAGGGAAAAGCAAGTTGTATGCACTGCAATGTAGTGATCGCACTTGCACCCCATGTGCTATAATGTGGAGTTGCGTGTGTTTTCATATATTCTCTTTGAAAATCGACATAGAATAGTCTTCTCTGCTTTGCGTGCTGCCGCACGCGCTCACAGTCTCAGACATGGACATTTTGTCACCACAACTGAGATGTTCTTTGAAGTGATACGTGTGCATCCATACATGTGGAGTCACAACCATCAAATGTGCTCCCATCTTTGACCAGGCGCTGAATCCCCGGTTGACTTATTCCCCTTGACCCGACTGAGGCTCCAGTACCTCCAGAATCCACGGCATCACGGCTCTGTATGGAGACACGTTGTTTTTATTGCTCCTCATAGAGAAATTCCAGTAAGTGCAACGGCGGAGGAATATATAGTAGAGTGCAAGATATATTGCTCTACTCTACTCTAAAAATCAACTAAACAATTACCTCGGTGCAAAATGGTCCAAAAATAACATTGAAAAGTGGAAAGGAAATAAATAAATATGTAGGACACTGTGTGCAATGAGTGGAACAGTTTGTAATGTATATAAACTCACCGTATTAATCATTTCATATGCATATAAACCTGAATACAATCCATAATGAAGTATGGAACTGAATGCTGCTATTAAGTATCAACAGAATAATATTCCCTACAAATTGTGCTGAATATTCAATGTTTGCACTGGGATGGAGGCATGTGAAGACCGGGTCCTGTACAAACAGTTAATGAATCGACCGTTTGCATTTCTTCAAAACACAACAACTAAGGTACGTGCCAACTGTAGCTAGACCTCCTCGCTACACCTCCGTTGGATGAGCCTGTGGTTGAAGAAGATTCTCCACCCAACTTCACATACTGTCACGGAGGGCGGGTTGTGTTTTATCCAAGATGGACGTCGTTTTGGACCACGTCTTTGTCCGGGCTGTCCAGGTTCAGGCTTTTTCTGTTTTTCTGTTTTTCTGAAACTTGCCCTTGACCTTTCCATTGAATGAAAGGGCCTCAATTTGTAAACAGCGGTTGATGGTGAATATTGCAACATCCAAACAATATAACCATACTTGCGTGGCAACGGTGGCTTCCGGTCGTACTTTCACACAGAAATTCATTGCAAGGGTGGAAAAATTACGATTTCCGCATCTCGGAGCTGCCATCGGATGTGGAAATCTCACACTGTAGAGAATTGGAGCATTTCACGTGTGGGATCCGACTTTTCCTTGGGGGAGAAAAAAAAAAAAAAAAAAGGGGTTAGAGCTGGTTGTTAGTCGTTACACAGATTCAGTGTAAAGCTTCGGACCCATTAAAATTTGCTGCTTGACAGGCTTTGTGTTCCGATTGGTGTAAACCAACTGTGGCCTTCTGGTCAGATGTACACTCACTGAGAACTTTATTAGGAATACCTCTACACCTACTTACTGCAATTATCGAATTAGCCAATCGTGCGGCAGCGGTGCAATGCCTAACATCCTGCAGATACAGGTCAGCAGTTTCAGTTCCTGTTCACATCAACCATAAGAACGGGGAGAAAAATGTGATCTCAGTGTTTTCAACCGTGGCATTATTGTTGGTGCCAGACAGGGTGGTGGTTTGAGTATTTCTGTAACTGCTGGTCTCCTGGGATCTTCACACACACAACAGACTGTAGAGTTTACTCAGAACGGTCCAAAAAAACATAAAAACACAAAAACATCCAGTGAGTGGCAGTTCTGTGGACAGAAACGCCTTGTTGATGAGGGAGGTCGACGGAGAACGGCCAGGCTGGTTGGAGCTGACAGACAGGCTACAGTAACTCAGATAACCACTCTGTGCGAGTGTGGTGAGCAGAAAAACATCTCAGAATGCACAACACGTCGAACCTTTAAGGCGGACGGCCTACGACAGCAGAAGACCACTTCGGGTTCCACTTCTGTCAGCCAGGAACATAAAGCGGAGGCTGCAGTGGGCACAGACTGACCAAAACTGGACAGTTGAAGACTGGAAAAACATAGCCCGCTCGGATGAATCTCAATTTCTGCTGTGGCACACAGACGGCAGGGCCAGAACTTGGTGCCAACACCATAAATCCATGGACCCAACCTGACTTGTGTCAACAGTCCAGGGTGGTGGCGGCGGTATAATGGCGTGGGCACATTTTTCTTGGCACACTTTGGGTCCATTAATACCCAATGCTACAGCCTATTTGAGTACAGTTGCTGACCATGCACCTCCCTCCATGGCCACAATTTACCCATCTTCTAACGGCTACTTCCGTCACGATACTGCACCATGTCTCAAAGTGAAAGTTGTCGCAAACTGGTTTCATGAACATGACAACGAGATCAATGTTCTTCAGCTGACTTACTGGATCTGAATCCAGCAGAACACCTTTGCGATGTCATAGAACGGGAGATTCGCAGCATGAACGTGCGGCTGACGGATCTTCCGCACGCGACCAAATCATGTCAACATGGACCAGAATCTCAAAGGAATGTTTACAACATCTTGTTAGATCCATCCAAGAAACGAGGCTGTTTTTAGAGCGAAAGGAGCCCCCTCCCAGTATTAGCATAGTGTTCCTAATAAAGTGCTCAGTGAGTGTGTGTGTGTATCTATATACAGTACACACACACACACACACACACACACACACACACACACACACACACACACACACACACACACACACACACACACACACACACACACACACACACACACACACACACACACACACACACTTTTCGGGCCTGAAGCCGGCTCAAGACGCCCAGTCTGAAGAGGTGCATAAATCGGACTCACACCATCTTTCATTGCATGTACGTACATAAAGCAAACAACACCCAGGAAGGCCTGGAGGTGGAACCACCTCGCTGCCAGACCAGATCTCAGCAAGCGTCAAACCTTCAGACGAGCAGCTTTTAATTGGGGGAAAAGTGAAAGCTGGAGCCGTGCGCTAAGCAGAGCGTGAGATAACAAGCCCAGGAGGAGAATCATTACAGGAGCAACGCAGAGAAAGGAGGGTAGCACGGCGGATAGTGAAACAGGAGCAGGAGCAGGAAAGGGGATGAAAGGAAAACGCAGGAGGAGGAAAGGAGAAGAGCGAGAAGTAGAAAGGAGGAGTGTTACGTGAGAACAAAAAAAAAAAAAAAAAGGCAAGAGGGGAAAGACAAAGAAAATTGGGACGGGGAACGCCAAAGGCACAGAAGCGGGAGAAAGCAGGGGTGGAACCTGGAGGACGGGCGGGGGGATGGAGAAGATGGAGAAGATGGAGAAGACTTTTGGAATAAGTTAGCGCTCGCTAAATGAACGTTGTGATGTCAAGCTGGGGCTGATGGAGAAAAGGTAAAAAACACCTTTGTTGGCAGTTTTTTTCCCCCATGCAGCTCCACGTTCTTGGTCGTGCTGCCTCGTGACTCAAGACCCACTTCTGTTGCCCGGCACCGTTTTCACAACAGCTCACTCCCTACTACTACTACTACTACTACTACTACTACTACTACTACTACTACTACTACTACTACTACTACTACACCACCACCCCCACACAACTTCCCCGCTTCCATTGATCTGCTCAGGCGAAATATCCCCTGGTAACGCTTCACAGAGTTAACATATGAATTATTCAGCCATTTGCATTCCGCACCTGCCAGTCAGAATCTGCATGAACACTTCACTGAATTGAATTGAAACACGGCAACTCCATCAGTTCTCCGTCGGCGCCGTCCGTTCCGTCTCGTGACGTCTCGTCCGAACGCTAAAAGAACGCCCGCCTTGCCGCTTTCTCGTGGGATCGGGAGTTGAGGAATAGCACTACGGTCGTGTTCCACACAGCATGGTTTTTACAGTGAAATAATCCCCCGGCACACCACCCTCATGTAAGCCACGAGAAACATCATAAACCCACAGGAACTGGGCTTATTATTACGGTCTTCCAGGAGTCATGCAGGATTTGCGAACGATTTGCTCGTATTGAACAACTCTTTAAAATGGCTCGACAAAAGAGAGAATCTTCAATCCACAACCCGAAAGTGAACGACGGACTCCCGTTCGTTGTTCGCCCGAAGTCCGTCCTCGTCCGTCCACCGTGCGTTTAACCAAGCGAAACAAAAAGGAACAAAGTGACGGAAAGACGAACGACTCTTTTAGCTGAGTGACTCGTCAAGAACCGGATCTCAAAAAAAAGGGTCGAACCTTTCATCACAACTAATAGTCATCACTTTCAAAGTGAAACTAAGCTGCTGCTCTGAATGGAATGGATGGATTTTATGAATCACTGCATCCTTGTAATTTTGATCTTGCAACACACATTTTGATTTTAAGTGGAATTTTAAAAAACCTTCACGGCACACTGAACTACACTTCTTCTGAAAACCATTTGCAGGCCACAAAGACGGCATGAATGGCTTTGCATTATACCCCAGGAGTGTTTAACACCCCTCAACCTTTGAAAGCACAAATGGATGTTTTGGGACTTTTCCAATAGGTATAATACTAATTGCAGTTTTTATCCACAGCAAAGCAGCAACCACCATACATCACCACTTAATCTGTGTAATTGAAGAAGGAAAAATACCAATCATATACTAGACTTATCCAGAGCACACATTGGGGATCACCTTTTCAGTGAAATACTTTCGTCAGGGTATTATTATGTTTCCTCGCTTCCTCACTAGCGTTTGTAGAATTTCGCTGAAAACCTGTCGCGCCGTGTTGCAGTGCGAACCAGAAACCGTGGGTCGATAAATCCATCCGCGGCGCTCTGAACGCTCGCACGGCCGCTTACAACGGCGGTCTTGTATCCAGCCACATGGACAATTACAAAGCGGCGTCAGACAAACTGTGGAGGGCGGTGAAGGATGCTGAACGGACGTACAATGACACAGCGGAGCGACAGACGGAGCAACAGGACACCAGGCGCTTGTGGCAGGGGCTGCGGACAATGACCAACTGCAAGAGCGGCCCTTCCCCAGCCCAAGTCTGGACGCCTCCCGAGCCAAAGAACTGAACTTCTTTTATGCGCGGTTTGAAGCTGGCAACAGCACTGCTAGCTCGCCGGCTAATTGGAATTACACCGCTGGGGATGAGCGCGCATTCTCAGTGTCTGAGCATGACGTCAGAGGGCTCTGATGCGTGTGAACACCAGGAAAGCTGCGGGCCCAGATGGCATATCGGGGGGAGTACTGAAGACCTGTGCTAACCAGCGAGCCCAGGTGTTCACTAGGATATTCAACGGCTCCATGGCCGAGTCGGTGGTCCCGTCCTGCTTCAAGAGGTCCATCGTCAACCCTGCCCCAAAGATTGCCTCTCCCGCCTGCCTGAATGACTACCGTCCGGTGGCCCTCACCTCAGTGGTCATGAAGTGCTTGGAGAGACTGATTAAGGACTACATCTGCGCTTAACTCCCCCACACCATTGACCTGCTGCAGTTTGCGTACCGGCCCAACAGAACCACGGACGACGCGATTTCCCAGGTACTGCACACCACGTTCTCACACCTGGATGGCCAGACAGGGGGCTATGTGAGATTGCTGTTCATCGGCCACAGTTCAGCATTCAACACCAGAGTCCCCAGCAGACTGGCTGTCAAGCTGCGGGAGCAGACTGAACACTCCGCTGTGTGCCTGGATCCAGGATTTCCTCACAACCAGGCCCCAGGTGGTTAGGGTGGGGAGGCACACCGCCGGCATGCCCATCATGAACACAGGATCACGACGAGAAGGCCTACCGCGAGGAGGTGGCTGATCTGTCACTCTGGTGCCAGGACAACAGCCTCCTCCTGAACGTCAGCAAAACTTAGCTGATTGTGGACTTTAGGAGAGGATTACAATGGAGGATGCACGTGCCGTTGGTGATTAATGGAGCTTCTGTCGACAGGGTGAGCAGCTTCAAGTACCTGGGAGTCCACATCACGGAGGATTTAACATGGACTACATACACATACACTCTGGTGAGAAAGGCGAGGCAGCGTCTCAACCACCTCAGGCAACTGAAGAAAGTCAGGGTCTCGGTGAGGATCCTCAAGTCCTTCTACTCTGGAGCGGTGGAGAGCATCCTGACAGAGCAACACCACTGCCTGGTTTGGGAACTGTACTGCTCAGGACAGTCGGGCCCTGCAGAGGGTGGTGCATTCAGCCCAACGTACCACCGGAACAACCCTCCCCTACCTGCAGGACTTAAACACCAGGAGGCGTAGCATCAGAGCCCGCGGGATCATGAAGGATCCTCACCACCCCAACAACGGACTGTTCCGGCTGCTGCGGTCGGGCAAGCGCCTCCGCCCCAAGCTAGACTGAGACGGAGTTCCTTCCCGCAAGCCATCTGGACTGTCAACGCTGAACTCACCAGGGGCCCCCACTGAGACCCACACACACGCCCCCCTGCCTTACTGCACCGCATGTTGCATACTGAACTGTATTCGGTATTGTTACTGTGTTGCTGTGTCGTACTGTTGTATAACCGTACTGTATATCTCTCCACACACTACCTCTATTTATTCACATGCCACTTTACTGCACATATCTGTATATACATAATATATACAGATATGTGCATATACATAATATATACAGTCTATTCCTATTATTTCTATTTTGTATTCCCACTCAGTATATTACCTTTTTACTCTTATTTTTTTTTTTTTTTAAGAGATTCAAGATTTTTATTTGTCACATACATATACATACTTCCATACATATATGCAGTGAAATGTAATTTAATTACTAACTGCATTACGTTTTAGGAATCAGTAAGTTCAGTTGGTTTAGTTAGGTTGTAATTAGTTAGCTATTGTGTCAGTTTAGTACTTTTTGTTCATTATCACCGGGTGCGTTGCAAAGACATTTCCCTGCATTTATGTATGACAGTATGTATATGTATGTGACGAATAAACCTCTCGAATGGAAATGGAAATTACACAGACTTCACCACAGGAAGGAGATGGAGCGGTATGCACCGACACATCTGAGATCCTTAAGCATCAAACACACACACACACACACACACACACACACACACACACACACACACACACACACACACACACACACACACACACACACACACACACACACACACACACACACACACACACACACACACACACACAATGGCTTCCTCGTAATCTCACTCAAATGATTCCACTTTTCCCAAACAAGCAAAAGCAAATGTTATCTCCAGTGAACCAAAACCAATTTGGAATCATATAAACGATGTACCTGCCCGTGTGACGGGAGCTAAACCCCGCTCTTATCCGCTCCAGCGGCTTTTCCCGACACCCTGATAACCGGTGGAACCGCCGGTACACAGTCTGCTCCAAATGTCATTCCGATGCAAATTGCCGGAGTGGATATGTGCGAGAGCAGCCGGCTTAATGACTTCTGAGATGCTTAACGTCTGGCGATCCATCAATAGGAACCTCGTGTAAGTGACTCACCAATGAAGCTTATTCCATTGATCCGCTCACGAGAAATATGACGGAGGGCTCGGCTCTAAGTGGACCGCGGCCCACGGCCCGGGCCGAGGCCTGCTCCGGATGATGCATGCCGGGCAAATGGAGCGGCCGCTCGTCTTGTCATCGCCGGTTAATCGCCCCCGCCCCCCCTCCCCCTCTGGCCGGCTCCCGCCCTGGTCAGGCCACGGCTAATGGTCATGTTAAGCCACGTCCAACCCACCCACCCTACTCAACACACACACACACACACACACGCACACGCACACGCACACACACACACAGTCAATGTCACAAGGAAGTGTCCCCTCCACTCCACTCCGCTCACCTTCCAAGAGGGGACACGGAGAGTGCATTTGAAAGGTGTTGCAGTAATGGTGATGAATGTAGGTAAAGCCCCTTTGAAGCACCATCACCCACAATGCCGCACTCTGTATGCACGCCCTGACCGCAGCCATAGATTAGCTCTATTTGGACAGGCTTTTAGGATTTATTGTCTTTAATAATCAAGACATTTGAAGCAATACATAAAAAAAAAAAAAAAAGAAAAAACTAATGAAACCGCAGAGGCACGGCTAATCTGTCTAACGATGATATCATACCGCGATATTGGAAAGGTGGCTGATAAGATCAGACCAATCCATCGTTTCGAAGGGAAGTATTTTCCCCCGCGGGAGCCGCCGTGAGCTTATCTCGTTGGCACCGCATTAAAGTCGGAGTCGCCGGGGGCCCGGGCGGGAACGGGCCGGGGGGGGGGGGGGGGGGGACCGTTCAAAGAGGCTGCTTGTGTTTCTCTTCCCGTTCACTTGGGCGTCGTTTGGAAGTTCTGTATCTCAGGCCAATCTCCCCAACTTTGGGCATTTTCATAAAAATGTCAAAGGAAAACAACCCTGAGTTGATGCATGGGGAGCGCTGACAGACAGGCAGGCAGGCAGGCAGGCAGACAAATAGATAGATGACAGACAGACGGACAGACAGACAGACACTTTGGTGATTTTTGGCTGACGCTGTAGTTTCCTCCCCTTGTTTAACCCTCGACAGGTCTGCTTGTAATGTTGGCAACGCAGGAAACTGCTTATTGTTCCTGTTTGCGCATGATGAGTAAAGGTCTATGAAGTGGATTTGAATTGAGCCACCAGGAGAGGAGGCGGGGGGGCTGACCCCTCTCTCTCTCTCTCTCTCTCTCTCTCTCTCTCTCTCTCTCTCTCTCTCTCTCTCTCTCTCTCTCTCTCTCTCTCTCTCTCTCTCTCTCTCTCTCTCTCTCTCTCTCTCTCTCTCTCTCTCTCTCTCTCTCTCTCTCTCTCTCTCTCTCTCTCACATCCTAAGCATTTGTCTTAATGAAACATGACTGGGTGACCTCACACATGTCCCCCTTCTCTTTTAAATACCAGCCGAGGCTTCCTGCGCCACCATTTCCCCCCAGCACACGCGCACACACACACACACACACACACTCACGCACTCCGGAGGTGGAGGTCAGGCGGTTGGGGCCTCCGCTGCAGTGATGCACGACTGGCAAACGACCCGTGCGCAGCAAACAACAACTGTGAAATGGCTCGGGAGTCTGGGGCCACGCCGCAACAGTAGTCTGCTAACCCCAATCCCGTGACTCATGAGCGAACCGTCTGCTCACAAAGAGAAAACAACAACTGGGGATCAAAAGGGTAAAGGCATTTGTCATAATTCATATTGAATGTGTCTGCTTTACACTTTGCAGGGGAGGGGGCTGGTCAGTTCTCACAGGGGGACTGCAGGAATAAAACATTTTTATTCCCCACATTTAATTGCAGGTACTCACCTTATTCACATGTTGGGGGGGTTAAGTTTCCATTTACAAGGGCTATTTTTTGTTTTGCTCAATTTGAAAATGGAAGATAATGAATACAATCGAAAATAGATTTTTGAGAAACGGGATGTGCAGCGGATCGGAGATCGCTCCCTTTCCATTACGCATTTGGTATTAAGTTGCCATGTACGAGGGCTTTGTTCTGTTTTGTTCAATTTGAAAATGGAAGATAATGAATATTTCAAAAATAAAAACGTTGTTTTTATTTTTATTTTTTTTCGGAGAAACTGGGATGTGCAGCGGAACGGAGATCGCTCCCTCTCCATTACGCATTTGCGCATCAATATGCCAACATGCGGGACACATGTGCCATGCACGGGGCTTTTTTTTGTTTCGTTCAATTTGAAAATGGAAGAAAAAAAATACATCTATTGTTTGTTTAAGAAACAGGGATGTGCAGCGGAGCAGAGATCGCTCCCTCTCCATTACGCATTCGCGCATCAATATGCCAACATGCGTTCCACATGTTTGAATGAATCGTGTTTTTTTTAACCGACTCGTAAAGAGCCGAATCCCCAAAATTAGCCAAACTTTTAACCACCAGTGTCTGTATTTGGGGACCTACTATCTTTTACACTCATTTTTGGGCTGTGGCTGTAACAAATAACAAAGTACAACATAGTAAAATCTTGACCTTTTCGAATATAACGACCCCTTCACACCGACTGAATCGAACGAATGAAGAAGTCGGAAAAAACACAACGACTCTCAGGTCACTCGCAAAGAGCCGACTCGAGTGAAAACAGACACTCCTTTGGTCACAAGTTCCAGCCTGCGCCGGGGAACTCCGGCCGTTCTCACACCACGCCTTTTTGGGGCTGCTGCTACAACCTATAATGCCGTTCCTCATCCCCTCTTTTAATGCCTGTAAAAGCCTGACCTTTTCGAAAGAAAAAAAAAAAAAAAAAAGCACTCCGAAGCCGGCCGCACAGCGAGCCGCTCGCGAAGAGCCGGCTCTCCAGAAATAGCCGGAACTTCTCATCACTCGTCCACCGGGAGAGGAGAGTTAATCTTTCAACTTAGCGCGCCGGTATCTGCTGCCCACACGTGCACTTAAAGCCTATTTTCTCAACCATGAAAGCCTTCCTCCTTTTAAACTCTTCTGACCTTTTGGAGTGGAGGGTGCAACGCTGGCCGAGGAGGAGATTATTATAACCCGTGAGATAATGCCGTAATAAACGATTCTGTAATACGTCACATTAACCTCTTCGTGGGAGGATGTTACCTGGGGCCATGCTTTTGTCATACATATTATTATTAATAGTGTACAGAAATATCCAATATCATAACTATATTCATATTTATATTTATACTCATTCAAGACTTGCATCATCACTGCCACTTAGCACCTTTTTCATTTTGGGGGGAATTTTAATTTGTTCATATTTGAATTAAGAGATTTTTTTTATTTTCAGTACAATTTTTACATTTTTCTGTTATATATATTTTTTTCCCCCCATTGCGTCAGCAACATAAACGTATATGCTTCCCCACGCCGGTTGAGCCTTTTGAATTGAACGTGTTGGCACGGTGGCAGAGTGCTTCCACTGCTGGCTCACAACAAGAAGGTCCCTTGGTTCGATTCCTGCCTGGGGGGCCCTGTTGACACCGCGTTGACACCTGAAGTGGGTCATCTCTCAATCAGGGGGCCCCTCTGTGTGGAGTTTGCAGGTTCTCCCCGCGCTCACATGGGTCTCCTCCCATAAACAAAAAAAGGAGCCAAATTAAAAACATGCAGGACACTTTCATGTCCCGTCCCCGACCGCGACATGAATCTACACCTGGAAGTGGTCCCCGGGCGCTGACGTAGCGAGGGCTGCCCGCTGCTCCTGGCTGCCCCGTGGGGGAAGGACGGCTGGGAGGGGTTAAGTGCATTAGCACCTGAGACCAATAAACGGTTCTTCTTATTGAATGAAGGCGAAAGACGGGATGGTGGATGGGGTGATGAAATTCAAGGAAGGAGAGAAGAGAGGGAGAGGGAGAGAGAGAGAGAGAGAGAGAGAGAGAGAGAGAGTTGGACGTCCCAGGATCATTCTGCATTATTGATGGCTGCAGCAGGATTGATCCACGGCGACTTTACATCATTTACATGTTATTCACTGATGAATTATTAAATGATCACTGACTTGTGGCTCTGAAGGACAGGAGGACAGGAGGAGGACAGGAGGAGCACAGGAGGAGGACAGGAGGAGGACAGGAGGAGGACAGGAGGAGCACAGGAGGAGCACAGGAGGAGGACAGGAGGAGGACAGGAGGACAGGGAGGAGGACAGGAGGAGGACAGGAGCACAGGAGGAGGACAGGAGGACAGGAGGACAGGAGGACAGGAGGAGGACAGGAGGACGGGAGGAGGACAGGAGGAGGACAGGAGGACAGGAGGAGAAAAGGAGGAGGACAGAAGGAGGACAGGAGGATGTGAGGTGAGATGTGTGATGTTCATTTTCTGACCTTCAAACCACCGATCACGTTCACTAAACTTAACTCAGATCAAATAAAATAATATTTCTTTAAGTACGACATTGAATCACTTCAGCTCCTTCATGTCCTGCTCTGTGTGCCTTTCTCGACAGAAAAGAAGAAGAGAAAAGTCTGAAAAAAGTGGAAGTTTTAATTAAATTAAAATGGCAAAATAATGAATAAATAAATAATTTTTTTCACCTTTAAGGCTATAATTCCATCCCATTTTTAACACATTGATATAATATACATAGAAATTCTGAGGTTATTTAAGCGGGGGGAAAAGTTTGGGGTTTTTTGGGGCGTTTTTGAGTTTCGATAGCAGTCGCCGGCCACAATAAATTGATTTCACAGCCACCCCTGAATACAGCTAAACATACAGCAATATACAGAATATACAAAAAGTGAGAAGTGATTGACATGGCTGTAAAGGGTCTAAATATATAGCAGTCTGTTGTATTAGAACAATGTTTTTACAATATATTATATGCTTCCATTGTTGGGTATAACAGTTCACAACGCTTTCACACAGCTGTGAATGGAATAAAACTGACCGTCCTTGAACAATGATGAAAAAGATAAAAATAAATAGAAAAGTAAATTACAGTGAATGCATGGTAGCCCCTGAGTCACTAATTAAGAATTTCCACTTCTACTCACCGCTTCATACCCAGCGGCGTGTTACTAAACCCACATAAAGCCTAAACCTAATTAGACTAATTATCTCCGAAGCTGGTGATGTGTTTTATTTAGGACGCTTCATCGTGAAGTTTCGCAACCCGCTGGTTTTCAGAGCGAACTTTCGGGGCGTGACCGAATTCCTCATAGATCCTTGTAGGTTGAATGAGTGGGACTATAATGCCGCCCGTGGATGTTAATAATGTAAAACAGGAATAGTGAACATGAATATTCATGTGCTCCCATGACGGATCTGTGTAAGGTTGGGCGAGGTTGCCTTACATCCCCCCGATAAAATTGTTTTTAAATTAATTATTTGGACATCGAGCCATTAGTAACTATCTCATCTGTGAAAGCTCATTTTATTCCCTATAGATTACAAATCCGAAAATTTGCTAATGTATAATAAACCATCACAGCTTTGGCGGCAAGGAATATTAATGAGGGAGGTTATGGAACGCAGCTATTAGGCTGCCTTCACACCAGGAATTTGCATATTTGCAATGGTGTGAGATTTTTCTTTATCCCTTGCATTTTGCAATAGGAAATTAATAAAATGTAATACCATGGCAAATTCCGCCAAAGTAAAACCCAAATCCGAAACGCTAACTCCAAGAATTGCAAAAAGAAAGCCCCTTCAAAGGTCTACAAAACCAAAGCGGTTCTACGATCGGTCAAATTTCCTAATCCTAAACCCTAACCCATAGGAATTGATAGAATGCAATACAATGTCAAATTTCACCAAAGAAGAACCCTAATTGTAAATCCTAAGAATTGCCAAAAAAAAAGCCCCTTCAAAGGTCTACGGAATCAGAGCGGTTCTACCACCGGTCAACAACGCAAGAGCACGAGTCAAATTGCAGAACCCTAATCCTTTAAGTTCCATGGAACGGTGGCATGCATTTTCAGAGAGTTGATAAAAGCCTAAAACCAAACAACAACAAACAAAAACAATGAATAAATTGTGATTACGATACACTGACCTGGTGACCTGGTGACCATTGATGGTCAGTGATGTCTGCTCTGCAGGTCTTGGTCCTCCGGGTCCTGGTCCTCCGGGTCCTGGTCCTCCGGGGTCTGGACAGTAGGTCTGATCTCTCTCTGGACCCAGCAGCTGCTTTTATCCGCTCAACCGACACACTGTTTCAAAACATTCCTTTTACGCTATTTTACCATTTTATTATTTCACCAACACATCATTTTCGGCGGTAAACACAAAGTTATTTCACGTTATTTTAACTCGCTGGCAAACAGATTTTTTATTTTTTTTAAAGATTTAGATAAACACTCGGCGGAGCCCGTGCGCCTCCTTTTGACTTCACCTAAACAACCTAACCCTAAACCCTAAGCCCTCAATTCTGACCCTAGCCCCTAAACTCAATCCATAACCCCTAAACCCTAAGCCTAACCACTGACCCTAAACCCTAAACTTCAATCCTAACTCCTAACCTCTACCTATAACCCCTAAACTGGAATACTTACCTCATACCCTAAGCCTTAAACTCTAACCCGAACCCCTAAACTCTTAACCCTAACCCCTATGCCCGAAGCTCTAACCCTAAACCTTAAGACCTGAACTCTAAACCCAGCTCCTAAACTCGAACCCTAACTCTAAACCCTAACCCCTAAACTCTAACCCTAACCCTTCAACTTAAGCCCTAAACTCTGCCTTTACCCCTAAATTCTATCTCACCTTAATCCGAACCCTCCTCTGCAACCAGACGCAGCCCGTGCACCCGCCCTCATAGGGACCCAGTCAGGAAACGACGCACCACCAAACCTAACGCCTGAGCCTAACGCTACTACACGATCAGGCAGCAAATGTAGTTCCCCACCAAAAGCGAAACAATTGATTGATTGATTGAATGATTGATTGCATTTGATGCTAAATACTCTTGTCAAAAACGTTGGCGCGACCACCTTCTCGCCAGCGTTTCCACAGAATCGACAGACTCCAACAGCGGCCTTCCTGCTGCCTTGTCAAAATCCGACGACCTGTCTATGGAGAGAACAATCACAGCCCATCTCATCAGAATTGCGTTTCAGGAGACGTCCATGTTTTTTGACATGTCGCTCCTCCCAGCCGCCGGCAGACGCCCGCGCCTCCCGCGGAAGCTGCAGAGTGCATTCCAGCGACATCCAAGGCGGTCGCCGGAGGACGCCGCCGTCTTTCATTCCTCAGACGCTCGGATTCGCCCTCCGTCTGGGAGGTGGCCCCGCGCTCAGGCGACGCAGCTCACGGCTAATTGAAGAGTCTTCATCCATATATTTATAGCCATACTGTTCCTCCTTCCATACCTTTTTTTTTTTTTTTCTCTCTCCACGGTTCAAACAACTCATCACAGACCGCACATCGGCATCGAACATCTGTCACTGGGGGTTCGACCCGCGTCACATCCGCGAGACGTCGAGACGTCGCTCCTTGGAACATCTCTCATGGTTTGTTGTTCAAAATAACGCCATCACATCCAGATATAGCGGCGGGCGGGCACCGCGGGGGGTCCACGCCGCAGCGTGAGGACATGCATTTTTCTGATGCGGGCGACGTGAGGAGCCGCTGTGGCGACATGCTATATTTTGTTCTTTGTGCGATATGCGCGCTCCGTCTCCTGGAAGGCGAGAGGACATCTATATTGGACGACGTGGCGAACAGCCACACTCACTTCCCCACCCGCAGAGAGCCGTCTCACCGAGACGGGGCTCGGGCGGGGATTTAAATAGAATATGTAATTGAAATCATCCCGAACCACCCCGCTCATCCAACTCCAACCACCCATCCACCCACCCACCCGTCCGCCTTCCGGATTTTTTTTTTTTTCCGGCCGAGTGCTCCCAGCCTCGACAGGTGCAGCCGCAACCAGGTGGCCGTCCTGTCGGGTGGTGCGTGCGTGCGCGTGCGTGTGTATGTGTGTGGGGGGAGGAGAGCGGGAAGGTCACGGGTGCAGATCCCCCACATCAATGTGTCCTTGGCAGCCATAGCTGTCAAGACGTCCTTGGGCGTGACTGGTGTTCCCGCTGCAAGTCCCTGCTCCCTGACCCTACCCACTGCATCATCTAGTGCCACTATACATACATACTGTGTATATTACACCCTATATGCATATACTATACTGTACATAGTCTATAGAAGTGACACCAGACTTTTCCTCTGCCACCGCCACACTTTCTTATCATGAAATCATCCCACCACTACCCTGTTAACCAGTGAAAACATCACAAAATGCCCCAAACCCGTAGAACTGTGCTTCTTATAACCATCTGATCGGCCGATTAAGAGTCAGTGACGCAGGACTCGCAAGCGATTCGTTCGCAGCAAAACAAAAGAGCGGGCGAGTGGGCGAATCCTCAACGAGATTGTTCTCAACTGAGAACAAATACGGCAGACGCCAAGGCCAAAAAATAAAAAATTGAAAATAAAAATCAAGGCCTCGGCATTCGGCGTAGTTCATATTAAACGGGACACATTTACACTTTTGCATTGCAACCAAATAACTTGTTCGGGACGGAAGGCGATGAAGGCCGTGAGGGTTTCCGCTCACAACTCGGAGCCGGACCCCGCTCTCCCGGCTCGCGTTTCGGGGAGTCGGCCGTCGCTCGCCGCGCGTTCGCACCGAGCTAACCCACCGAAGGAAGGCTCCGAAAAGAATCGGGACGACTCTTTGCTCTCCTGACGAGGTGACTCCTCCAGGGACGAACCGCCAAAGGAAGCGTCAAACCTGTGGCGGCTGTGCGCAGTCGTCACTTTCCGCCTGGACCCTGAGCTGGTTCTGGCGAATCCGACGAATGAGCACGGCTTTGCAGTTTTGATCTTGCGACACAAGAGCTGGTTTTCATTATTCATGTATTTTAAGCGGAAGACGTTGTTGTCATTTGTTTATATTAATAACCTAATACTCGCCTGTGGGAGTCTTACCCGCAGCCAGGGAGGAACAGTTGTATTATATTTCAATTTTCATTCAAACTCAATTCAATGTAAATTAAATTTCACGTGAAATCGATGGGACTCTCGGGTGTTTCCTTCCTTTCCTCAAACGGGTCCGTCTCCCCGTCCTGCGATGAGGGTAAACAACCCCGAGGAAAGTAACACTTCCAAACAGACTCAAGAGGAGCAGAACCACAAACTCAATGACTCACACGCCTGTTTTGCTCTTGTCCCCCCGCCCCCTCCGCTCTTTCAGGAAGGATTATTTCGACCTTCTCGGTGTGCAATTGGCCTTTTATATGTTATTATATTCATTAAAAAAAGAACACTGTATGTGTCAAACCGCATAGCAACAATGTGTAGAGCAACGGGAATGCGGGCGTGAAGACAGATGGGCGGCATTGAAGGACATGAGAATAGAGTTGTGTATGAGTGCTGTATATAGGCATTTGTATCACACACACACACACACAGTCAGAAAAAAAGCATTTTTGTTTCACTGAGGCCTTTCTTATAGATGACGGTTATTATTAGTAGTAGTAGTATTATCAATAAACAAAGACAAAAAATATGCAGTAGAACTTGAGGAAATGGAAACGTTACTTCACCTTAGTGTCAGTGACAGCGCTTTGCTGCCCTCTGGTGGATGACAGTAGGTTGACCGAAGGATATTAAGGATCATTATTTTGGGATAACAACAACAACAATAATAATAATAATAGTTAGAATAAATTAACCTCAGAGGCATTACTGAGTTAAATTTTGACTTTTGAATGAAATTACGACCAGATGTTTATGATGTATTTAGATGTTTAATTAAAGGCAGAAACATATCGCTCCAATTTAAACAACTTGACCCCCTTCTAAAAAAGTCTAAACAAGGCTTGATGAAATGAAAAGGAAAAAAACAACAACTATCATTTGTTTATCAACTATATTTGACAGATTTCACATGTTCTTTCTGGACCCTTCAGACAGCTGCATGACAAAACACATTTTGGGCAAATGGTCTAATCAAATGGTCTTTAAATGTTAAATTACCTTTGTAACCCAACATGGAATCTGGATCTTCACTGTGTTTTTCCAATATATTTGTAAACACATCAGAGAGAAGCAAAAAAAAATTTAAAATAAAAACACTGCTCTGTAACTGTAAAGTAAATCTCCATGACGACATATCCCTTAAAAAAAGGCAAAAATCCACACGCACTCAGCTACAAGGAGAGTCAACATTCAGTGTGCGGTATTTCCCAAATGCCGTCGAGTCCTTAATTTCCCTAAAAAGCCAGAGTCGTGTTTCCGTCACGTTTTTCTTTTTTTGGGGGGGGGGGGCTTTTAACTCCAACACTCAGCACTTTGTCCAGCACCTCAACAAACCAACACGAGGAGAACGAGAAGAACAAAGACAGTTACACACATGACAATGGAGACAGTGGTTTTTTTTTTGTTTTGGTTTTTTTCACAAGTCAAGGTGCAACAGCCCGTGGGCACAAGCCCGGGCGCCCATTTCTGATGCAAGACCCGCCAACGATTCGTTCGGAGCGAACAAAGCTTTTACGACTCGGGAGTCGGGCGAACAGGAAATAATGACGGAGGATTAAACGTGCATAAAATGGTTTGGGTGAAGGCATTTGGCATAATTCATACTGAATGTGACCGATTTACACTTTGCATTCTTCCTAAATAAATAATTGTGACAGTATTAAATGATTATTGTGAGAATTCAGCGCTCAGAGCCGATCCGACTCTTCTGACTTGTTGTATCGACTGAATCAAACGAACGAAAGAGTTGGAGAATTCTTTTTTTTTTTTTTTTTTTGTCACTCGTAAAGCGCAGAATCTCATCAGCCTCCCCCTTTGTTGGTGTGCGCGCGTGCGTGTGTCTGTAAAAGCCTGACCTTTCAAAAATAATGACACTGAAGCCGACCTTACACCGAATCTGGGAACGCATAAGGCAGCGGGACCCTGCCCTCTAGTGGCCAGCAGACAGACTACATCTAGGTGTCTCATCGAGCTGCTTTACTCTGTTTTCCCCCTTTGCCATTTTCACTGAATGGACGCGAAAAAAATCGGCCTTTGTTTCCTGTTTTGGGAAAAAAAAAACAACGTTATTTACATACGGCACAGCAGAGGAGGCGGAGCATATCACAGAGGGGTGGAGCTAATTGCAGAGCGCAACGGCTTTTCGCGTGAATCCAACATTTCCATAGAAACGAACGGACATGCGGTTTGCGTTGTCGTTTGTCCCATTCAGTGTAAAGCCGGCTAGAGACGTCCGGCGCGGCCATTTGCCGCGTTATGACATAACGCTGAAGCTTAAAAAAAAAAAAAAAACTACACATGAAATACAAACACATATCCCAGAGCATTTGACACTGCAATGACTGTTGACGTTTTGCAATAACAACAGACTGAGCCTCCTCTCGTAGAAGCTTTCTGCACGCGATCTGATAAGAGGCTGCAGAATGAACGTTTCTCTGGCACGAAGGAGGAGTCCAAACTGTCAGTGCGAGAGTCCCTTAAAGGCAAAGTCCAGCAGATTTGACCTCCTGCGTTCCCAAAAAAACCGACCTTTGACTTCCCCAAACTATATTTTATAAATATATATGAAACCTTGCGGTTCCTCATGTCAGGAGCTGGGCCAATATCGGTATAATGGACCATTATATTCACTCCATTCTGGTGGAAAATATTGTAAAACGATAGGTTTCAATTCAAGGTTTCAATGTAAATAGATAAACATTTCACACTTTTAACTATGTTTTTCAATGTGTTGGCGGCGTGTCCCATGCACTGGAAAGACAACGTCGATAAAGTCAATGGAGGGAAAATAAAACACCATTAATTCTTTCTTTCCTCGCGTCTTTCATAATGATATTGAACATTTTGGATCGGTCAATGAAATCCGCGTCCAAACCGGTTATAACGGAGCAAATGCCCCTTTAAGAACCCGGAGCTGAGTGAAAACTACCGTAAATACAGTACGCAAGGGATGTTCATTTGATTGTAAAAATATATATTTTACGGTAAATTTGTTCATTCCCCAACTGTAGTTTTGACGGAAAATGAGAATAATTGTTAAGAAAGGGACAAAATAGCTTTTAAAAAAAAATGGATATTTGAGCAGTCTTCTTAATATAAGGAACCATAAAATAAATGTATTTCCAAGTGAGGAAAGTGCCAAAGGGCTTTCTGTACTGATATCGATGCAGCTTCTAGACTATTTCATCAAACCACTTCTGACAGAAAAGCGGGGGAAAGCGAAGGCTCAGGAGCAAGCGAGGCCGAACCAAGGGCGACGTGGCACTGCAGATCGAACGAGAAAAAACAAAGAAATTAAAAATAAAATAAAAATCTCCATCGTCGGGTCGAAACCGGCCGATCGGACCCTACGAAAAACATTAACAAGGTCTTTGAAACGTCTTCCTCCTGGAGTCACATCGAGGAAACAAAATCCTCCCCAACTGGGAAAAGATGAACCCCCCCCCCGGGAAAAAACGACAAAACAAAACAAAAACATGGGGGAAAGAAAAAAAAAAAAAAAAAGAAAGTGCCGAAAGAAGACGGAGAGGAACAGCAGCTACGTCGGCCTCCACCTCGGCGCTCTCTCTTTGTATCGTGCATTTGGGATACTGTCAAAATTCCCCGAAAAAGGCTTCAGAGCCACGGATTCCTGCCGGCCGGCGGCCCAAATCAGAGGCCTGATGCTGGGGGAGGTCTCTCTCTCTCTCTCTCTCTCTCTCTCTCTCTCTCTCTCTCTCTCTCTCTCTCTCTCTCTCTCTCTCTCTCTCTCTCTCTCTCTCTCTCTCTCTCTCTCTCTCTCTCCTCTCTCTCTCTCTCTCTCTCTCTCTCTCTCTCTCAGTACTTATTAATCCCAAAGATCCGGACGCCGTGCAGCTGCGGCAGCTTGGGGATCAGCACCGTCAGCAGGGACACCGTGTTGACCACAAAGTGGGCGCAGTCGTACTTGGTGTAGAAGCTGGTGAGGATGTACCTGCACCCAGGAGAGCAGAGGGTCGGGGGGGTTCAGAGCACAGTTTCCCCAAACGTTTTCTCTTGTTTTGGTTTTTTTTTTTTTTTTTTTTTTACAATTAAATATTCCTTGATTGATAAAATTGATTAGTGTAGCCTTGCAAATTTGATCTTGCAACGCAAGAGCTAAGGTACAAGATTTATATATTTCGTCACGTGGAATCTGAAAGTTTGTAAACGGAGCTATAACTTAAACATTTTCCAAAGTCTAGTTTAAATATATGCAAAACATTTTAAGAGTTTTCAAGGACCTGCAGTCAACCATTATTAGCAGTGATTTACTTGGTTATCGCCATAAAATAAAGTTTGGGTTCTGACCAAAGTGAGATAGCGATGGGTAAAATGACAAATTTGGCAATGTACAATAAACCAAAAGATTTACTATAAAATTAAAATAAACAAATGAAAAAAACACGGGGCATGACGGAGGAACCGGAAACGATCTATAAGGATTTCATGAAACCTTGCGCTGTTTTCCGTGCTCGAGGCGGATTGTTGTGAACTGAAAACAAGGCCGTGCACAGTGCACTTCCTGTTTGCAACCAGACACAAAGCTGCAGACACACCTGGACAGATGTGGAGACTTCCTGCTTGCACTACGGATGGAACAGTTGGATATAGATATATACATGAAACACATCATATATATATAAATATATAATTTGTTTTATGTATATATTTATACACAATATATAAATATCATATATATATATATATATATTACACACATATATATATATACAAACAATATGTACATACTGTATATACATAATGACAAAATGAAATATCAAAATATTTGATTCAAATCCTTCTTCCTTTAAATTGAAGTGAAAATAAAAATTGCTCCGACGAATCATTTTAACTGTTGACAGCCCTACCAGAGCCAAAGCAGCTGCTCTGGTACGCAGCCGGCGCCGAGGGAAACCCCAGGGAAGCCCGGCTTGTTTTTCCGCTCGGCGACAGCTCGCCAGTTAAACCCGAGGGCCGCGGCGACGGGCGACAAGGGGCAGGGCACGATTTCAAGCGTTCCCGTGATCAACTTACAGCACAATGGGCGTGATGGTGAGGAACTTGCGCGAGGCCGTGAACTGCACGCCGTAGTCCATCTGCTCCCAGTGCGTGAGGAGCCGGGCCTTGCCCTGGTCCGGGGTCTCAAACGGGGTCCCCTTGACCGTGTGGAGCAGCAGGTACATGCACTGCAATGAGACAGACCATGACACTGACACACTGACACTCCTATCTATAGCCCCCTCCCACTTGCGCTGAAAGCCGTAAATCCACTGGCATGGTTCCGTTTCGGCGTCACGTGGGAAAGGGAGTCTCGGACGTTCCGTGAAAGTCGTTCCGTAAAAATCTTGAGGTAGTATAATTTCCGGGGAAATGCCGGTACAGGTGTGTGGGAACGGAAGCAGTAACTTTGCTGTAAAGTAGGGGCGGAGCCAAATGCAAATAAAGCACAAAGCAGGGGTTTTCCAAATATGTATTTCGTACAAACATTCAAAAAAAATTTTGTTTTTGGGAAGAAAATCAAATTAAAAAGTAAATAAATAAATATCGGGAATAATGGCGATTCCGATGCGAACCGTCTCACTCGGCTGCAAAGACGAGAAACTGAAACACATCTCGACGGAGGCAGGTCTTTATATTCTTAAATTGTATTATTTCTCTTATTAAAAGTTCCACTCAGACCCGAGACGTGTCTTTTACAATGACGGGTGCGGCGCGCTGACATCGCTCCGCTCCCCGCCCGCCGCACCGCAGGGCGGCGCCGGAGAGGGGGCGAGCGGACAGGGAGAGGGAGAAGGGGTGGAGAACGTTCCTTCTCCGGAGACGGAGAGCGGTAGGTAGGAGAGCTGGAAAAACGATCGCCCCGATTCTAGTTACATTGGGTGACTGAGACGGGGAGCCGAGCGCTGGTCTAAAAAAAACATTCGGTTGCCCAGTCTCGCGTGATATTAGACGCCTCTCGTGCGAGCATTACGTACTGTATCCGTAACAGTCGTCGTGTGGGAATCAGACTGCACACGGAACTTTTCCCTAAAGGAGGCCAACGTGGGAATGATGCCGACTGCCTGCCTACCAGATACTTTGATATTTTTTATCCAGCAATGTTACGGACTCCATGTGGGAAAGGGGCTTATCTCTCTACCCATCTTTCTATCATCCATCCATATTCATCTACCTTATCTACCTTATCTACCTTATCTACCTTGTCTGTCTGTCTGTCTGTCTGTCCGTCTGTCCGTCTCTCTCCACCCATCCCCCACTCACCAGGTTGTGGATGAGGTTGGTGAGGGTCCAAACCACGGGCACGCTGGCGAAGGGGATGCTGAGCAGGATGACGTGCAGGAGGCCGATGCAGAGGATGTAGGAGAGCCACATCCCGCGGCTGTTCATCACGCGGGTGTTGGGGTTCACCTCGCTGTGCGCCGTGCCCACGTTCATGGCCGCCGGCGGGTGCACGGGTATATATGTAGGAGGTATATACCCCGCTGTGAGGCCTCCAGGAGTGTGACATGAGTAAGCCAATACGTTAAAAAATGTATTTCTTTGTGTTTCGTTTCTCCAACTGACTGAGATTGACCACCCACCAAAACAATATCTAAACATTTTTTTATAATATATATTTATAGTATACGATAAATTATTATACAATATTGTTAATTTGTATATTTTTTATATTACATTTATAACAAACATGTTCCTATAATCAGATTAAAACTGATATTTAATATGCTTAAATACATGTATGAGGTTATTTGAATGTTGTTGTCTGTAGGCCTAAGAGAGTTAAATATATATATATATATTATTTTTACAAATTTTAACTAAGTTTAAGGCAGGTTTCCAGACATTGTTTCCTGAGTGTTTAGGTTGAAATTAAAACTTGATACATTCAAATGTAGTGAAGACATCTTCAGAGTTTCTTTTAGGACCTGCATACATCCTGATAGCTGCACCCAACACCACCATTAACAGTGTATGTACTTCGTCATCACCATAACATTGGGTTAGGTTATTCCCATAGAGATAAATAAAAAAAATGAGAAATATACAATTAACCTAAACATTTAATAAATAATGGAAAATTTGCCAAATATACAATATTTTATAATATATGTGTATATATACGAATAAATAAATTATAGATAAACCGAAAAAATGGCAATATACAATACTTTTTTTTTAAAGAATGGAAAAAAATACCAAATATAAAATATTATATATAAATTAATTACAAATTCACAAAAAAAATGCAATATACAATTAACTTAAAAATTAAATAAAAAATGGTAGAAATTGCCAAATATGCAATATTATATACATGAATAAATAAATTATAAAATAACCGAAAGTGGCAATATACAATAAACTTAAAATGTTTTAAAAAGAATGGGAAAAAATGCGAAATAGGCGCTATATATATATATATATATATATATATATATATATATATATATATATATATATATATATATATGTGTGTGTGTGTGTGTGTGTGTGTGTGTGTGTGTGTGTGTGTGTGTGTGTGTGTGTGTGTGTAAATTTGAAATTAACCGAAAAAATGGCCAAACACAATAAACTCAAAAATGAACTGCAAAACAGAAAGAGTAGATAAAACGAAGCTACATGCACACAAACAGTGTAAAATGGGCACAAATCCACAGGTAAAAGTACGAAAGTGGAGCCAAAGAGTGAACTTTGAGACCGCAGAGCAAGTCAACAAACTGGCCGACACGAGTAAACAACCGTGACTAAACACAGTTACACGGCGAGCTGACGGAGGAGCGGGCGGAGGAGCTGCGCCTCCACCTGCGGTCAGTGAGCACAACGCGCCGCCTCGAGTAAATAAACCGTGATACATACAGCGGGAAGATGGCTCCAACTCCGGGCACGGACACGGGCTCGCTATCGCGGCTCTGCTCCGACCGACGGCCCGGGCTGTGCCACTGCTACTGTCGACGACGAGGCGTCCGGCGCGTCCGCCGCTTTCTCTCCCGTCGACGAGGCGACGAACGCGGACAAACAAGCGGCCGAGACGCGGAGCCCGGTCCTCCGTCGGCTCCCCTCGAACAGCTGGCGAGACAACACGGCACGGCTCGCCGTGGAAACAACGTCATCGCTGCGGGAGGAGCCCGGCGCTCCCTCAGCGCGTTCGGCTGCGATTGGCCCGCCGCCGCCACGTGACGGAGCAGGCGCCAATGGCGACGCAGTGCGATGAGCGCGCGTTCGGCGCCGCGCGGCGTCGTTCTTTTCGAGCGCGGCCTCTCCGCACTTGGCTGCGATTGGTTCGCTACTGTCACGTGGCGCCAGCCGACCAATCGTCAAGTCAGTCGATGGAACCGTGACCCCGTGTCCCCGTCACCGCTGCGTGTGACGTCATGGTCGTGGGCGGTGCCGGAGGGGAGTTGGAAGTGGAACTGCATTGAAAATGATTCCATTTTTATTTTTTTAATTTTTTTTTACAGTAAATGATTTATGAAACTAACTTCTAAACTTCTACTTAAACACGGAACAAGATCTGTTTCCGCAAAGCAGGCCTGGGCCCCGAGGTAACTAACTGTTATGATCATAGTTCCGCTGTTATCTCTGTCACTTTATTATAGAATGGATGATCGTCACATCTAACAATAAAGATCTTCTCGGTCGGGGTCCCAGAGGCTACATGAAAATCAAATGGGCCCAATGCATATTTATTACTCCAATGTGGTGGGACCGCGTGTTTATTCTGACTGCAAAGCCAAAATGAAGTCCCGACATGTGACTAAATGGTCGCTTTTTTCAGCCCTGATACAGCAAATAAACTTTGAAAGGTTGAATTAATTATAAAGGCTGCTCTGGCCGAATTGTATAGATTTGTAAAAGATAACTGTTTACAAAATCACCCGATCAATGTGTGGAATAACTATTGAACAGAAGCACCTGGTCACTTTTTTTTATCGAATTGAATGATGTCATTACAAAAAAATAAAAATGCGATTATACGTTATCGCATGAAAATCATTACATACATTACATGTAATCATTACATCAACCGTTACTTACTACTACTACCAATAATAATAATAAATATAGCTGCAGGCAGCTATACACGGCGTCGATCATCAACACCAATAACAAATTTTCGAGTTCCCATGGAATGTAGCATCAGTTCATGCTGTCGCTCCTCTACGTCAGCATTACGTCTAAAACAAGTAACAATTTTCCAGGTTTCCTTCGAACGCAGCGTGACGCAAGAGTCCGGATCACAGGCAGAATTACTTATACAGTGGTACCTCGACTTAAGACTGTAATTTGTTCTATAAGAGCAGTCGTACGTTAAAACAGTCATATGTTAAAACAGTCATATGTTAAAACAGTCATATGTTAAAACAGTCATATGTTAAAACAGTCATATGTTAAAACAGTCATATGTTAAAACAGTCGTATGTCGAAGCAATTTTTCCCATATACACCGCGCTCATATTTTTCTATGATTTCCTTCTTAGTTTCAATGGGAGTCGTTGGCTTTTTCTTTTTCCCATCATCCTTCTTCTTTGGACTCATCATGAAGGGTGAAAATAAAAAAAATACACAGCACAAACACAGTAAATATGAAAAAAATATCGATAAGCCACGAAACTACGTGCACACACGATGTAGGTGGTCAGCAGTCAGTCTGCTGACTGACTGCTGACTGACTGCTGACTGACTGCTGACTGGGCGCCGACGCGCCAACTGCAAATTTCCACGGTCGTATCTTGGAGCAGTCGGTCGCAAGTCGATACAAATCTTCGTGACTATTGCTACTCGTATCTTGGATTAGTCGTAAGTAGGTGCAGTCGTAAGTCGAGGTACCACTAAACTGATAAGCTGAGGCACGTGTTGTGACTTTTTCTTAAAAAATTGAAGGTGGCTGTCTCCTATAGGGCTGTACCCCAATCAGAATTGTGTCAAGTGGATTCGGATTTGGCTGTTCAATCGGAATATTCGACTATTCGCAGCGGGGCCAGCTCAGCTCTTGCTGTGGGCAAGATAGGCGGCTGCCTTGGGCGCCATCCCGAGGGGGTTACCGACGATGCGATAGGGTGCTATGATTTTATTTTATTATACGTCTCCTTATGGAACAGAAAAAGTGCACATGGAACGGTTTGGAACCGTGCGTAACGGGGACACTTTACCTGTCATCCCTCCCCGATCGCCCCCTCTACATGCGTTGTGCGCGGCAAATAATCTTGAGGCGTCTACGCGCTCGTACCCCGTCCCCCACAATGTTTTGACTTGTGGAAAAAAACGCGGGGAAAAAAAACGAATGCTCGACTTGAAGAACCTCAGTCAACTGACGGCGTGACATAGTATAACGTAGGATGATGATGTCACAAAGTGCCCTGCTTCTTAAAACAAAAACAAAAATCCATCGTGTGCCAACGTTCTTCAACTTCCGGTAAATTTGCAAGGGTTTTCCACTAATTCCTGCTCCAAATTTACGTTGATGTTGATCATCATTATTATTATTGTTGTTGTTATTAATAATAACAACAACAATAATAATAATAATAATAATAATAATAATAATAATAATAATAATAATATATAATAATATATAATAATAATATATAATAATATATAATAATAATAATAATAATAATAATAATAATAATCATGATGATGATAATGATGATAATAGTAATAATAATAATAATAATAATATAAATAAATAATAAATATGACAAATAAATACTTAAACTACTGATAATGAATAATAATAATATTAATAATAATAATAGTAAAAATAAGTATAATAATAATGAATAATTGATAATTAAGCTATAAATAAACAAATTCTGATTCTGGTCGCATTGAAAAGTGATAATTTCATTGTCGTGTATCAACGCAAAAACAACATTATACATTATTAATAATATTTTTCACGTTGCAACATAATAAACAAGCCGATCCACGCCCACCCAGAACCAAAGAACATCAACAGTGTCGTGTTCTAGATCCTCCAGATATGTCCATAGAAATAATTTAGGCCCAGAGAAGAGGAAGCCCGAGGCCGGGAGGGGGGGGGGGGGGTCAACTATGTTCTATTTCCATCCAGGGTCACACGATATCCCCATTTTCTAAGGGACGACGACCATCAAACAGGTTTTGAGCGCTCCTCACATGTGACCGGAGGGCTACAGAGCTCTGAGGTCACTGGAAACAAGAACCAAATACACCAAAAAAAAAAAAAAAAAAAAGATGAAGAGACGTGTTTGGCCAAACCGACCGGGATCCAAGATGAAGTCACCGTCGTCGTCGTCGTCATCATCACATTATCTCCCAGGTCCGAGACTGTCCTGATTCCTGACGCGATATAAAGACATCAGTTTCGGAAACGGACTGAATTCCCAAAGCTTTTGTCTTTAGTTGAGTCCATTTCAATGACATCATGGCCCTGAGACCCGAAATTCAAAGGCACAAGATGAAGTCATCATTAGTTATCACTATGTCCAACCCTGTGGAGGAAGTGGAGAACGCAGCTACATTTAATCCTTCTTTTCAGATAGCTTGTAAATATACTTTTCAAAGTGGTTTCAGGGTGATGATAGTATTGTATTATTGTATGTACATAGTATCATACACTGGCAACGTGAGCCTACGTGTCGGAAAATATGCTGTTTTAAAGGCCAGGGCTATAACAGCGAGTGGTCGAAATCTTATCTCTGCCCTGAGACAACTTTGACGCTTTGACTGTCCCTGAAGATGATGGAAAAAGAAAATTCCTCCTTCGAAACAATGTCGTTGACATGTTTTGATATTTTCCTTCGTAGAATATTCATTTCTTTGCCCCAGGCTTTCCAGAGTAACATGGTTGTGTCAATCGGACCCCCTAACCCAATAAAGCTTCTGATTATGCCATGCCTTTCACGCTTCTTTTTTATTTATTTTTTTATTTTTTTAATCTTGTGGCAGTACTGAGGCTTGACATTTAAAGTGGTAATCGCTGAGATTATTTTGTTTAAGAAAATCCCATATTTTATATTAATTGTATATTTATTCAGCTGGCTCTTTGTAATAAACAACCATTTGATGTATTCGAGTTATGCATGTGCTCCTCTAGATTCCGTTTCCTTTGTTGGCGCCGGGGTCTGCCAGTGAAAAGCAGGCTATTTAATTTAAATATTTTTTGCATCATTATTATTATTATTATTAAATAATAATAATAATAATAGTAATGATAATGATAATGATGCAAAAATATGTACATGTACAAAAAAAATGAAGGATAAAAAAATATATATATATTTTATCCTTCATTTTTTATTGCTTTCTTATTTTATTTTTTATTTGTCAGTCCATCAAGCTTTTTTTTTTTTCATGCTAATTGTAGGTGGAGAAACGCACCAATCAAATGAAAATGCACTTGGGAGAATAACAAACAGATGAGTAAACTGTGTAACAGCGGTCGTCGGTTAGGTGCTATTGTCAACTTTTAACTAAAAATAATAATAATCTCACATGCCCAGATAATTTCCCCAAACGTGCTTCATAATAAGTGCTCGACTTGTCACCAGCAGATGTCACCATCAACACGTTTCATCGTTGCTGGGATGGACCCGCAGCTCTAAACCTCTGACCCTGAGGAAGCCGAGGGTGGGTGAGTTTAAGGTTCGCAACCCGACATCTGATCCGTGTAATACCCCTTCCTATACACAGCAGCTCATCTGAAGATTTCACATTTGAATTTCCCCTTTAACAGCTTTAATCGTACACCGGGGTCAACCCACTTGTGATTATTATGGTCTGCGTTCTACATTTCTGCCTCCATGCAAGGGCTGTAAACTAGGTCTTCAAACTAAATAAGGGTCAATTCAAGTCTCGGCTGATTCTGTCCTTGTGACGGACCCGAGTCTTCCGGGTCCTTGACGAATGGGGAAATGAAAGGTTACTCCTCATTTTGGGAGGCAAAAAGGCACCTCACCCTCTACAGTAAGTACAGAGAAGGAGAATGAACTAGTTTGATCCCAATGCTGTGGAGGGGTTGTGACCACCCAGGCCCCAGAGTTTTGCTATCGACACAGGAGCAAAAGAACCCGTCGCACATCACAAGGCAGGCTGCAGACGGCGCGCTACACCTAACGCTCGACTAATTCCACAGTCATTCTTCAGGACCGGCCTGATCTTCGATGCGTTTGTGTGGAGGACGTGCAGCGGATGAGCAGTATCTGAGGAGAAGCGCCATTTTTTTTTTTTCGGAGAGGTGGGCTGGTGACTTGGAGAGGCTTGGATGAGGCTGGAAAAGGCTGACGCAGGGAGTCCATTATTGCCCCCGGAGGAAGCGGAGGATTAGAACACCAAAGAATTTCAATAAAAGAAGTGTCTGCGGTGGGGAGAGGCAGCAGGGTAGGGGTGATGGGGTGGGGGGTGGGGGGGTGATGGAGGGTGATGGAGGGTGATGGGGGGCGGGGGGGGGGGGGGTCCCTCATTGTCCCAACGGTGATTGAGAGCAAAGAGGAGGGGAGTGGGAGGGCATTGTGTTTGCAGCCCCTCTGAAGAAGGTGGTTATTAGGGGGGACGGCCGAGGAGGGCCGCCGGGCGGGGACGGGGGGCTGTTGACTCTTCATCTTGTGCGAACAAAGTCTCTGGCACGTCGCCCTCCTCTCTCCCTCCGTCCCCGGACCCCCTTGTTTACGAGTGCCGTGAACGCTGGCCCTCCACTCGGGGACCGCCGTGGCCCCCAACCTGCACCACAGCGCATTGTGGAGCTTAAGTGGCCTTTAATTAGGCCGCCTCAGTGTCCGGCTGAAGACTGTTGAAGGCTTAAGCTCTTCCCTGTCGGATGGTGCTCACACACAAACACACACACACACACACACACACACACACACACACACACACACACACACACACACACACACACACACACACACACACACGTGTGCGTGCACGCCCACGCACGCACGCACGCACACACACACACACAACAGTGCAGCTTCCCTTACATAGCCAAGGGATGAAGTGTTTGCTGCTCTAATGAAAAAGGTTTGTTTGGGGGAAGAGTTCTTGTCGTCTTTGTGGCCCGGCTTACAAAGCCCCTGACAAAGGCGTTGATATTATCCCCTAACCCTCTCCCATTTCCAGGACACGCAGCGGGGACGGCGGAGGACAGGGGACGGGTGAGGCGGCGGTCTCCGAGAGGCAGACCCAGCGCCCGGCCGGCGATTTGAGGCAGTAAACACGATGCGTTGCCTGTGCAGACAGAACGCATTACACGGCAGATCACCGCCTGATTATAAAAAGAGGAACGATGGCTAAACAGATGGAAGTGATGTGTTCACAAACGTGAGCAAACGCTCGGCGCAAGCTCGAATTCATGCAATGTTAATTCTGTAGCAATTCCATTTGGATTCAATCATATTCAAATCTCTGTGAAATCTCATTAAATGAACCCGATAACATGCCCTCGACTGGTACACAACACACACACGCACGCACGCACACACACACACACACACACAAATACATACACATACACACATAGAGCTTTGTAAAGTGATGGAGCACATTGCATTATCATAACAGGGGAAGATGCAGTACGACAGGGAGGTGGGCAAGGGGCATTGAGAATTTGCCAAACTGCCCCGGCGAAATGAGTAATTTCTGGAAGCCCCATTGTGTGGAGAGCTTACTGAGCAAAGGGACAAGAAGGATAGAAAACTGGGGGCGAGTGAAACAAACAAAGAGAAAGGTGGTAAGAATGAGAGAGAAAGGGGGGGTGGAAGAAAGGATGTGTGTGGGATTGGCCATGTTCTGAAACTATTTTGCTACAGCCCAGTGTGTGTATAGATACCCTCCTAATCCTGGTTTTATTGGCTGCCTGTGTCCGGCTGCGCTGGTCGGATTGAGTGGAGAGGGTGAGAGGCGCGCGGGGGGGTGGGGGGGGCTGAACACATGTCCTCCCCTTTGTGGAAACGCGCCGATCGGGCCCAAGAAAGAGCCGGAACTGGTTGCGGCCTTTATCAGGGTCACCGTAGAAACCGGCCCCGGCGGGGGAGCGCGGCGCTTCCCGTTCCCTCCCGAGCGCCCGCCGAAGCGGACGCGCAGCGCCTCCCAGCCCAGGCGCGCCGGAGGACTGCGCGACGTGGACCGCACCAGCCCCGGTTCAGGACGGGGCCGCCGCGCGCTGGACCCCAATCACCCCCCCCCCCCGCCATTCCAGACGGTTTCCAATGTTGTTCAGATGCAGACCGCAGATCCATTCTTTCGCCCGCGCTCGTAAATAAGGCCGCTGTCACATTCCCGCTTGTCTCTCCCTGGCCCCGCGCAGCATCGATCACGCCGAGGGAGCGACGGTCGTCCAAATCCAAGAGCTGAGCTCGGCACATTTGTGACACGGCGCTGTATTGCGCGACAATGTCCGTGATAAAAACCAGACCTGCCTTGTTTGGAGCTTTTCGCTGGGACATACACCACATCTTCACTGGAATCCATCCCATCTCGATTTTTTTGGAATTACGCGGGAGACTCCCCACCGCGAGTGGCTGGAGAACAGGCTTCACACAAATCTCACAAAGGCGTCTATCAATTATTGTCACATTTAGAGACCGGCGAGAATGCTGCTTTTCCCCTCGGAGCACGGCGGCAGAGGTCAAAGGGCGCCCAGTCTGAGCCCATTTCCCTGGCCCTCTTTGTTGCGGCGCGGGGAATAAAAAAACGCACGCGGGGTGGCTCGGAGAGGGGAAGCTGCGGCTCTGACCTCTGGACCGCGGCCGCTGGCCTCTCTCCCCGCGGCGTGTTCCCAGCCTCCCCGGTCCAGAGCGCGCGCTCCCAGCCCCTGCTGTGCGACCCCGCCGCCCCCTCGGCCTGGGGCCCCGGAGCTCCTCTGCCAGCGGAGCAGCACCTTGAGGCGGCGCACAGGAGGAGACGGTGAAATATAGACGGAGAACCACGCCCGCCAGTGACGGTTTGTGTATTTGTCTTTGGTTTGGGGTATTTGTCGAAGAATTGTGGTTATAATTAATAACGCCATTCAATTCAGAGGATTAAACAAGATTTGAGCCGACGTACCATGTCCACTTTGCCCATAAGTGGCTCACTAGGCTCGAAAGGACGTCGTCGTCGTCGTCGTCGTCGTCGTCGTCATCATCATCATCATCATCATCATCATCATCATCATCATCACCACAAGACCACATTTCCATAATTCCATTTATTGTTGTGATATTGCCACGATTCTTAGATCTGTCTGTGCCACAACTGTTAAAAATGTATTATTTCATACCTCTGTATCGTTCCAACCGCCTACAGAGCCAGAACGGCCGACCTGAAGACCAAACGCACCGCGGAAGTTAGGCGTCTACAAAGGCATCCATGAAAACATGTATTTGAGCCTGTGGATTTGAAAGTGTCGGGGGAACGGTGGCTAATTTACGCTCCTATGGTCTGGTGGCTTTACTCTGGTGTAAAAACGTAATCTGGAAGAGAAACCACTTTCAATTAGTGGGTTTTACAAGCCTGGAACGTCTCCACACACGTCGCCATTGGCCAAGGATCTGGTGAGCGCTCGAATTGACTTTGAAGACGGATGCAAACAATATCAGCTGGACGGGGCTTCACGGAAACCTCGACAAACAGAAAAGATAAACCAAAGAGCGGAGGAACAAATTGGAGTGAGCGGTTTCGGGGGCCGTTAAGAAGTTATTTTGGCTTCGCTGAGAGAGAGAGAGAGAGAGAGAGAGAGAGAGAGAGAGAGAGAGAGAGAGAGAGACGATTTCACCTAAAACGACCAAAGGTTGTTTTGTAAGGTTTACAAAAAAAAACAAAACAAAAGAAAAAAACCTCATTGAATGAACCCGTTCCATCGGTTTCTTCCGCTTGGAGTACGCAAGTAAAATACGCGGAAGTACTTTTTCGGTAACTTTACACCCCAAAATAAAAAAACCAGGACCCACAATCTGAAGGCAACGCATCACAATGGATGCAGCCGCATCGACGGCAAAAAGTGAAAGTCTGACAAAACACAAACAGAAAACACTCAAGCTCCCTCAAGTTCCCAATTTCCATTTCCGCGCTCGGTATCACCGCGTCGCTCGTCGCCGTTTTGAGAGCCTTTGCTGGGACGCCGGGCGTGCTTTGATCTGGCTCCTGTGTGTATTAGCCCTGATCAGCTTCCCTGCATTTGAATGCGACGCCTGCTTCACTTCGGGGCTAATTCTATTCCACGCCAGTGTCTCACCCTCCTCCTCTCTCTCTCTCTCTCTCTCTCTCTCTCTCTCTCTCTCTCTCTCTCTCTCTCTCTCTCACTCGCTCGCTCCCTCCTCCCGCTGGCCCAATCCCTCACTCGCTCCCCACCCCTACCCCCTACCCCCACCCACCCCCAGCCCCCAGCCCATCAGAATGACAATGGTATTGATGTAAAATGTGTCGCCTTTGGGCCGCTCCAGCATACAGCCCTGCGTGCCTGGCCCAGCCGCCGCCACGTTTTATGGCTTTATTGTGTCGCCTTTTATGTCCTCCCCTGTTGGGGCGGGCGGACAACAATTTGGAAAATTCACTGTAAATGCCCCCACCCCCCCCTGTGAGGGAGGGAGGGAGGGAGGGAGGGAGGGAGGGAGGGAGGGAGGGAAGAGAGGGGGGCGGTGTGTATGCACTGTGTATATTCACTGTATCCACGTAGATCCAGATCAATTAGTCAGGGCACAACCCCTGAAAATGAAGTCAACCCTCCTCAACCCGTTCAGCCGCTATAGGAGGCCTGCACGCGCGCGCACGCACACCTACAGAGCCTCCACTGCCTTTCTGCACACCTACGCTAGACACCTTTCTCTAAATGATCCCAGATGACTTGTGGTGTGAGAACTCCACCTTTCTCGCTCTCCCCACCCTGTACTCCCCCCTCCCTCTGTCACTCTCTCCCTCTCTCTCTCTCCCTCTCTCTCTCTCTTACCTCCCCCCTCCACCTAGCCCACCCACCCCACCCCGCCCCGCCCAGCCCCACCCCACCCCACCCCGCGCCTCCTCTGCCTCTTTTCACTCCTGCCTTTCTTTTCCACATTACCAGGGGGTGGCGTGTGATTGACAGATGGGAACGAATAATAATTTTTTTTCGTAACCTAAGGCCATCCTCCGTGATTGGCTTGCCAGCTGACATCTCCACAAACCCTGCTTGTCTTCTTTTCTTTTCTTTTCTTTTCTCCCCCCCCCCACCCCCCTGCTCACCACCCCCCCCCCCCCCACCCCTTTAATATCGGGCCTGTAGATGAGGCATCCTGAGGGAGAGAAAAAAAAAGTGCAGAGAGAGACAGAGAGAGAGAGAGAGAGAGAGAGAGAGAGAGAGAGAGAGAGATATCTACCTTAGGGAAGAACCTCGGAGACAGAGAGGGAGGGAGAGAGAGAGAGAGAGAGACGGGTAGGAGCGTGTGAGTGAGTGAGTGGAAGAGAGAGAGAGAGAGAGACACTTACTCTCTTAACTACGAGGAGAGAGAGAGACACACACACACACTTTCCTGGGCAGACTCAAAGAAGAGGGTAGAACGAGTAAGAGACGGGAAGAAATTTTGTGTGTGTGCGTGTGTGTGTGTGTGTGTGTGTGTGTGTGTGTGCGCGCGTCTGTGTGTGTGTGTGTGTTTTTTTTTTTCAATATCATTTTAGATTTTCCTCTGTTCCATTCATTCAACAATCAAGCCGCAACCACCATCACCACCACCACCGCCACCCACCACCAACCAACCACCTCCAACCCATCCCACTTAAAGATCCTCTTCTCTTCTGGAAACTCTGCATCCCTCTCTGCTCCGCCCGCTGGGAACTCTTACGTATTGATCCATGTCCGCTGGTGCACGCGGCAAGGCTTACCTCATGGATTTCTATCTGATTGGATGTATGATGTGCGTGTGGCTGTCCAGCTCGCGGGTGCTCGGAGGCTATCCCATCTGGTGGTGAGTACCCTCCACACTCTCGGCAGCATCCCCCCCCTAAAAAAAAAAAAAAAAAAAAGACCTTATTTTGTATATATATATATATATATATATAGAGAGAGAGAGAGAGAGGGAGAGAGCGAGGAAGAGAGAGAGGAAAGTGAATTTTTCATTTGATGATTTTTTTTAATTTTTCTTTTATTTTTTTTTTGAGGGGGCAGAATGTGTGGTCTTGGTGGAAAAATGTTCTCCGGCCCAGTCCGTCCACCCCCAAAAGAATCTTAACCTCAGACGCGTGTAAGTGTAACGGAAAAGGCTCCTTCTTTTCCCCTTCTGTGTCCTTTTATAGAGAATGTTCTAACGCAAAAAAGGAGGTCGGTTTATTATTTTTCTATTTTTATTTTTTTACACGGGTTGTTTTTAAGGAGCCATGTGCACATGGATGCCCCCTTTTTTTAGTCCTCCTCTCTGCTTAAACTTAAGCCTGACTTAACTGAACTTACAGCCGAGCAACAGCCGGGTCAATTTTCGGGGACGGTGTTTTCCATCTTGCTGACAAAGACCGGACAAAAGACTCGTCCGGACGCTTCTGTCCACCCTGACGGGATCCCTCACGGTGGAGGCGCACCTTCATGAGTGTAATTATCGTGAGTTATTGGGACGAGCGTCATCGTTTTGTTTTTTTTGGGGGGGGGAGTTTTTTTCTCTCTCTCTCTGGCCATTGTGCTCCGGCGTTCCGGCTCCAGGCCGCGAGTCACCACCCTCCGTCCTTATTGTTAAAAAATAATAATAATAAAATGAAAGAGAAAAAAGAAGACTGGTTTTTGCTCCTTTGGCTTTCACTTTGCAAATGATGAATGATGAATTTCGTGTTTCATGACGGGCCCAACTTTGAATTCTACGGGAGCTGAACTTGAGGGTTACTCTTGACTCTCTCTTGGTTCTCTTGGTTAATCCTGAGTTTTGATTCGTGGAGGGGAAAAAACTCTCAAACGGCAGAAACCGTTCGATGCTTCTACAATGTCTTCTCGGAAATTGAAGAGCACTTTCCTGAGAGAGCGTGAAATCACCGCGAGGCTTTATTCTGTGAATTTGAATGGATCCCGGTCGGGGTTTGGCGTCGGCGGCCGACATTTAGGGGTCCGTTCGCCCCGCTGGGAACGAGGTACCACACAGTCCTCCGGCCGGGGAGGGAGGGGTTCCTTACCTAACCCCAAATCTCTTTTTGGCCGCCGCCTCGGTGGTTGTCAGAGCTCCCGCCGCCGTCGCTTCTGTTCGAATCCCGAGTAGCGTGCGGCAGCATCTTCCTCTGGTTTCACTTACCGAGCTGCGGAGCTGCCAGGCGCACAGGGCCACAGGGCTGAGGTGTTAATGGGAGCGAGGGCTTAACACCCAGCGCTGGACTGGACCGGGCGGCGTCAGACGCCGGCCACAAAAGAGCTTTCGTCTTTTTGGGTTTTTTTGTTTTTTGTTGTTTTTTTTATGGTGGGTGGGGGTGGGGGGGGTCTCTGGGTCTCTCTGGCGGTGAATCACCTGAAGCTGTGCTGCTCAGGGAGCTTACGTGACACGACAGTGGGGTCATGTTCGAGCCGCAACAATGCTCAGCAGCGCCTTTGATTCGGGGTGGGGGCGGCGGCGGTGGTGGCGGTGGTGGCTGTGGCGGCGGTGGCGGGGCGGGGGAGTCACATTTTTGGACATGCAGGTGGTGGGGTGGAGGTGGGGGGGGGGGGCAGTAGGGAAAAAAGAAACGGAAAAAGAAAAGAGTTGAGGGATGGCGAGGAGATGAGAAGCCCGAGCCGTAACCTCAGGTGAGCGAGCGGCTTCCCCGGGGAGACGGGCGTTGGGCGGTGTTGTCATCCCCAAAAGAGGGACCACACGTCGTCGTGCGGAGTTACAGAGCCCGCTCTCTCCCCCTCTCTCTCTCTCCCTCTCTCCCTCCCTCTCGGAGGTGATGACTCGGTCCTGAGTGCGGCGGCCAAGTGCCGTCGGCTTGGAAGGGGAAGGGGAAAGGGGAAAGGAGGCTTTGACGGCTTTGCGCCCCACACAGCCACATGTCACCAGACGGGGTGATGAAAAACTAAATGCAGCGGGGAGTGAGACCGGAGATATGCGCGCGTCGGCAGCCAAATAAGATGTGGGTGGTTTGGATGAGAGCGACTGGATAGCTGCCTCCCGCCCCCCCTTCACATGCGAGACTGAGAGGAGTCCAGGGAGAGGAAAACCCCAGAAACACAGAAAACCAAGTGAATTCACAACTGTTCAATTCGCATTTACCCCGCGTTGTTTAATTGGTGGAATAATGCATGGCACCCGGCTTCCTGACGAGCAGGAAACCTGTTCCTTGACTCGTCACGTCTTCGCCCTCGGAATAAGAGCCGCAAAATATAAGTGACAAGCCGAAAATTACAATCAAAATGATGATATTTACGGAACAAAAACGACAGTTTTTTGCCTGCACGGCTAAATGTGATATAAACAAGAGGCGCTTTGCTGGTCCGTCAGCCGTTCTGGACCCTCCACGTCGGTGCTTGACATGACGAATAATGGTTGTTTGTGATGTTTGCGAAACTCTCGTCTCACTCGCCACAACGCCGTTCGCAGCCGTTCGATGCTGCGATCATTTATTCACCTCGTATTTTATTGTCTCCCCTTTTCGAAAAAGGTCACGCCGAGTATTATTATTATTATTTTTGTTGTGGTTTTTTTACCGCTTGATGTTTCGTCATGATGCTGACGGAACAAATCACTGAGTCGTGCACGAGACGCGACACATTTCATCTGATGAAAGCCGATGAGAGAGAGAGAGAGAGAGAGAGAAATTGGGAGAGAGGAGAAAGACAGACGAGAGAAAGAGGAGAGTGTGTGTGTGTGTGTGTGTGTGTTTGCGTGCGTGCGTGCGTGTGTGTGTGTGTGTGGGGGGGGGTGTTGTAATGCAATTGTTCGCCAAAAGGACCAATTTGTGGTCAAAAGTCAAATGTTTGTGCCCAAATAGCAACGCTCATGAATCAAAAGCAAAAATGGACGAAACATCGAGGCACAATGAGAAACAGATTTTTTGCCGACAACTGAGTTTTGGAGATATTCGTCGTTCGCCGTCCTGATTTGGTAGAAACTCCTCCGGCAGATAAGAAACCTGAGAAGTGCATAAGGAATAGGGGCCTTGCCTGCTTCACCGTTGGGCAAAAGTGGGTTTTAAGGATCACAAAACAACATTCTTTGGGCAGACAATGTTGACAAACAATACAGTTTATTATATTGCATTTTAGTCCCAGTTCCGTAGTTTTGCAGCCAAATGTTTGGTTATCTTCAGGCCCCTTAAGCCTTCATGGTATAATTTCTGACGTAGCAGCAGTACCTCACAGCATTAGCATAAATACTACTTTCTGGCTGGGAATGCGAGAGGCGTTTATCCATTGTTGAACGACTGGCAACTGCTGGTGCCTTGCTCATTCCAGCAGCACACACGCTTCTAGATTTCGGAGATTTCTGCCTATCTCACGGCTGCACAAGGCTGCCATCCCCGGTGGCTTAAATAGGGATCTGGGGTCCATCTCCGGGTCTCAGGAATGTCATTATCTGACTGCGACCCCCCCCCACCCCCACCCCAATCCTCTACCCCCAAAACCCCCACCTTTGGCGAAGGGATCGCTTTAATGATCTTTGCTGCGAGAAAATCCTCCGTTGGCAATCCAGTGTGAAAAGATCAAGGATGTCCAGGCATTATCCTCCACCGTGCAACGGGTCGGCTGGGGGAAGAAAAGGAAAGTTCAAAAAGAATGTTATTCTTCGGAAACTGTAGGGTTCCATACTAGTGGCTGAAGCCCGCCGCCGTGCCAGGGTCAAAGGCGACTGAGGGCTTAAGCCTCGAGAGTGGCCGACAAAGGGCGGGCGTAGGTGCAAACTGGCAAAAGACCATCTGAGCCCGCCTAAGCCCGAGCAGGTGTATCGATACCTCGGGGCGCCGCGCCTCTTTTACTTTGGGGTCGAGACCGCAGGGAGAGCATTCCCTCCGGGAGTCTTCCTTCAAGGAAAATCCGAGCGCGGTCCCCGAAGAGCAGGGTCGCAATTGTCCCGTTGCAGCTTGGTGCCTGGCAGGGGGCTGAGGCTATTCCCTAACCCTAAACCTAACCCTGACCCTGACCCTGACCCTGACCCTAACCGGACACAGGATGAATTTAAAAGATTCCGCCCTCCTGATGACACCAG